>NW_028301711.1:39442500-40067500 GCF_037042655.1 Diuraphis noxia | reverse complement strand
TAACGTAATCTCGTTGTCGTCAACGATGCAATAATAACCACAATACAATTACAGAACAATTAAATAATTATAATTATATCAATAATAATCCTACATTAAAAATTATATAAATACATATAATTTTAGTGATAACATAATGTCCTAAATCCTAATATATAATAAATAATAGTTTATAATTTTATGATTTATCGGTACTGATAAATAATTTCCAAGGGCAAGATACTAAAAAAGCAGTATCGAGATACTAGTATACCGTATGGCGTATACGAGATACTTTGCTTTGAAGTATCGCGATACAAGACACAAGATACAATTGTATCTAAGATACTGCCTAACCCTGGACATGGCCAATTTATTTTTACTTCCATCAAATATAAATTTTAATATTTTTATTTTAAGAGCTTTTGAACTAGGTGAAATGCGAAATTTTCTATATTCTAACCAAAAACTTTTGGGATTGGTCCAGCGTTTGATTGAAAATCCGTTTAATTGTATGAGCATTAACAGAAATATTATGTGTGTAGAAAAAAATTTGTTCAACACAATTTAATGGAAATATAGAATAATTTGAAGCCTCATATGAGCTTGTTTCTTAATAAGGTTAAATAAGTGTACATCATTTTTTTAAAATTTTTAAATGTCCATCGACAGTATTAATTATGTTAAACCAACAGTAGTCGGCGAAATCTAGGTTTAACCGGTATTCGTACTTTTACCGTAACATATATATAA
The DNA here is from genome assembly GCF_037042655.1 of Diuraphis noxia. Lineage (NCBI taxonomy): Eukaryota > Metazoa > Arthropoda > Insecta > Hemiptera > Aphididae > Diuraphis > Diuraphis noxia. The sequence continues at coordinate 40,066,768 of NW_028301711.1, read as the reverse complement.
ACTGATAATAGTATCCCGACTCTACGTAGAGGGAACCGGTTAATCCTGATCACAAACATACCATAATAAGGACTGATAACTGCTCGACCAGTATCATTCGTTTATTGTCACCATTTCAATAATAATCGAACATGTTCGCTACCTACTGTGCGTTCGCCCCGACGACCTACTGTCGCTAATATAAAAGCGTAGACCAACAAGTAGTGCTTGAAAATTGCTAAATACAAGTTGATTTGCATGATATAATTAATATATCATGTTGTACATTATATTATGATATTCCTCAAAATTTAATGTTACAGAATAGGTATTAATAAGAATATTTTAGATACAATTGATACCAAGGTACTCGGGAAGAAGTGGTCCCATTTGAAGTACCATGGGATCGATAAGTATAAAACACTAAGTTATTCAATATTTATAAAAGATTTAAAATATCAGTATAAAGCTTATTTAGCATTTAATGATGTAAGTTATGGTTGTATTGATATTGTTCTTTTGAGGCGGGATGAAAATGTTTTTGAAGAAACTATATTTTGCATTTGGGGTCGGCAAATTGTATACTTTGAGTCAACAAATGTCAAATTTTTAATCCTCCCCCTCTTCATTAATTTTTGATAGAACCGGCCATGCACTCCAATTCAAACCTTATCCGGACTACAACATGATTTTTGTTTCAAGCATACATAATATAGAACCGTACAAGCTACAAAAACAACCATCGGAAAATTGCGTGTGCTAATTGCATAAAAAATTGTAATCTTGTGAATGTTGATGGTGAGGGGGAGGTTCAGCAAAACAACTTACGCTATTATAATAACAATATTATGAGTGTCGGGTGTATTGCAGCGTGCACCAAACATGGCGCGACATATCTTCGCGGGAGGTGTCGACACTATGCTCACTTGTCGCCGTCCCTCCACCGCGCCGCAGGGACCGGTAGACCGAGACAGCCGTTCAATCACCAGCGCATTTCACGTCCAATTAAGTTGCCGCTGCAGTGGTTTAGCCGACTTGGCGGCGGCTCCTCGCCCGGTCTCGCCTCCCCGCCGCCCGTTCGGGTCAACGGCGGCGTCGACGACTAGCCGCGGGCGTACCGCCGACTCCCGCCCGCGCGTAATAATTTTCCGCTACTTTGCGCTAATCGCCCTGCCGACAACCACCCACCGCCCTCCATGCCGCTACTCGACGCTTCGACCCCGCCATCTCGCGTCCACTGCGAGTGCTGTTTACGCGCGCACAAGAAGTATACGTCGCACGCAATATCGTATATCATATCATAATAATACCGGGGCACAAAACACCGCTCGCGATATTCTATTTTTCCGTTTTTAAATTGCTATATATTATTATTATTACTATTACTATAATATAACTCACTCTCGCCGTCGTTGTCACCGCCGCCGTCTCATAACGTAGACTTATATTTTATTTATTATTTTTTTTTTTCGTGTCAAACGACCTCGCCTCCCGCCCATTAATTATTGCGAAAATATTATACAATTTTGTCGCCGCCTCCGATCACGGTCCGACGCGCGCCGTGAAATTCGTTTCACACGCAGTACCCGCGGCGTCGCGCCCGTAATAACGTTTCACACGTCGTTCCGACATAACAAAGTTTCGACCATCGTCGTTCCTGCATTGATAATAATAATAATCTATGTAGCGAGTGTGGGTGTACGTGTGCGCATACACTGTTTTCGCCTGTTACTCGAAACGACAATCATCGTGCGCGCTTGGCGCATTATCAATCGCGATCCGGTGTACCGTGAAAAATATACTATATAAACACTATTAAAAAGTATTTAAAGCACAGCGCGAACGCCAAACTAGATTAACACCACTACCACCAACTCCATCAACACACACGCACACACACTGCTTCGTGATGGTAGGTTAAATATTATTTAAACTCGAATATTGCTATTGGATAGCTGGTAGTATGGTGGGGATAGCGCGTAAATCCTTTTTTAACTTTTTTTTCTTCCGCGACGCTCGACACGTCGGCATCATCCCTCATCGAAGAATAGTGTGATAAAGGGGTATTTTTCTCCCACTACCACCATCATTGTGCGGTATCGAGTTTATATTGCTGTGCGATTAGGATTGAGGCCGGTCAAGGTCTGGTACTCTGATGGTTCCTCTAACTGCAGTGATGGTGACGATGGTGGATGACTATCACTATTACTCGAGAAGACAAGCGTTCTCTGTCTCGCCACAGTCACAGCATCGGTTGTTGCATCTTCTCGCGTACCTTTGAAAAGTTGTAGTTGAATTATTAACCCTGCAAAATGGTGACTACGGTATATTTCACTTATGCAGTTTGAATGTTTCTAATACCACAAAAACAAAAAACAAAAAAAAAAATGCTACACGTAGTAATAACTAATAATAAGTGTTCTTTCGGGAATTTTATAAATCAATCACTTAAGGTATTAATTACTGTTTTGCCGTTACTTCATTATTAGCTGCAGGTGACGAGTTAGCGATATCTATGTCATTACTCGTATATTTTTTACTGTAGAAGTTATAGGTAACCCTAAGTATTTTATTTTGTTAATATTTTTCGTAAAAATATCTTTGTCAACCTGTAAGTGTTAAAATAATTTAACACAGCTCAATTGTGTCAAAAAGTATATGATAAAATTATAATAATATCGATGTTACAGTAGAATCTGCAGGATATCAAACACCGTGCATTTCACTATTATAGCTAATTATCTAAGTTATAATTTTAATATTTAAAAAAAAAAAAGTGAAAAATTTTTAATATTTTTATTCAGACAATTCTTGTGAATAATAGTACATACCTATTTCATGTAAACTTTTTTTCTAATTACTACGGGGCTACGTATAATAAGTACAAAACGGAAAGCAACATAATATTATATGATAATACTATTATCACGATTGAAGCGTGTTTTACTAACCAAATACTGTTTTAACTATCTACCGCCTACCTCAGTGGCTCGATCATTATGTATAGTTTTAATTGGTTTGTGGTTTATAATTTCCCGTTTGTAATCTATGCGTAGGCATTAATAATTTTACTGATAACTCTGAGCCACTTACGAGATATAATATATCATAGTGTATTCATTTCCCTCTTTCCCACTCTCGATATGTAGCATCGACAGCTCCGACACAAAATTCAAAACAATAAGTTTTATGTAAGCATACTGTAACCAAAAAATGCATAGCTATATTATGCAGTTTTTTTAATAGGTATTTGAAGTTAAAATTTGAACGAGATTAGCAGGGCTCTGATTTTATAGCAAAAAAAAATACAAAAATAACTTAAATAAAACATTAACTAAAAAGTCTTGTGTTCTAAATTCCTAAACACATAAAAAATAGCAAAAATAAAAATATATTCTGTTCGCAATTTAAAATATGTATATATACGAATGTAGTATAGAATATAATATTCTAGTTAAAAAAATGCATAAATATAAGCCGAAAAGAGCTTATAATTGTTTACTGTTCGAAAGGCCAACTAGGTTCGCAACTAGGTTCAACTAGGTACTTTAAAATTAATTTTAATTTTTAATTTAAACAAAAAATGATTATTTACTATTTACTATTTTAGTTATTTTGTAGCAATTAAAAGTTTTATTTATCGGTAGGTAATATTACAATTTATAAAATATATTTTATACACACAATTACATTTTCAAATGTTATTTTTTTATGGCAAAAATGTATGTAATTTACTGTACTACTATAGTACTAATGCATTGTTATTGTTAATGCAATGAATTAGTTAAATTACAATATAATATTATAAAATATACTTAGGCAGTCATATTTTTGACAAATCATCTTCGTTCGGAATCGTTTTTTGTATACAATGATTTTATTTTGATTAATTCAAATTTAATGCATCCATTACAGTAACTTCTCTAAAAGTCTAAACATCTAATATACAGCTTTCTCACTTTCCAGCTATTTTTTTATTAAATATATTTTTTAAATATCGAAGAAAAAATGTTCGTTTGGTCTATAAGCTTAAAATTTAATATAAAGTTCTTCATATGTTTTTACTATATCTATTAAAAAATATTAAAATATATTACCACAATTTTATTACGTAGGTACATTACCTTAGCCCCCCTAATTGAACTTTGCACACAAAAAACTAGGTCACGAATTAGCACGTCATTACCATGCATTTACACGACTCTCACCGAACCCAACGTTTTTCAATTTTCACGGGAAAATCCGTTTCCATTTTCACGTATTACCCCAGCCCCCCTCAAAAAAGAAATGATCACTTTTTTACAATTTTTTTTTACTACATACGTATTTGGTTTTAGCATTATTTCTAATTGTCACATCAAAAACTCACAAGTAAAATTGACCCATGGCAATCTTGTTAAGTACTTGACTAAACTTTAAAAGTATTTAATACTTTTGAAAAAGCACTTAAAGAAATTGTTTTTCAAAAGTATTTGTATTTAAAATCAAATTTTCCGCAGTATACTAATTAAAAAATAGTAGAGAAAAAATTATTTCAAATTACTAAAATCTTTATTTTAGACATATCTTGTATGGTTTTCTGAATCATGGTTGCATAAGCGCCGGTTGTCGTTTGTGCAAAACTATATTATTATCTTTGACTTTTTTTATCAGACAGTTGCGCAAAAGGTATTTTATTGTAACGTATTTAATTTTAAATCGTTTAAATCTTTAAGTTTTAAATATACCTACATCTAAAATTTTCAATTTTTTTTTAATTTTTAATTTTACAAATATCAATCGAATTGTATTCGTTGAGTCTAACAGCTTGAAAATTGAAAACTAGGTTTCACGTAAGTAGTTCATTCTGTAATCAAAAAATCTAAATAATATAGAAACATAGTTTTTTTAAGTTCAAATTTGGACAAATTACATATTAAATAATCAAGATTAACGATATTTTAGTTATATCGTTGTAATTTAAAAATATTATTCGTGTACTTGAAACTTTTATTTAAGTACATTATCATAATATACAAATATGATGAAATGAAAACAATATTAATTCAACCTACCGACTACAGACTTACAGTAGTAATAATATCAATATACATATAATACAAAATATCCTAGGCCAACAATCCATCTACGGTCAGAATAATTTTTCGTAAACAATCTAATGGCTACTGATTCAAAAGACTGTATATACCAAGATACCTTATCATCTTTGGCAATTATGAAAATGGAAAACGAATACATAAATGTAATCCATGATATATGGTACGATCCATTTTACGTGTATTATCATTGTGCGGAACAAATTCATATATACAGAAGATATTTTAATAGTAGTCAAATACCAAAGATAGTCATTGATGCAACTGGTTCGTTCGTGAAAAATGTTTGTAAATTTGACGATAAAAAAACTAATTTATTATACTGATATGAAGCCCTGGTGATTGTTAGTACAAAAAACGTAAATTTTACTGTAACGAATATGGTAAGTGAAAATCATAACAATTTATCTATTTCAAATTGGCTATTAAATTGGATAATTTCTGACGTACCAAAACCGAAGGAAACTGTGTGTGATAACTCTTAGGCCCTATACTTTCCGCTGTTGTTTAAAGTTTCACTCAATAATCTTCACTTCAAGTATATATACGAGTTTGTTCAGAACTGTTAACTGAAGAACTAAATTCAAATTCACATTTGGTTCCGTGGTGTTAAATAATACACAAGGTATAAAGATAATTTAATTTACAAAGGATTAATTAAATTCAGCTTTTTATTATATTTAAATTACAACTACAAAAATGTTAGTAATTTGTGTAATTAATACAACGTTTATTTCAAACTATTAAGTGAGCAAAAATTAACAATTTGTTGAGAAAAAATATTTTTTTTTAAACAGAACATTATGTAATATTATGTTCAAGTAATATAAAATTATACAACTAAATATATAGGCTTATCTTTCAATTTTAGAATTTGTATGATAACAGTGAGAAAATCTTTTTAAATGAGACAATCTGCAGACTATTTAATCGTATATTATTATTATATGTAATACCTTAAAAATTACTTAGAAATATTTATAATAGTTACTGTGTATCATTATCGCCTTCGCCTACAAGAAATACAATTTTGAATACACAGCGGCGATGTTTAAATAAATATAACTGTAATTAACTGTTATGGATTCTATTAAAAAAAATGAATTTTACTTACCGAATTACAGAACACGCAGAAATAGAAACAAACAAAACAAGTTTGGTGTAGCTAATGTTTCATTTTTTTAGAAAGTAGTAGATGATCAATTTAAACAAGACTTCAAAAAATTCCAATCCGTTTTTTCAAAATTATCAATTGGAGTATTTTTATTCTCTAGTGAATGTAGGTACGTCAAAACCTTAAAACTAGTACCTATATTATACTGTTAAATATATGACAATTTCGTTTTGAAAATCAACCATGTGATATAAATTCCCCTAAACAAGAAACTATACTGCAACGCGTCTGCATGTGCTCTGCATATAAAATATTGCGCGTTTAAACTGCAGACGTGTATAAATTACAAAAATATGTAGACCTAGTGGCATATAGAACCTTTAAAAATGTTGTTAGATATTGAATATGGTCTGTGAAGGAATTTTGTTATTTGACAATAATATTAATAATATTACTTATGTTCCAGTGCAAATATCACTTATGAGTTATAAATAGGTATACTTACTAAATTTACACAGTTATACTTCCTCTTATTCAGTCATTGGTAACGAAAAATATAAGGTAAAGGCAGCAGCCGTGTAGGTATATATTAAAAAAAATTTTATGAAAATCAGTCAAAAATTGTGTAATCGCATAAAGTTTATCTGTTTTGATTTTTGATTTTATATTGAAGATAAAATCCGAATTCACCTAAGAAAAATTAACAAACATAAAATACAGCGCTATATATTATTATATTCGCTTTTTAATGTTATAGACGTATAGTATCTATCGGTTTAAGAGTATCTCAGTTCTGCACACCTCAGTTCAATAGTTTAATAGTCAAATCTGTAAAAAATAGCCAAAACGAAATTGTTGCACAGGTCAAGTAAAAGTAATTTATATTTATAATAAGATAATTTTTGGAATAATTCGTATACACCACTACCCGCGGCGATATATTATCATTTTACAATATTAACGAGTGCACGGTAATAAGAAAATAAAAAACAATAGAGAAATGAGAATACTCGGCTCGTGTAATACCACTGTAGCCGCTCATCTCTCCCGCCGTACACCCACCGCTGCTGTGCTGTGTGTTTGTAAACCGGCAATCTTGTACGCACCCACCGTCGATGCCGTCGGAAAACCCAAAGCACCAAAACTCTGGCAGATCCACAGGCCTCCGGTAATTAGTTGCCGCCGCATTACTGCTGCAGCTGCTGTTGATATCAAAACGGAACAGAGCGAAAATATCGTCGCCTCGTAATTGCCGAACTTTTGTTTTCGGTCCATGTTTCTTTTACCGCCCGCCATCGCGTTAATGTGTCGAGTTTTCAAACTCTTTACGCCACCGGGCCGGCGCGCGCAGCATCCGAAGATTGAACGTTTCCGCCTAGCGAGCACTGCGGCAGACCGGCTATCGCGCCCGCCCGTTTCCTTTGCCGCATCGCAATAATAGTAATAATAATAACAGTGATAATTGATAATAATATAATGTATACATAGTATCGTCATAATAACTCGCGATTATTATACTTGGGGGGGGGGGGATGCATTATTGCGATCATCGCCGCCGAAGTCGGTTCCGCCGCGACAGGTCTATCTCCCGCCCACCCCCTCCACCGACGAATATCCGCGGCGGCATTTTCCAAGTCAAATCTTCGCCGTTATCTTATATTATACCGGCTGCACGTGTGCACCGCGAACGACAACGCATATCATATAAATTATGTCTTATGTACGTATCATAATAACGATATCGTATTTTCGCATCAAAAGTTTTAATTAATAATAATAACATCATTTTGTGCAGCGTATAATAATACGACAACGGCAGAAGCAGTCATCTCCGGGCCGCGCCGCCAGTATATTATGCGCCTGTACGTAATAATAATAATATTATACATTATGACTATCCGGCGTGCGGTATATATATCGGTGCAGGATGTCGAATGTATATTATAATAATATTATATTATATCGTATTATATCGATACTCGAATGATATTTTTTTTCGCTACTTCTAAATATATTATGCGGCGTGCCGTCGTGTTATTCCGCGACTTGTCTGTCGCACGACATCCGAAGCGGATTGTTTTGTTAATTCACGTCTATATTTTATAGGTATGCATTATTTACATACTTAAGGTGGATTCACACTGCTCCGTTATCCGTGATCCGTGATTTCCGGAAAAACAATATCTGTGATTTCTCAAAACTAAATTTTTCATTTTTGAGGTGAACATAACGATAAGTAGTGGTAACTGGTAATTTGTTTATTGTTATCACAATCACACCATCTTTATCACCTATCTGTTATCAGTTATTGATATTTAAAAATATAATAATTATTATTACATTACAATATTATAAAGTCAATAGCACAGAATAACATATGAAGAGTGAATACTATTAGAACAATTTAGCTAACTGTTCTGTTGTAAATAATATTATAATGAATAGTAATTATGAATATGAAAAAGCCTTGTGGAGAAGAAAAGTTTTAATAATTTGTGCAATGAGACTACTGGCAAAGAGGCATGTGTATAATCTAATAACTATACTTTAAATACTTGTCTGATTATTTATCAAATATTATAAAATGTAAAATAAATTTAATTTGATAGGAATTCCAAAAAGAGATGGTATGTGCGGCCAATTTTTCAAGAAAGAAGGAACTTGGATCACCACACTTTATTAATTAAAGAATATCAATTAAACAATTCTGCTAAATTTCATAATTTTATGAGAATGAGTTCTTCCAATTTTGAAGATTTACTTAGTATGGTTGGTCCATTAGTATACCGAATTCCAACACGACCTGATGTTTTGTCTCCAGGTGAAATTTTGTCTGCAACTATAAGGTAATTGCTTCATATACATTGTGATTTCTTATACATGCTCACTCCTATTTTTCCCTTAATATTAAGTTTATTCAAATTCTGATTTTTAGCATTTTTAAGTATTGGTAGTAGGTTAAATTAAAGTTCTAAAAAGTAGTTTCTGAGTTATTAAAATGTTTGTACTTAGAATAATATTAATATATTAATAAATAGTTATGAAAAATGACACAAGGGCCCAATATTGTTGGGCCCCCAAATAGAAATTTACTGGCTGTGTGCCTGATTGATAGATCAATGTTCTAATCATCTAAGCCCCAAATCTACCTAACCCATTGCCATAGTCCATAGACATATTGTCCTTAATACACAAAGTTATACAGCTCAAAAACTACATGCTCAAATTTGAAATCAGAATTTGAATGTATAAAAAAAGCTTAAAAATAAGGTGAACATGCTTAAAGAATCACCCTGTATATATTGTATAGATATAAATTATCACTATATATATATTGCTCTCAGTAAAATAACTTTAATGTTCAAAAAGTTTGTAATTATTAATTGTGCTTAGGTATTTGGCTAGTGGTGATAGCATGTCAAGTATTATGTATGCTTTCCGAATAGGAGAATCAACAGTGTCAATTATTGTTAGAGAATGTTGTTTGGCAATATGGAAAGTCTTGAAATTAAAAGTTAATTCTATTTTATAAAACAATAAACTATAAGTATAAATATTCCATTAAAAAAAATGATGTATTCATTGGTTGAACAGTTGTCAGTTTATGAAATTTAGGTTGTCAACATTCTATAAAACAATTTTGAAATTAAACTTAAGATTAATTTATATTATTTTTTAGCTAGACAATAGACGTATATAACCTTACATCTTTTACAATTTAAATTATATATTTTTTCTTTAATCTAGGTTTTATTTACCCCATGTAAACAAGGTTGGATACAAAAAGCAAATGAATTCCATAATAATTGGAACATGCCTAATTGTATAGGCGCTATAGATGGAAAACATGTTGTCCACCAGGTGCTTATCTAAATAATAATATTACTTAAAATTATCTTATATATTAAAAATATACTTATATTTAAAAGGCATTTGCTAATACTGGGTCTGTGTACTACAACTATAAAGGTGCCCATAGTATAGTGCTTCTTGCTGTTTGTGATGCCGATTACAACTATTTATTAGTTGACATTGGTGCACCAGGTCGTAATAGTGATGGAGGTGTATTTAGGCAAAGTACTTTGGGTAAAAAAATAATTAATAATGATATCAAATTTCCAAACCCCACGCCAATCGATACCGCAGTTGGACCAATACCTTACTATTTAGTGGCAGATGAAGCCTTTATGCTACTGCCAAATGTTATGCGACCTTATCCTGGCCGAGCTAAAGGAAATTTACCAGTTGACAAAGCAATTTTTAATTATAGGTATGTAACCCAACTCTCTATTTAAAATATAAATAACTAAGTTAAATCTATAACTTTAGATTAAGCCGGGCTCGCAGATGTATTGAGAACACATTTGGTATTATGGCTGCCAAATGGCGGATCTTTCGTCGTCCAATTATAGCTGGAGAAAAAACAGTAGTTGCTATAGTACAAGCAACAGTTGTACTACACAATTATATTAAAAAATATGAGAAAACCCAAGGTATAATAAGCTATAAATAATAAATTCTTCTTGTAAAATGACTAATAATATATAGCAATATAAAATGTGTGTGTGTTAATAGGCATTTTTATGTATTGTCCTCCACCACAAGATGACCATAATATCCCAAGAACTTTTGAAATCAATGGAGCTTTGGAGCCAATTGGTCCTGTAGGATCTAACCATTATGGGATTGATGCCAAAGAAGTCAGGGAAAAATTAAAGTTTCATCTTATGAATGAAGGCAATGTGGAATTTCAATATGATAGAATATAATAAAAAAATTATTAACAAAATGAAAACATAACTTTTATTAATTAAAAATGTATTACTTTTAAAATTTAATAATTGAGTTCACTGATGACTGTGGAAATAAATTCACCTTGTAGCCTTCTTTTTGAAGTTGTTGGTAAGTCGGACATCAGACTTCCCAAGTACGAACAGAATGATTCATCGCTACTAAGCTTTTGAAGTGGTGGTGGGCTCTTCGGTCTTGATGCTTTTAATTCTTCAAGCAACGATTCTCCAAAAACATCCGAACAAACTAATGATTTTCCTGAAGTTTTTGATATTAGTATAAAATAACATAATACATTCTAATATCTAAAATTGATTTGTTACTTTTTTTTGAGCTAAGTCCAGCGGTTGAAGTATAAGATTCATTGTCCTTATTTGTGTTTTTGATGGCATTATTTTCTGGTTCAGATTCTTCAATATTAGAAATAGTACTTGTAAAAAAAAAAAATGTTTTATATAACTAATAAATTGTTTTTTCCTTGCTTAAAATGTTTAAAATGTATATATAATTACTTATTTTGTATATAAATTTCATCTAAAAATGTAAGACTTTTGAAATGCATCCATTGTTTAAATTGTTTTCCACCTTCTGCACCACTTGGCTTTTTCAGTTTGGACTTTTCTCTGCGGTACTGTTCTTTCAAATAGCCAAATTTTTTTTCCAACTGTTTTGTTGTATAAAGAGAACCACCTTAAGGATACAAAATCTTTAAAATATTACATGTATTACAAGGGTTCAAGAAAAAAATTAATATGAATTGATTAAGTTAAAAAAACATTAAGGACATCAAGATTAAACTATAAGCTAATAGTTAACAAACAATGTTTAAACCTAAATGTTTGAAATTATTATGGAGAAAATATTAGGTTATATCAGTTGAAAAGAAGTTTTCATAATTGTATAAATATGCAATGATTAAACAAAAAAGTAATAAATTTAATATTTTTAATATTTTTAACATTTATACAATCATCATATTATATAATTCCACTGGAAAAATTACAGACAAAAAAAGTAGGTACAGAAATCCCAGCCTAAATCAAACTAAATTGAAATTTAATATTCAATACTTACAATTCAGTACATTTATTATTTCCATCCATAATCTGTGAATAATTTGAGGATATCTGTCAGCCTTTGGAAGCCTTGCATCCCAAAGAGGTCTTCTTTTTTCAACTTCGATAATCAATTGAGTACTAAAATCTAAAAGTTTGGTTTCCTCTTCTACAACAGATGTATTTTGTATTTCAAGCTCTTTGTCCCCTTCATCATTAAATTCTTGCATCAAATGTCTAAAGGAGCTTGTGGTGGCAACGGTCCGAGGCTTTATAGATTGACATTTTGGCATCTCTATTCAATAAAATTAATAATACCATATATTAAAGATATTAACACTTACCTACTACTATTACATTTAAATATTAAAGATAGGCACAACTAATAACAAAATAACAGTTTTGTATTTATTGATTATTTTTTGTTCAAAATAATTAAAATAGAAGTTTTTTCTATTAAATTTTGAATATTTTATGACTACTAAATAGTACTAACCTTTAGGTGATGCAGAGTTGTGGCAGACATGTTTGTCATTTGTAGCTAAAACAAACATTTTGCACAGAGCACATATCCGGCCCTAAAATAAATACATATTTTGAAAGTGAATTAGTTCATGACATTCGTGTAGTTTTTGTATAATTGTATCGCAGAATACTAACTACAACTTGGGATTTATCTTGAGCTCGAGAATTCATGTTTTCGAATAACATTTATAATTTATATTTTTAATTTTTAAAATAAAAATATAAGTTTTTTAAAACATAATGATAAATATTAAATAATAACAACAATAATTAATTTCGGCATTCTATTAATATTTTATTTGATAATTGTTTTGGTAACCAGTAACCACAAAATTTTAAACATTTGACTTGAATAGGATTTGATCCTATTATCTGGTATCTGCAAAATAACTTGGTATTTACTTATAAACATTATGGTTAACCGCTAGGTAACCACAAGATTCAGCCAATCACAGTGCGGAATTGTTTTTCCGGAAATCACGGATAACGGAGCAGTGTGAATCCACCTTTAAATTTTAAATCCTGCAAATCAATTAAATATAAATAACTATTATCGAAATTCTTTTAATCCAACTATTAGCGGATACGGGTCGTAATGCATTATTGAACACTGTACACCAGCGCGGCAGCGCGCACACACACTAATGATCATTTACACTCGCACACATTGATATGGCCAGGTTATACGTGACACATAATTTGCCTAAATCTTACTCCTTAGAAAATGACCGACTAGAACCCCCTTAAAGAACACGTGTTCTCTCAACACTTGATAATAACCTAGATGGTGTAACACGGCAACATATAATATGAGACCTATTAAAGACCTTGATCAACATTGTTAGCAGATCGAATAAAATATTTGGCTTTATACGTCAAAATTGTGCAGATTTCGATCACACTTTTGCCTAAGTCCATATATTGTTGCTTGGTATATCCCATCTGTGAATGCGGCTTGATTTTTTTATCTCCATTCATAATCTGTTAGTAATTTAGTATTTATAAAATTGAGAATATATCTACAATAAAAATTTGTGCGTTTCCTATCCTTTAAATGTTCCACACCCAGAGAGCCACATTCTTCGTATAACCCAATTCTAATGTATCTCTCCCTTCTTCCCTTGAAACATTTGAACAGCGTCATGCGTCTTTACAATTATTAGATCTAAATTTCTCATACAAGCTTCTTAACACAATATATTGATTGTCCTGTTTTCTTAAGTCGTTTCTTTTTCCATATATCAGCTCGAAGCACTAGGTCTGAAAATGCTTTTTATCTTAACAATGAAATAACTAACAATGCAAGAAACACCCTTCATAACAAAAGTATGAAAACTATTAATGAATTAAAAATTGATCTATTCTTTTCACCAAACTCTAACTCATTTAAAAACTATTGTAAATCCACTTTAGCTATAAGTATTAGTTGCTGTGTATTGTTTCACTTTTTTTCAACTTTTCTAACGAACGATTGTTATTATTATTGTATGTAATTGGGCCTGCGACTCTGCGGCTGTTTAATCTAAAAAAAAAAATAATAACAAAATAAAATAAAATTAGTTATTATTCAGACAATTATTTTAAATTTTGAAATGCTAATAGATTTATATAGCATAAGTACTTAATATAATTTTTTAATTAATTAAAAAGCAAAGAATAATTATTCTTTGTATTTGATCATAACTTTTCTCGTTAATAAAAATGAATAAATACTACATACCTAATATTATTGTTATTATATTATGCCTACATTATAAGTGCAACTATTTCTATATAGTTCTTATAGTAAATAATGTTTTATATCTCAAAAACTACTAGGTTCCAATTTCGATTTAGATTGTTCAACATAAAAAAAAAAAATCATCTGCTATATAATTTTAAGTAAAAATGGAGTGGGGGTCTTATTATAAAAAATAATTTCGTATATTAAGAAGTGTCCTTAAAATTGAAATGGTAAAAAAAATCTTGAGTGTTCGTAAATATAGTAAGTATAATATTATATATTTAAAAATACCAAAAATTATATTTCGAACACTTCACTAAATTATCAAAGAAAAAAAAGTACTGAGCATGATGGTTGTTGAATCGCACTCAACACTGTATACATATTTTTTGATTATTAAAGTAAAGCCTGCATTAAAATTATTATATTATTAGCCTATTCTTAATTTTAGTATATTTAGTACATTAAAATATATGTGTTTTGATGTGGTTACCTATGGTGGTCATTATGATTTATGATGGTATTTTTGATGAAGTAGGTACGGTGAGACAGTCAGACAGGTACGTCGATCACTCCACAATTATGTGTTTTATCGTCGTTTCAACACCATGCGTGACTGGCTTATTGCAGTTCCTTAGCGATTGAAAGAAAATGTGTGAGGCGTGTGTGTCCTATTGGTAGTATTTTTTTTATTAATTAACCCACGGAAACATATAGGCCATTTGATGGTTATTCTAAGTAGGTTTTTATTAACTGTAATATTTGATACTGAAAGTTTGCAAGGTTTTCACCACTAAAAACCCTGATGGCCACTAATCCGGGAAGTAGTGGCAATTGGCAGTGCGTATTCTTAATCTATTGTTACACTAACCGCACTAGGTACGCTTAGGGTAGGGCCACACATGGCGGCTGAGCCCCAGCGGTTGAAACACCTAACAAATTCAAATTGTTTGACTTTAAATGCAACCGCCTGATACGCGTTCACACTTTCGCGGTTCAGCCGCAGAAACAGTCGCGTTTGAAAGATCAACTTCAACATGTTGCAGTCGAACTGCGGTTCGACCGCCCGAATGATCAAAACACATTGTTTTGAATTAGTCCGTTCACACATATTTGACGCGGTTCGTTTTTTCAAAATTTAAATTTAAAAAATAATTCCAATTGTGAGGTCTAAAGTTGTTGGTAACTTTTATCTCATTTTGAAACTTTAAATAATATAATCATAATATCATGTAGTAGTAGTCATCGAGGAAAAAACTAGATAAATATTTTATTACTACATAAATTAATAAAATATATATATTTATATACGTCTACAAATACAATGGATGACACATTGAAGACTAAAAATCATGTATGGGATAGGGTGTTCTTTAGAAGGTACATATACTTTCATTTTATGTTTATAAGCAAATGCGATCTAGGGCCACGAATAGTATCCTGTATTTGAACCCAATTATAACTATAATCAACTCCGGAGTCTAGAAATACGTAAGGTAAGTAGGTAATATTATAAAATTTAAAAATGCCTCACATAATAATACAGTTGAACTAGTTGAAGACATTCTTTTAATAAATGTTTCATTACAATCATTTCAACATGGCCTACACTTTTTGATACTATTATATGGAAAATATTGTTCATAACTGCCAAGAGTGTTTTTATGCAGTTTCTATAATATTTATACGTACGATATTTACAGACACTAACGAGGTACACCGAAAGCCTTATTTTTATGGATTGACAAATCTCACTCATGATGTGAATTGGTATATACTCGGTGAATATAACTCGAAGTTCATGCGAAGGAGCAGACAATAACTGCTGTGCTTTATTCGTCGTGGAAATATAATGAAACTTTTCGCATCGAAAATTATGATAACGATGAATTTAATAAAATGACGAGCACTCGCGTTTACTCGAATCAAATTGCAAAGATTCTCGAGCTGTATAGGTATTCACCATATTGCTACCCACTCGTATATCCATAATAATATAATATACTATAATATATGTAATATTGTGTATATAAAAAAAAATAATATAATCAGCGCGTATAGTAAAGCTGGTGACTGTAAAGAAGTACCACCTACATTTACCATGTCACGCGCACATACTAGCTGTTACCTGCTCCAATAATTGGCCGCTCTTATTCTCGTAATTTGCATAATTTACTGTGCTAATATGTTTCTCTTATCGTTTATTTCCATTGTATACGCACGCTGTAATGTATTATTATTATTATGATAATTACGTTATGCACTATGACGGGCCGACTGCTGGCTGTATACAAGTACATATATATATATAATATATAGCTGTGTATAGGGATGGAGTGGCGGAAAAATTATGCATGCACGTACAGAAAATTATCCTACTCATTCAACGGTATAGAGCTGCAGTGGGGGCACACGTCTTAAAATCCTTCGTGGGCGGACGGGACGGATGATGCGCGAGGACCGAAGTGGAAAACCGACGGTGGAAAACGATAGACGGAGAGAAAAGAGAGGAAGAGAAAATACGAGATAAAAAAAGAAGACGAAAAATGCAAATTGACCCACGCGCGCCTAAAGAACTTATATACACCGCCGCCGCCGCCGCTGCGTCGCAATTGTTTGAGAAATGTTTTCGCGAATGGGGAAAGGCGCGGTGGCGTCGGCGGTATAGCGTTTGCCGTTCGCAATTAGAAGGGCTATTGTCGACCGTCCCCGCCGCTCCGAACCGAGTACACGGAAAAAAGTATAAATGAAAAAAAAAACGCGAGCGCAAACGAAATGTAATTTGTTAACTAGTTTTCGTCGGGCGACCGGGGCCGATGAGGTTTTTTGAAAACATCCGTGGCGTCATCACCCGCTCCGGCGCTTCTGTAATATGTCGTATTGCTGTATAGATGCGCATAATGATAATAATAATAATAATATTATATAAAATATTTATAAAAGGTAGTTATAATACTGTACTAAGCGCGGAATATCATCTGTGTAGCGATGTTTCGCTGTTTCACGGGGCCGTGTGGTGACGTTTACCTGTTAAGGCTGTTGGATTCAAATAACTATTAAAATATATTTAATCTACAAATGAACTGGTCCTGACTGACCGATTCGTCGTCGTCCAGCTGGAACCACTGGAACTATAAACATGCAATTTAGTTGGTAGTTTTATTAAGTAATCTGAGAATTTGTCCAAAACGGACAACGTCACAGATTAGATTTAGCACTTCATATATATTTTTAAACTACTCTCTAAATGTTACTAATATCTCTAAAAACAATATCTGAGATTTTCGTCGAAATCAATCGAGTACCTTGTTTTTGAGTTCATAAGCTACAAATATTATATATTTGATTTTACCTAAGATAGGTACATAGTTTCTATTTATTCGAGGGCGTAAAGATGTGATGCGTGCTTATACTTCATCTACCCGAATAACCAATGACAACCATTTAAAAACAAAATTAAATTAAATTTTTACCGTGAATCCCAAAATCTTTGTTTGAGTAGTTATCTTTGTAAAATGCGAATTTTGGAAAATCCTTTCTTATAGCATATACTAACGGATTGTTTTATTAATACTTCTCGTTGGAGATTATGAGTGAAGGTCAAGTGCGGAACGCAGTGCTGAAAATTCTACGTACAATATATTTGTACCTTCGCATACTTAACTATTACATGACGAAAACAATGAAGACAACAACAATAGTTGTTACCGTTTGGCCGTTTCACAAAAAGTTGTCCATCGTGATGTATTTTTTCGCATTGTGTCGATATAAAGAGCGAGGTTTTCCTAAATTGTGTTTTGCATGCTTAGGTGAACTTAGCTTCCTACCAATTAATCCATTCAGAATTCTGAAGCTTCTTCATAACGATTTTAGTTATATATAATATCAAAAACAATTGTAGTAGGTACGCTCATTGTTTATTCTATAATTATATTATATTCGTTGTTGCCTGTTGGGCATACAAAATAGCTTCTTATAACATTTTACATATTGTGTGCAAGACATATTTATAAGCTTAGTATTTGAAAGGGTTACGATCTTCAGATTAAGTTTTGGTCATATTATGTATAGTTTAATAATAATCAGGCTAATAAATACTATTATTATTAAAAGCACGTAAACCAATATCATATTATTTTAAAATATTTGCGCACTTCGATATATACACATACAGCTATATAATTTTACAATAAAATATATAGGTGTCTGGTGTATATATATTTTTTATAGCAACATCGATATATATATATATAAATAATATTATAGTTTCAGTGTGATCATGATTTAAGGTAACATTAAGTATCTCAGGTGGATGGACTTGTATTGAAATAGGGTTTTCCGGAGGTGATAGGGAGTACCTAAATACATATTTTAAAATAAATTTCAAATTTTTAACACTTTTGGTGTACGCATGCGTAATACAACTTACGTTTTTTTTAATGGAAACACAATTTTTTTCTCTACATATTCGGATAGATATATGTTTTTAAACATTTTACGTATCAAAAGATTTTTTATATTTACAAAACTTACCAAAGTTAGAGTAAGCCAAAATTTGGATTTATGCATAATTCGTGTTTAATGAAATTTTTATTTATAACCACTATAGAAATAATAAAATAAGTGATGTGAAATAATTAAATAATTAAATATTTTTAGAATATGATATTTTGTAAATTGTATTAATTAAATATATAGCAAAATATTTATACTAATAATATTAATATAAATATTTTAATAAAAAATAAAATGTATTAAATACGAAAAATTGTTTTAAAAAAATAATCTATTCAAATATGTAGAAAAAAATTGTGTTCTCATAAAAAAAAAAACGTAAGTTGTATTGTTGTGCGCACACCAAAAGTGTTAAAAATTTGAAATTTATCAGACAATATGTATTTAGGTACTCTCCATCACCTCCCGAAAACTTCATTTCAATACAAGTCCACCCATCTACATCATATAACTATATAAGTGAAGTAAGGCTGTCGTGGGGGGAGGAGGTGTAAATGATATACAGTGTGTGTAAAAATGATAAGTAAGTACGCCTATCTCTCTATTTATGATGCTATATATATATATAGTATATACATATAATATTATAGGTATACCTATACTTACTGGCTACTAATATATATTGACTGTAGGGTTAAGGTATTATAATATATTACGTGATATAAAGGTCACTCTTACACATTCGAGGTGTTGATAATAACAAGATACAGAGCCGTGTGTATCGCACGTAGCGGTGATATGTATATCCGTATAACGGAAGAAAAGAGAAAAGAGAAAACGTATCGACTACGGATAGTCGGTCGTCGGCCGGCATTGGTCAAAAAAAGGAAATTACGATTACTATCGGCCGCCGCCCGGAGGTGTAGTAGGTACCGAATGAAGAAAAAAAAGATGTATATATATATTTATATATAATACTAATATGTAACACGCCACATAAACGCTATAGCGGGGCGTTATATGCATACTATAGTAATAATATTATTGCATCATATAATATTATCGATAGTAATAAATAGCGATAGTGAGACGGCGGTGACGCGCGTAAAAAGTTTTATATTTTCCCCTTATTCCAGTCAAAGGCGATAATATATAACGCAGAAAAGAAATCTCAGATAAGTCACATCACGTATATACTTATATATATATATATATATATATATACCATATACAATATACATGCATACAGATATTCACGCCGGTCGCGTTGTAAATATTCGCCTTTAGTGACCGTTATATAATGACATTATTATAATGTATAGATTATACATAATATATATAGGTATATGTGTGGAAGGGGGGAGGTATTATCTGTATAAGTGAATTATCGTCTTGGGATATGGCTACATAGTCGGACGGACCATAACGGACACTGCGGAGCATTTATGGTCTTCGTTTAATCTTCGGCCCGAGCAACGGGTCGTGGTCAGTCGCGTACAATAAATTCACCGATCAGCCCCTCGAACTCTTTTCAGTATATATAAGTATTATTATTATATTATAGCCGTTCGAGCACGAATATTATATTTTTTATACACATTACGCGTAGTATCTCGTAAGTTTATGCGCATCGCCTCGTGTATGTTATTATTATTATTATTATTAATATTATACCCTGCAGCCGCCGCGCGTGTACCATAAATGTCCATAATATATAGAACCTCCCCACAGTCCAGTCAACGTTCATATACACAATTTATATTGCCGGATGTATGCATATTATCTGCCACAGCACAAGTCTATAAGACGTGTAAATTTAGTAGCTGTCTTAGAGAGCTAAAGTCCCCACAGGATTTGATCTAGTATCTCCGTATTGAGCTATGTATATGTATATGTAATATTGTAAATCATTTATTTGGTTATTTATTCATTTAAACTCCCGTGGTGGCTGAACTGCTGCAGTAGGTACACAATTTTTAATTTTTGCAATAATATTGCAAAACATAAACACGATGGACATTACTGTACATATACATGTGTTCAAACTTCCAATAGCGTATATAGAAATAATTTTTAAAAATATATATTTAGGTATTAAAACTGTAAATACCTACCATACTTAAATTTTAACTAATGGCCATAGCTGCCGAAATTTATTTGATCAATAAAAAAAAAAAAAAACTATATACAGAAATACTTGTTTTTAATACATAGAATATAAAAGAGTACATAATAAATATCAATTCTTTTCATTCTATTTACAGCATTAGTAATTTTAGTTTTTATTAAATCACGATAAGAATTTTAAGTTTGAACCTTCGAACCACATTTAAAAATAGCATTAATCATGACGTATGCTTATCGCATACATAGTAAAATAATACTGAAATTGTTAGAAAATTGTAAATAATTATAGACTAAAGTTTATAACTAGTACAGTGAGTTTCGCGTTTGAAAAACGATTTAGAGCAAATCTGGCTAATTTGACTTTATTTAACGTATATTATATGGGCGTTTAGATACAATTCATTTTTGTGGGATAATTTACAAAATGTAATGATTTATATAATACAAGTTACTACGAGTAAAATAACAATAGTGGACTAAAGAAATCATTAAAAAAAGCTTTGTTAAACATCGTAAGAATATTGTGTAGGTAAAATTGAAAATAGGTAGGTTAATTATTACTTAGTATAGTTCAAATTTATTTTTTATTTAATTATTTTTTTCTTTCCGTAATATACTAAGACTAATAGTAGCTAAACTTAGAATTGCTTACTAAACTCTACCTAATACCTATAATACAATAACTCGAATAAAACCATAGTTTCATTCAATTATTTTAACGATTCAAGATAAATCATCGATGTTATTATCAACAATTTGGAAATTCACATTATATTATCATTAAGTTTAATTTTTAAAATATATATTCAATTATGTTATGACCCATAATATAAAGTTTTATTTCCAATGCATTTAATTATCAATATTTTATTTTATATAATAGCGCGGCGTTGTATATAGGCTACTTAAATACATTGTGCTATGGTGCATTCATTTATCCGAAATTCTGTAAGTCATAGCTTACCATGACATTTGAATAATGAATATCAATTACATTGACAATTATGGTTTATGATTATGATTATGAAAATGGAATATTTGACATTAAATTTTCACTTTGAAATATTTCAAACTTGAAACTTTAACCCTTCTTGAAATATTAAAAACATATTTTTTTTTTAATTTGAATTTTTTTTCCTAGATGGTGAGACTGATTTTACACCTGATTAATGATTATCAAATATCAATATTTATTAACTGATCACGATGTAGAGAAGATATATATTAGATAGATAATTATTATGTAATTTATAACTTATATATATATATATTATACTCTGAATATTTATATATAAGACGTATAGAAATGGTTTTGATCGACAAAAATGTGACTTAGTAATAAATTAGTATTAGAAAAATAAGCGTTAAGTCCACAATATATTTTCAAGGTGATACTCAGGAATTAAAGTGATGGAACTCGGGGGCTTTTTAATTTCTTTATCTCTGATTTCACTCATATGACGTCCCCTATAACTTATTCTTCAAACGGTACGCTGTGTAATTGAAGTTTGAATGTTTAATCGAAATAACTTTTCCTCCGTCAAAATTAATTGTTTACTTTGAATATTTATCATTTTTTAATTTTCAGTTCTTATATAAGTATAGTATTGGCCTGATGAGTGATGGGCCTCTCATCTCATTAATTTTTTGATATCTAACACGATGTGCCACAAAACCCTTTAAGCCTGCACTAATTCCTAAGAACAATATAATAAGTATTTTTTCCATTTGATAATGATTTGTTATACTTTACACTTAATTTTGTTAACTTATAATATATAAGCGTTAAAAAATGTTTTGTGCAATTAAGTCATAAGAAATAAAGAAAATTTTAATTTATGTGCCTAGAATTGTATTTATACCTATTTAATTAAATATATTGACCATTATAATACAGAGCTACAGACATAATGCAGGTCCTGCATAATATGGATATTTTTTCTACCTACAAAGGAGAAAAAAGTTTTCGGTTCAACAAGGTAATGAACTGTTGTACTGGAAACGTAGAAACATTACGAGAAACGCTGAAAATTAAAATATGAATAACAGGGCCCCATGCCATCTTATTGCACTTTAACCCCTGGACTAGGACTACAGCAACATGGAAGGGATTTAAATATACTATCATTTTCTACCTTTTTTTGCATCTCGTGCAATCTTTATTATGTTACCCACACCAGTGCCATATACGCGACTGACCTACCGGCGACAACGCAGACCATATGTAGGTTTGACCTCCTGAAAATGATTTGAAGTTACATCAGTCGATCCGTCCAAGTATATTGTTCTTATCAACAAAAACATTTTTACGGTGCTCCGATAGTTGTTTGATATTTCCTAGGGAATTTCACTTGATTTCCACACCCTTCGACTTTGATTTAAGCTATATATCCTGCAGTGATTTGCCAACCCCTCGATATGCTCATGTTACGTGTCCGCACGTGCGTTTAAACCACCGTAACCTAACCGGTGAACCGTGACGAATTAAATACATACAAAAACAGTCGCAATAATCGCGAAAACGATTTTATACTTCTGTTCCAAATCCAATTTGCACACTTACAATATATACATGTTTATAATACAGCTGAAGCGTATAAATATTCGATTACAAAGTATATAACCGTATTATTATGTATGAAATTGTGTTGATTTTGTCCTTGATGGGAAATATATTAACTATATAACGGTACAGCAACTATATTTACGAGAGGAGAACGCCGTTGCTATGGATACATATGACTGTAAATAAAATAAATATTTATGATTCAATAGTTTTGTATGTACATTGCACGTGACCATATATTATATTGTAAATTATTTACGTTCATAATATTAAATTAAACGCATATTATGACGTTATACGCTGTTATCAATATTCTTTTTTTATAAACATAATATTATATAAATTTAAACAATTAAAACAATAGAAATCAGACTACTTTCAATAATAATTGTACCTACTCAATTATATAGGTACTAGTGTACTACATTACAATAACTTGAAATGACTAATCGATTAGAAACTAGAAATAGTGTACAAATGTAATATATTTGATCATGTATCAAACTGTTGACTGATGCGCGATTTGCATGATAAACAATATTATAATATTAATATATTGTTTTATAAAATCATATTTGTATATACGAAACTAACAGTGTGCTACCTTGTAAACAGTGGCGGCACCAGAATTTTAATACCAGGTGGGCCAGGCTGGGTCCCAAATTTTTTAGGGAGGGCCAAATTGTTAACTTCATATATATATAAATAATAGTGATGACAGGCAATTGCGCAGAGGGGGAAGGGGAGGGTCAACTTCCATTTTTTCAATTTTTTTTACACTTCATCATGATAACTTACTAAAACAATGATTTGTAAACATGTATTAATAGTATTTATTTCCTTACAAAATATATATTCATGTAAAAGTATATTCATCAAAACCTTTCTATTTTCTTCATCATAGTTGGTTACTAATCTAATCCCGTTGTTCATGGAATTTTCAATAAAATTATTAATAACATTGATTAATATTTAATAAAAACCAGTAAGTATAACTTATTATTTTCGTATTCAGCCGCTGGAAAATACACGTTATTTATGAGGTTTGAAAGCATATAGTGCATAGTTTTCAACCCATTCAAAATGTGGTTCACGCCATCTATTATGACTTAACATTTTCATATTTTTATTTATTCATGAGATATTTTTTAGTATTCTAATATGATTAATTTTAATTTTTGGGGTGGGCCACAGGGAGGCCCGAGACTTTTTAAGTAGGCCCGGGCCCACCCTGGCGCCGCCACTGCTTGTAAAGTAATTATCAACATGTCGTCATGAAGGTGGAGTTCTCATTAGAATGTCTCGTATTGTGCTATATTATTATTTGTTTGGTATACAGTATACATGTACCAAACTTATGTAATACCCAAACAATCAATATTTTAGACATTTTTACTTTTCAACTTTTGCATCCTATATTATCCATACATAATACACAAAAAACGGTCATTAAGATCATATTTTCAGTATAAATTGATCTCATTATTTTTAAGACATTAAAACGAGCACAGCCCAAAGTGGTAACAATAGCGATTCGCCGTAATATACTACACAAATATTGTAAATTATAATTCAACCATAAGACATATAGGAAATATTATAATCTTCGGCAATCGAAGTTTTAGTGTACTATTAAGGTTTACGTTTTTGAAAATATTTTTTTTATTTTTCAACATTATAAAGTTTTTAATTTTTAATGAAAAAACGCATTTTTTATTCCATATTCCCAAGCAAAACTTTATTTGGAGTACTTTGACATAAAAAAATTAAATTTGAACGATAACCTATATTTTATGAGATACTTGACTTAAAATACTTATTACTTACTATTATTAATTACTCTTCCAACATTTGATTTGTAAATTTCAAAATACTGAGAACAATATTTTGCCTCGGAATATGAAAATCAAATAGTAAAAACATAACGACAAAAAGGAAAAATAAATATAATGTTTTGTAGGAACCTAAAATGATAAAAAAAAATATTACCATAAACGATAATGGTTTTAAAAAATAACACGAATGTATTCGATAAAAAAAAATCACCTAGAACGTACAATAATAATATCTATTGTAATGTTACGTTATATTACAAACGAGAAGAGAGAATAATAATAATAATGATAATAATAAATAATAATAATGTAACAAAACACTCGATGGGCCTATAATATAGTTAGGTCGTTTGGCGTGGGTGAGCGGAGGCGGTGTCGCGTGCGTCGGCGATAAAAACAATCGCTAAACGAGAAGAAAACACCGTCCCGCGGAAAACGGAGAGAGTATGACGTGGCGGGGTTGACGGGGTATTGCGGCTGGCGCGAAGGGAGGGGAACACGAAAAAGTCTAGCGGAGTATTAGCCGCCGCCGAGGCGCATTTGTTTCGCGTGGCGCTCGAACAATAATACGGCGGGCGAGATAAAGACGATTCACGATTTGTACTCGTCGGGCGGGCCATATAAATCAGATGGATAGATATAATACACACATATAGAGCCAACGGACGGGTAGGCGGAAAGAATGAGAGTGCAGTGAGCTGATCGCGCGGTATTATTATATTATGTGTATTGTATAAAATACTACAATAATATACACACACACATACATATGAATGATATTCTCTGCACGGAAAAAAATATTTAGTTGAGTCAACCAAAATTATATTTATTTCAAATATAAAAAATAGTTGCCTGGGGGACAGCTATAAAATTAGCTCATGTTACTAATACGATTTAGTTGAACAATTATAGTTGAAATAGCAATACATATTATAGTTGAATTACTTACAGAACTATCCACAAAATAATAGCCATTTCTATTAAAATAAATAGTTAAATCTGTTATCATACTTAATAGGGCCAACTAAAGTATTTGTTTGTTTTGACTATAATATATTTAAATTATAGGAATATCTACTATTTTTATTGAATATACCAACTAAAATTATAGTTACTTTTCTAGGACATTTATATTTATTACAGCTATAATATATAGTAACAATAACTATTTTTTATTTGCAGCCCACCTCCCCCACCGCCAAAATTTATTTTTGATATTATAAACTATAAAAGCACGTGTTATCTTATATAGGTATATATTTATTGTAAGAATGTACCTCCCCCTAAACTATTATATTATGGTTGTGTAAATTAAATAAATTAAATAAATATAAGTGTACAATCAATAAAAACTTTTTATTTGAAATTATTTCCATAAAACATTGGCTTGCTTTACTGCCATTAAACAAATAATAATAGGTAAATAAAAAACATATTTTATAAAGATAATACAATAGATAGATATTAATATTATATATAGAGATACATATAATATAAACAAAAGTAAAACATTGGCTTACTGTATTGCCATTAAACAAATAAAATTTAAAAAAAAACAACATATATATGTTAATTATATATTATAATATGAACAAAAGTAAAATATTGATTTGCTTCATTGCCGTTACACAAATAATAATAGTTAAATAAAAACATATTTTATAAAGATAATACAATAGATAGATATTAATATTATATATAGAGATACATATAACATAAACAAAAGTAAAACATTGGCTTACTGTATTGCCATTAAACAAATAAAATTTAAAAAAAAACAACATATATATGTTAATTATATATTATAATATGAACAAAAGTAAAATATTGATTTGCTTCATTGCCGTTACACAAATAATAATAGTTAAATAAAAACATATTTTATAAAGATAATACAATAGATAGATATTAATATTATATATATATAGAGATACATATAATATAAACAAAAGTAAAACATTGGCTTACTGTATTGCCATTATACAAATAAAATTTAAAAAAACATATATCTATGTAGATATAATATATAACAAATTATTTATAAGGGGATAAAAGTTAAATCTGAGCCTGATACACGGACTTCGTGTGACCTTTGATGAAATTGTTCCAAACAAATACAAACGTATTTAGGTATAGGGGTAACATTAAAGGCTTGATAATGCTCATCAAAATAATTTGTTTTAAATAGTTGGCATATTGCAAATGGTAGGTTGACATCTGTAATAAAAATATGTTTTATTAATCCAAACGATGGTAACATATCTTCAATTTCACAAGCATTTATCACTATACACATATTTTTACAATTAAATACAATATTTTTTATTTTTACCCAAGAAACAAATATTATATTATCATTAGAGAAATCAAAATTATTAGTCATAAAATTAATATTACAATTATTATAAAACTGCAATGTTAACTCATTCAACTTTAAAACCCGTCCAACTTCCATATTTATTGTGTAAAAGTTATCATTTGAAGACAAAAAATTGTGAGACAGTTTTAATTGATGTTTAAGAGATAATGTATATTGTATATTTTTCCGTGAAGTAATTGCATGAGCAGTGTCTTTGAGCTCCTTATGCTTGGCTTCAAAGCGCATTGACCAAAAAAGGGCCAGTGGCCCAGATTTTTGAATTATTAATGGATAGTGAACCATATGATGATGTTTGGGTTTGAGATTAGAGCGAAATAATCTTAAATATAATTGGTGATGTTCTGAAATTAGTGTCTTAAGAAGTACTGAGTCAGATAATCTTACAGATTTACATAAAATAATATCTAGAATTTTTTTTAGTATTTTGTATAATTCCCATAAATCTGAATCTTCTGGAATAAGATCCCCGATAATTAACCCTAAATATCGTGTAAAACATAGCATTTCCGATGCTGACATTCTGATTAATCCTTGACGACGAAGGATTTCGGAAGATAATAATGTAGGTCTATTACGGATATCTGAGCCATAATTAAATGCTTCGATTCGGTTGTTTAAAGTTTCAATAGAAAAGTAATTGAAATCAAAAATCATTAGTTTTAGAATCAAACCAATATCAAATTTACAAACCCCTTCCAACATATCGTGCATTATATCTACACTGAAATTGTCTGTTACTGTGAACGAAATTAAATCATTCCATACGCAACGCTCTTTGATTCCAGTGTAAGACAAGTCATTGAGAAGAAGATCAGAAGCATAATTAATTTTATTTCTCATCATGTCATCGAGTTGTTGTGTTTGTACATGACAAACTTGTTTTGGACATCTGCAAAATCTACATGGATATTTAGCTACAAAACTTTCCGAAAATCCTAATATGGAGTGAAGACCTAGATTATCTCCAAGAATTAATCCAACAGAAAAATAAATATGATGTACTTTATCATTAATTTTTAGATCTATTCCACTAGTTTCTAAAAAGTTAAGTTCTGCTATAAGGTCTTTAAATACTAATATATTTCCATATTCTTTTTTATCATCAGTTTTAAATAAAGAAGCTAAAAAAATATTGTCTATAGAAGAAGCCAATTCAGGTGGTAAACAAGCTAATGATATATATACAGCACCTAGCTTTTGAGAACCTGAATGGGAACCCAATGGATCATTTACCTCAAAGTCATCAAAATAGACAAAAAGAGGAAATATCTTTTTACCATCATGTATTTTTAACTTTTCTTTCCATAATTCAGATTGAATGAAGCTATACATAATAGGACCTTTATATGATTGCAATGAATCAACATAACTAAGTAACATATTAAAAAAATTGGAATGTTCAAACAGTTTTTTAAATACTTGTCTTAGGGGAATCAAAGTTATTTTTACTTCTTTAGGTTCTAGTACAACAACACCGTTACGAAGTCGATCATTTAGTGTATTTGCTATTACAATTTGATTTGGTTTAATCAATAAACCAACTTCATCTAAATGTTTAAACCGCAAATACTCTGTTTGAATATTACAAAAAGGGTCAGAGAAACTTGATAGTGCATTTGAAATTGAAGATAGGTCAGAAATAACATCAGTTATATCAGTTTTTGAAATACAATCATTTATTTTTAACTGTAGTATAGATATAAATGAGCTATTAAATTGTTTTATATCATCAAGAAGGGTATCAACTTTGTTTCTAGGAATCGAACTACAGCTATACCACTTTGAAGCCAATTGAATTGCATTTTTTGTTAATAATTTATTCAGAAAATCATCAGTTATAATTATATCACTAGTTTCATTGCTATTAACTGTACCACATGTACCAGATGTACCTTCTGTAAAGTGACTTTCTAGTGGATTTAAAAGTGAACTATTGGGATCTATTAAATTCGTTGCAGTTAAAAGTGAATCTGTTTCTAAGGAAAATGAATGGCTATTTATATGTTTTTTAAAAGAGTTTAAACTACCAAAGGTTCTAAAACAATCAGGTTCTTTACATACAAACTCTTTTATAGTTTTCACATCATGAAAAATATTTAAATGCACAAATAAATGAACGGGAATTTGAAAATGTTCATTACATACAAAACAAATGGGCATTTTAATTTTTTTTTGATAAATTATAGAAAGAGAAACTTACTACTTACAATTACTAATTATTGATATCTTTAAGTAAACTTTTAACGGACAAAAATTGTTGATCAGATTTGCTTGCAGATTGAATTCCATAAAAATATATTTGGAAGAATGTCCACACTTGCTTAGCTTCTACTGGGTACTCCAAATTCAATGTGTGAAAACTCTTGAAGCACACATCAAATGCTTTTATGACTGTTTCGAGCTTAAAATATGTATCTTCAATAACTGCGTAGTATGCAATTTCTGGCGTAGTAGAAGAACCAACAACAACCACATATGGTTGCACAGTTAATCCGAGTGAAAAGGCTCTTTCAATTTTTGCGGAATTTAGCGACTTTAGCTCATTGACATTCTAAACAATAATGAAAATTTAATTAATATTTAATAAACTTAATCAATAATTATACTAACAATTATGTTAACAATAAATGCAGCTTCCTGTTCTAATTTTGAAGGTTTGTGGTTTATACGTGTTGACGATGAACCATTTATTTTTTTAATTACAGTGGACACAGGTTGAAATAAATGTGGCAGTATATTAAATGCAGCTATATCATCATCACCTAATCAAATAAGATCAAAATAAATTATAAATTAAACATCGACAATTATTGTTAATACTATTATTATTAATAACTAGCCTAGTTTAACTGGCGTGAAAAGCTGTTGTAATAATAATTCCTCTTGAGAGCCCAAATAAGGTTTTTTAATTTTCAACATTTTTTTTAAATTTTCTTTAAAACATTCAAATTTATTGAGCAATCCCATTTCCTTTGTAGGAAACAACTGAATAAAATCAATTTCAATCTAAAATAGATAAGAAACTAAGAAAGGTAATAAAATTAATTTACCTAAATTATTTTAAAATTTTAACACTTGCCAGTAAATAACCAGTTGGTTTAGTCAGACCTGGAAAAAGTTTAATGTTATTTAAGGACTGGTTAAACCTAAAATTTGATGTTTCTTTCCAAAGTTTAACTAAAGTAGTTTCGGGTTGAATATTATTTTTTAACCAATTTATAGAATCTTCAAAATCTATGACATAAATTACATAAAATATTAATATTGAGTTAATACTTATGTTTAAAATATAAAACTACCATGTTCGACAAAATTAGTATTTTCAACTGTCTCAGAATGGTTTCTTTTTTTATTTGGAGTAATTCTTTTCATTTCTTTTTTTAAATGACAATATTTGTCATACAATTTGCCTCTATTTGGAGTAATTTTGTCCCCTACTTTCAAATAAGGAATAAAATAAGTTTCCCAACTTTCAGTTGGGAACAACTCTTCAATACCTTATAAAAAAAAAAAAAAAAAATAAATAAATTAATAGTTCTTAAAAAATTAGATAATAGATAGATTGTTTTAATAAAAGTTCTTAGCATTAACACTATGTACCATCAAGGTAGCAAAAGGTTTAAAAAAAAAAAAAATATTTTATATGGACTGTTCACCACAATTTTTTTCAATGATCCTTTTTCACTTCAAGGCAGTTTATAACAGCAAAATTAAAAAATGATGTATAATATATAGTATAATATGAAATATACCTAATATAGGTAATACCATATACTACCTATCAAAGTAATTTGAAATTTCAAATATATAATACCTTTTGCTAATTCCGTAAATTGAACCTTGTCAAGTTTTATTGTCTTTTGTATACGATCTTTAATTATTACTGATGATAATTTATTTCTCATTGATTGATTTAAATAACCACATGAACCATAGAAACTTAAAACACACTTTCCATCATGATATTGTTCCAATAAATGTTTAATGTTTGTGGTCAATGTTGATACTAATAATTAATAAATTTATAAGAAATAAGGATACATAATATAATACATAATATACATAATATTTTAAAAATATAAATACAGTTTAAATTTTGGATAAAACTATTAATGTAATTCAATTTATATACTTAACTATAATTTGGTAATTTAGATTATTTAATATAATACATTTTAGAATTATTATGCAAATGGTAGATTTATTATTCGTATTTATGAGTAAATTAAAATACTATGAATAGGTAGGTTGTCATTTTTGTAATAATTTTGTATTGATAGCTAAATAGTACTATATGTTATTCCTAAGTTAATAATTTGTAAATTCTAAGTTTTAATAACAGAAGATAGGTAGGTAATTCAAATGAAAAAAAAAAATAATAATAATAATTTGTAATTTAGAAATCAGATAGTTATTTAAATATCAAAATGTATGAAATAAATTTTACCTGAAGAATATTCATTATGTTTTTTAGTAATACTCGCGTTTGAAGACACTAATGCACTATCATTTAATGAAATTTCCTCCTCAACAACATTGTTGTCAAATGGTAATAATATATTATCTGTATCTGTTACTTCAAATTCCAAATTGTCCCAATCAATTGCAGGGTGTTTTGGTTGTAATTCAATTTTTTGAACATTTAAATTCTAAAATATTAGAAGAGTTGTATGAGAAAATACAAGATAGTTACATTATTTCCTAAAAATAAATTTATCAGATAAACCAAAAACAATCTTTTCACAATTCCCCCCTCTTTTCTGAATATATAAAATAAAAAACTCCTTTAGGAGTTCATACTTTTAGATCTTTTAATTCTCCAAGTTTTTTTAAAAATACTGAGCGTTGACCAATCTTGGGAAACAATTGTGTGATCATAGTTTCAGTTAAATTTAATAATGCCATTTCATTTATTTCTTCATCTAAATAAAATATACAATTTATTATTTGAATAGGTGCTATATTAGAATAATGGTACTTTTTATGCCTAATTTAAATTAAGCTTTTAATTATGGTACCTTTAAAAACTTCAATGATTTCTGTCGAGAATCCCCATTCTTTCAATTTTGACTCTGTATATAAATCCATATCTAATATAACACTAAAAATAGATCAATTTTATAAAACAAATATTCAAAATATCATTGAAGAGAATACTTTTAAGTTTTATTAATGGGTAAATTATAATTTTTTTTTTATTTTAATAAATTTGTAGGTAGGTACATAAAAAAGAATATTATTTATAAACAATTAATAAAATCATGGCTGACTTTCAATAGTGTAACTAATACATTAGGTACCTACGTTATTATATATTTTTTTAAATACCTAGGTATTTTAATTGAGTAAGTATTTAAATAATGATTTAGGTACTTGCATTTATTGTAAGTTTAAAAAAGTGTAATGTTAAATGTTGATAAATTGATAAACTATATTTTTGTAATTAACTGATGTGTACTAACATTGATTCATAACATCACAACATTCATAAAGATATTATAATTAGTTTTACAGCATCCAATCGATGGGATAATTGATAGGATATCTAATCATGTTAAAATATGACTATTGTCTATTATGACTTAATATTTATTAAACAATTATTCTAAACTTTTAAACAGGTTAATGATATTTAAATTATATTTACATATTAGGTTTTCCTAATATTTGAAACTAAAACACTAACTTATCAATCTTAATGAGTAGGTAATGCCATTTAGACTGTAGTTATAATATAAGTATCCATATAGCCTTATATGTAGCATAATATAAATACAATAAATGTTGCGTAAGTAGCATATTTAACGAGTAGGTACAAGTTACTACTGAAGACATAGATTTTGGTAATAACTAATAACTAATAGGTAGGTATAGTAAAACAAATAAACTTACCTCAAGGCTCAAGTAGAAACTCACACTTTCTTCAAACAATTTGTTTTATAGTGTATAATTACTTATACAGATAATAGATATAGTGTTATACTTATAAACGATTACAGATCCAACTTAACTTCGGATAGTGCAATTAAAAGAAAACGCGAGAAACAATATTAGCACTATGGTAAAATAGTAAAATAGGTACACCGTTCACTCCGGTTCACAACGAAATTATTGTATTTCCTTATTAATATACCTCGATTAATACAATACGTAATGGTCGACAACGGACACACGATGTTTAAAAGCGGCATACACATCGGGAATTAGCCATGGATGTAGACATGTAGTTGGTAGGGTAGTTAGTTGGGTAGCGGTGGGGGGCGGGTAGAGGTTCGACGATAACGGAATATTTAGCTTTCTAAAAATAAACTATAATTTTGATATAAATTATAGTTGAAACGACTAATATTTATAGTAGATACAACTAAACTGTTTTTATACTAAATCTTAGCCGAGATAAATAGTAACTGTAACTAAATAATAGTGATTGTACCTATAATTTTTCAACTATGACACTTTGGTAATACTTGCTAAATTTAATTAGTAACAATAACTAAAATATAGCGATACCACCTACAATTTGAATAGCTATAATTTTATAGTAATTTTTTTTTTCCGTGTGCGCACACGCATCTGCCAGTGGCTTTGAAAATAAAATAGCTTATGACGATTCGCAAGTGGGAAGAGGCGCGGTGGCGGGGGTGGCGTTTAGGTTAAGTGGCGTACATTACGCGCGCGCGTGAAACCATATAATATTATATAATATATATACACACACACACACACACAACACACTCACAAAAGCCACCGCGGTGCTGGGAGGAAGTGAGCACGAAGGGTCGTCTCGTCGCCGAGGTCGCACACCGCATTCGTGAGTGGAACTGGTAGGGGGAGGGGGCGACGGTTTTTAAAAGGGTGTGGAAACGCACAGATAAGAAACACAAGAAGCAGTGGGTAATATAATAATAGTGCATGTATATATGTGTGTGTGTAAATAAAGATGCGGTGTGGTATAAGGTTTTATACTGCCGACGTGCTATTACGCGGGCGTCGGTGTAGGGTGTTATAATAATAATAATAATAATAATAAGCCAACCCACCACCATACCGCGACGCTATCTCTTTTCTTTTCTTTTTTTTCATTTCCGCCATTTTGCAATCCTCCACTCATCCCCTTCAAGCACCCATCGCGGGTTATATTATTATTATTTCACCGTTGCTTCTTATGTTTCTATCGTCGTTCTACCTCTTTCCACAACCCGACAACCCTGGCATCGGCGTTCCAACAGCCACCCCAGCCAATACCGCGTGTTACTAATCCCTCACCGCCACCGTTAAATTTCTTTATACACCAGCGTGTCATACAAATACAAGTCAATCGACGATCGACGAATATATTGAAACCATTGCAACTACCATCGACGCAAATGGTATTCCGGTAACCGCTACCATGGTAATATCTGCTTCAATTCGAATTACCTACATGGCGCGCAAAAATATATTTTCGAAATAAATTCAGGATGGAGAAACCCCGCTATTGAGTTAACGACGAGCACACAGGTATCGCGACATCGTGGTCTCATTAAAATTAAGTATTCGACCATAGTTATGTCATTTGTTCCATATGGTAGTAGGTAGGTACTACTTGACTGTAGTTAACATCAAACATTTTCAAAATTAAGTAAACCTACGAATAATTCACTCATATTAGTCATATTTCAATATCGTTGATAATAAATTGGATAGATATATATTTACTCGTTTCAGGGGCGTACTCGAGGGGGGGGAGGGGGGTCGTGGGATTTGAACCTCCCCCATGACCTCACTAACCTATGTAGTCTTGTGTGTTCGTGCTTAGGGGAGAGGTGTGGCCACGGTGAGACATGGGGCACAGTGATCCATTAAATATAAGTCGACTAATTTAAAATTTAACCATCAGATGGAGAATCCAGAAGATTCATAAATTCATAATAAACATAATGGTTAACTATTAGTCACGGATATAGATACTAGTAGCTATATCCGTGCTATTTGTAAGTTCAGGTCAAAAATGATACTATCATCTTATCATAATATTGTTATTTTTTTTTTATATTGTTATCAAAACGTGAAAAATGTGAGCTTCGTTTTTTTCAATTTTGGTATCGAATTTTATTCAAAGCTACGTATTTTAAGGTATGTATAAATTAAATTTGTCTTGTGCACAATTTATTTATATGCACAATTGTTTATCATAAATATTCATACGAGAATAATAAAAAATCTGCAAAATAATAGATCGGTATACAGTGAGACAAATAAATACTGTTGTCTCGCTGTACCCAACATCAGTTAACTCTAAAACAAGACTCTTGAAATAAATTGTGATCATAATAAAGTGATGTAAGGTTATGATTTTTATTTAATTTTTAAAACTTAAACATAAAACTATTGAAATAAACAAAGTGAATACCTACATTTTTTTAAT
The DNA here is from genome assembly GCF_037042655.1 of Diuraphis noxia. NCBI lineage: Eukaryota > Metazoa > Arthropoda > Insecta > Hemiptera > Aphididae > Diuraphis > Diuraphis noxia. The sequence goes on along the minus strand of NW_028301711.1, from coordinate 40,030,715 downwards.
TGTACAAAAACACATTAATTATTTTAAAATTTGTTAAAAAATTCTCTTTGATTGTTTTATCATATAATAAAATGTTGTGAAATGAAAAGTTCAAATATAAAAGATAAACTACAAATTTAAAAGGTTTTATATTATATATGTAGTGCCCCGTGACGTGTCTCATTGTGTAAAAGGCTGAGTCACAGTGAGACACTATGAAATTAAAAAAAAAAAAAATTTCTCTGGGTTGAAATTTCGTTAAATTTTAGAATGTATTAATATGTTTTTTAATGCTTAATAATATTTAGAATAAAACCATAATAACGCTGTTGAAGGATTATCACTTAAAACAAAAACAATATTTAAAAAGTAATTTTTAGTGTCTCACTGTGGCCACCTCTCCCCTATATACAATATAACTCACAGGAGCAATTTTATAAAAAAAATTTTTTAAAGGAAAAAATAATCAAAATATATCTATTTTAATTTATATGTCAACAAGCAATATACAACGATTGCATGCATTATCTGTTAAGAACTGTAAGATTAGATAGGTAATTACAAGTTGTTCAGAGAGTATATAATATTATAAGCTCCGGACATTCGGTAAAGTGGGTGATTACTGATTATAGCCGTACGATGAAGTGGTCTGATTAGGGATAAAAAAAAAGACATTCTATGAGTCCAATACTATAACTGAACTAACTATTTAATAGAGAATGAATAAAAAAAAACTTGAACAAAAAGAATAGGGAAGTTCGATTTCATTAAATGATTAAATTTTAATTTTTTGCCAAGCCAATGAACAGAACAAATAAATAATTAAGACAAAAACATAACTTTATACACTAAAACCATATAAAAACTTGATAAAAACACAATTTTGGATTACGACTAAGCCAACATCGGACTTCCCAGTAATCATTATCCGAACGATATTTCGTGAGTTACTCCAATAAGCAGGTATGAAGTGGTAATCATTATGTGACCGCAATTCATACGTAGTCTCTCCTCATAAGTCCACATCAAAAAGGTACACGATTTAGGGATTGGCCGATTGGGCTGAAATTTACCAATATCGAAGAAAGACTTTTGAGAGTAAAATAAGTGGAAACTATAGAAGAGACTGTTTCAAGATGATAGGAGGAACACCTAGGAACCCATTTAAAAGCGAATTAGATAAATCGTCCACCTATAGGATACGTCATGAAAAGAGAATTTGAATAAATGAGCTGTCACGAATAAATGAATATAATCGTAAAGGATAAGAAAATAAATGATACCGTAGTACAAAATGTTGAAAAAAAGTTAGCAATTTCAAAACTTTAAAAATCGGCCGTAGGAATCGTTTTTGAAAAAAATATACTGATTTTAAAAACAATTTGCTTGTACAAAAGTTACAAGTATAAAATACACACGAGACACGACAAAATCAATAAAAGTAAAATATGTATTTTGCGCATTTTATTTTAGATTCTGAGCGAAACGATGAGTGTATTGGTCCTACAACGATGTGTGTTTTTTTATATAGTATTTTTTTTGTGTATCTAAACGATTAGTTTTCGAAATAATACTTCGATTTTCAACTTTAATAGTTTTTCTGGTTTGAATGTGAATCTAGTTGGTGCATTGGAGAGGTTTTAAATTTCCAGTAGTTTTCAAAAGTACCGGAAAAAATAAAAATAAATATTAAGAAAAAACGGAAAGTTTTACGCAAAATAAATTTTTGAGAAAATCGAATTTTGATATTGGTGTAACTCTAAAGCAAATTACCGTAAACACATACAATTTTCGCTGAATGTTTATACATACTGGCATTTTCTATACATGATAAATTTTTAAAAAATTTTTAAAAACTTTTGATGTTATTTATAGACATTTAAAATTTTCAAACTTTTTAGTTCTTTTTTTTCAAATTACACTAAAATTTTATTCTCTTGGTAAAAAAGCTTCAAAATTTAATACAAAGCTTCTAATATATTATTAAAACAACAGTTAAAATATATTAAAAATCCATAGTCACAATTTGTTAATAAGCATTTAAAGTTCAAATTTAGACAAAATACGTGAATATCATGAAAATTTTCAATTTATTTTAAGTTTAATATTCATAAAAATGCATCTTCTTAAATCTAAAATTTGAAAATTCAATACAAGATTCTTCATGATTTTGTCTACCGTTATCAAATAAAAAATGTCTGCCGGAAAGTCATGAGCATTTGATTTACATTCGATTTTCATTCGATTTCTCTTCAGACATTTGAAATCTTCCATAATTTGGAAAAAGATTTAACATTAATAATAGCAAAGTTCCATGTAAGTAGTTACTTCGGCGCCAAAAAAATTTAAAAACTATACAAACACAGTTTTTTTATAGTTATTTTAAGTTCAAATTTGGATAAAATTACCTATTAAATAACCAAAAATAACAATTATAGCTAAATTATTGTAATTTAAAAATATTATTCGTGAGTACTTTAAATTGTATGTATCTACTTATAAATGACTGAGTCGTCTGCATAATGAATCTGATTGGATTAATGTTGAACTTATTTTATAGGTATCTATAATTTTTTTTTTAATATTAGCAATATAATTAATTATATAGTATAGAACTATCTAATATCCTAGACAGACGCCACAAACAAACCGTCTACGCTCAGAATCGTTTTTCGTATACAATTATATCATATCATTGAATTCAAATTTAATACCATCCATTACAGTAATCCCTTGTAAACTACTTTACAGCAGAGCAACATCTACTTACCCCTTTTTTTAATTTTGCTCGATCTGCATTGGTTTTAAAATTTAAAGTAATCAATTATCTAACATCTTTTAGTTTTTAATGACTTTTTACTATGTTTACGTTTACGTGGTCCATGATGATTTATGAGGAAATTTAAAAACAGAATAATGCAGTACATATCAGGGGCGTATTTATGGGGGTGGCTGAGGGGGCTTCAGCCCCCCCCCCCGAAATCCAGGAATTTTTTATGAACTCCGCTTATTATGTCCTATCAGATGTAAATTTTCTAACTCATATAGGCTGGATTGGGAATTTCAGTTGGAGAAAATACCACAGCCCCCCCCCCCCCGAAAAAAAATCTAAATACGCCCTTAGTACATATGTATATTTTTTTTTATATGGCCCATTGAAATTAAAAACGACACGCTTGAAACCTCGCACACCTCCCCCCAAAAAACCCCTAAATACACCATACATAAGTATATATCATATTCGACATTGCGCGAGTCAATGCTTCAATTGATATTTAACTCAGCCCACGCCTTTAGTTCCGCTGTATATTATTGTATACTTGTACCATTTCGCTTAAAGATTAAATCTTTTTATGTGTATCTATTCAGAATAATTTTGTATTGCCATGCGGGCTCGGAGAATATTACTGCAATATACCTCTTCTCAAATAAACCTTATTTATATTCTGTTGTTTTTTTTTTTTATTGTGACAAGAATCTCTTTTCATGAATCAAAACTTTGAGCGTGAAATTCAAAGGGGGAAAGTTGATTTTTAGAAAATTTGACTTGAATAGACTACTCATAAAAGGGGGAAAACTTTTGTTTGGAAGTTTATTGTCAAATGTCAATTTAAAATGAGAAGTTTTTTCAATGCAAAAGATCTGTAATGCAATCAACACGTTATATTACTTATGCAAACATATTCGGTTTGAAAACAATATTTTCAGCTAAATTTCATTAGTCTACGAATAAATTCCGACAAACATCTTTACAAATAAGTATTTTAATAACAAACTAATTATTTAAATAACTTTCAATTTAACAGCAAGAACGATTTCTTCACTAACATCAATAAAAATTGTTATCCAGAATAATGGCAATTTTACTAAAATTCGAGTTGAGTACGTTGTATAAAATTAGTGTATTAAAGTCTTTTGAATTGTTTATTACTATATAGTACCGTTGTTATAATAAATAATAATTGCTGTAATGTATTGTCTTTAGTCAATCTTAGAGTATATTTACATAATAATATGAGTTATGCAATAGATTTTTGACAGTGTTTGGAATGTACAACCTATGATCATGCATATGAAACGATATTGTAATATATAAATATTACCACGAATTGGGATTTTTTTTTTTATTTAAGAGTAAATCGATCATCGTACGTTTATTCAAATTAACGCCCCTAAAATGTTGTTATTAGTTATCGTTGATAATGGACAATTTATTTATAAAAGCAAATATTTTTAATTTTTATAAACAAATTATACCCAATAACAAGTTTCTACAGTTTTTACATAATCTGTAGATACATCACCAAATCGCCGCAGTCATTAAGATTTAACCATATTATGTACTCCACCTTTATTAGTATAATTCATACTTTATTTCAATTTTCAAGTTATTTTATCAAATATTAATGTTGTACAGACAATCGCTCATTTAAATGATTTTTTTTTATTAGCTAAAAACATTAGAGTACCTACTTAAAACAACGATTAAAGTAGTATCCAGACGTTTTACGAGGGCATAATAACAAACGAAACACAAGATAATTATAAACATTTTTATAAAAGAATTCATTGTTAAAATATAAAAGAATTTATTATGATACAGGTACAGAAAAAGACGAGCTTTAATACATAATGTACAGATATAATTTTCAAACACTATAACTATAAAAAGTAATGGGCGCTTGTAAATTTCGCCCACATTAAGTAGGTAGTAAAAATACTATATAAGTAGTAAATTGCCGGGATTTTTCGGGGTCTAAAACGGGTATAGTAAATTGCGCCCATGATATCTACTATCTTAAATTCATCGTTAACTATTTTAAAATTACTGTTGTTCATTTATTGGTGGATAAGCCGAACGTTAGGTTAGGTTAGTGCTGAATATGTGAAGATGATGTCTCATTACTATATGCAGATAACTTATAACTGTATTTTTTATTACTAACATTTTTAACCTAACAAAAAATATTTAAACAACTATAATTAATACCATAATATATTTTTTTTTTTAATTAATTTTTCTATTTTTATGAATTCCTATTTTTTTAAATTTATTCATTTCAAGTAAGCCAAAAAAAAAAATTTTTGGAGGACAGTGATAGTTGCCTCCTCGTGGTGTCCTCTGGGTAATTCTAAATGACTATCATAAAATAATACTTCTATTGGGCGCAATTTACTATACAGAAATTTGTACCTGAAAAATACCGGGCGCAATTTACAACTATTTCCTTTCGTTGGGCGCAATTTACGTTTGCCCAAAGTTACGTTCGCCATTTTGAAACATAAAATAATGATCGGCAAATGACATAATATGTTCAAACTAGGCTCGTCATTGTACAATGTTATGTTAATATAAATAAATTATTTGATTCTGTGTTTTAGTAAAAATAAACATTAAACGTTCCAAACACTTAACTCTTTTTTACTGTATTTTTTATTATCGCATTATGTACCATAATATTAATATAATATTTTAACGCCCCGGGCAATTTTTTGAAAGGCGCCCTTAATCAAATGCTCCATAATACATTTAATACTTTTTATACGAGTACTTACCTACATATTTTGTTTAAAATTCTTATATTTATGGATAGGTAAAGGATTGCAAAACTTATTTGCATACAATTTATAGACGTATCGGCTGTAACGCATACTTTTTTGGTTTTCCCGAGTTAATGATTGTATATGATTGTATATTATTTTGTAATTATTTGTAATAAAATAATAAAAAACTGGAAAGTGGAGTAAAATATATTATAACGGAATATTCTGTCATAGATAATTTAGTCATTTAGCTATATTTTTGTCAATTTGAATAAATATTACGCTAAAATGTATTAAATATATTCGTATATTAAAAGCGCCCCTAAAAAAGTTGCGCCCCGGGCAACTGCCCGGTTCGCCCGTATCTTGGGCCGGCACTGGGTACTGGGTACATGATTGGTATTATTATTATCATTCGATCATATAATATTATTCTATAGCAAACATGAGACATCTATCAAGATGTAGTAGCAAAAGTATAAATGGGTAAAGTAGATATTTGGTAAATATGGTTAAGGGTAAGAATTTCCAAGTAAGTATGTAAGTATTAGGTATAACCTACCTATAATATATTACTTGTACAAATGTTTTGCAACCGCACGTATGCACTATGCATGTACGCATACTAAGCTGTGTCATACGAACGTCTATTATAATTTATAACACATTTATGATTGGCCTTAAATATAATATAATAAATATAATTTAAAGTAAATAAATTTAATTGCATGGTAAAATTAAATAAATTATACTGTATTTGAATTTAAAAACCATAAACTATTTAAATTAAATTGTACGAGTAGTTATGTGTTTTAAATTTCAACTTTTTTCTTATGTATGCAACATTTTTATAATTAAAACAATTGCTAATTGCTTTTGTTTTCGATGTTCGGGTAAAAAACTTGGTTCCGGGTACAAATGAGCCAGAAACGATTAACAGACTCTACAAGCTGATAATAATTAATAAAATAATGCACTAAGTCCGGCAAAATAGCTATAGCTATATAATATACTTTAAGCTAAACTTTTCTTAAACCTCATTATGTGATTAATTTCCAAGGTTTTACTCGGATTTTATAGACGGAGGAGGGGGTAAGGGTGAACGAAAAGATATTTTTTACAAAGCATCAGAATATTGCGCGTCAGATAAAGATTCAAAATGATAACAATTAAATGTCATACGTGATAAGTATATTAGTAGTATGTAGTTATTTTTGGTGGCATTATATAGTAATAACATATAATGCAGTGGCGGTACCAATGTGGGCTCAGGCCCAAAAAAATTTATTTAGTTGAGATTCATTTCAGTTTTATGGTTTTAAATAAATCATAATCGGCGATTAAAAATTATCATATGAGATATGACTTATAAAAATGCAAAGGTATTAACACAAATAATACAATGTGTACATGATTATAAATATTGTAAACATTGTTTGGATGGGTAGGAACTTTAATAGTATTTATTTGAGCCACTGAGCCGCATAAATCGACACGTTTTTAGCAGCGTCTAAATTTAAGAGAAAATAATAGAGTCATGTATTATATTGTCTATAAAACAATACATTTTTCTTCTTTTTAATCAAATTTCCCGCATAGATGGATAGTTGGAAAGCCACTCTTGTTCCAGGAGGTATGATGAAATTAAAAGTTATGGAATGAGATGTTTTCCCACAGTTTAAAATATCACGTTCATTGGAGAGATCAAGAAGTCAAAAAGATTTATAAGACTAATATTTATAGACCGAAAGAATCCAAAGATTAAATAACCGGAATGATAATTGAAAGAATATTAATTTTTGATGAGTAGAATTTCTACTTTGTTTATATATAAAGTCAACAAAATATGGTGACTGAATAAATGTATCATAGTTTGGCCGTTATCGCCTAATTCACGATTAAAGTATTATGCATGAGAGACCTGTTGAACATTTTAAATTTTTCATAAACGCCCAACATTGTTTAGGATTAAATTTTAGTGAATGTTGAACATTTTTTAAACATCAAGCATAATTGTATTTACCAAGTTAATATAGGCTTGGAAAAATGTATTCAATAAAAATTAAATTTAGAAATTGCTAAGAATTTTTTTCTTTAAATAAATATTTTAAACCTTTTAAAAACCTAATAGGAAATTTTGAAGTAAAATTTGTATACGTTCTTCTATATTTCATATGGGCCAGACACAGAAAACAAACAGTGTGTTGAGAAATTCTTATTGGATTAAACAAAATCAATTTCTCTTTGTACTTTAAGATCTAATTCTTGCAGGTTTGCAGTGTTTGCACCAATCCGATTATATATTAATTTTCTGTCTCGACAAATTTGCGACAGATGATAGATGCAAAATGGAAATATTTACGTGGCATTATCCTAACTGGCGACACAATATTATTCGTGTTAATGGAGACGTTTTCGCGTCCACTCAAATACGGGATAAACATCAAAGGGCATCTGTTTTATTCCTTCAATTTTTATCGGTGGTTTATTTGGTGCATAAATGATAGTGGGCGCAACATCCGACAAATATTTTGCAAATTAAATATAAATATACCTATATACAATATAAACAGTCGATCAGTCAGTCTCGATGACTGGAAAACCTTATTAACTCAAATATTTGTGTTGCTCCTTTAAATGTATTTAAGCTGTATTTAAGATATAAAGTTTGAAAAATGCATAAGTCGAATTAATTTTTACGAATATAACATTGTATTTTTTTTCTTTTACATATTGCAGGTTTAAATGCACGAAAATATAAACAACATTCAACAGCCATGCATTTTGAAGACCTTTTAAATATTAATAATAGCAAACGACATTAAAAGTGTAATTGAAATCAGTCGATTTAAAGCGAATTTGAAAGGATTAAATATTTTCTTCAGAAATCTAACAGGAATTGGTAAAGTATTAGAATTTCTACACGGTTTTTTGCCATAGAGAAGTGTAGCATTTAAATTATTCAATCAAATAAACGTTCTTGTACGAACTAAACATTGATAAAATTTCAACCAATAAGAAGTGAAGAACAACGATATAGGGGAAGTGAAGACATATTTAAGCGGGTGCTGCGTATCTACAAACTGTGATAATACCTAATTTAATGTCATGACAAACATAGACATATACAAATAATAATAAATATAAAATAAGACCGGAGCCGAAAGCGCACCGTGTAGCTACATTATAAATCATATAGGTTGTAAACAGTGCAAACATGATGTCCATGAGATCCCTATTTGTACGAAAGATCGGTTGCTAATCACGCGCATATAGTTCCGCTGCACACGGGACGCCACCGACTCGAGACTGGACCTTCCGGTCGCACCACCCGGCCGCCAAACGACTTCCACTTCCGCGGTCGAACGCCTCGTGAAATACGGAAACGATCGTCACGCCCGACGCCACCACTGGCGCCATTATAATATGACATAACAACTAACAAGGTCCGCAAATGACACATATCACACGCGCATACCTATATATATGGGTATATAATATATATGTAGCCCTGTAGTTTCCTGTACATTATTAAAGGCCCGCAAGACGTTTGTATATTATATATATCCAGTGGCGGATTTTCAAACAATTTCTGGGGGGGGGGGCCTAAAAAATAATATGTATTTCAAATGTATTATTTTTATTATAAAATAACAAAAATAGGGTTATAATAATATTGTCCTCTATAGTGGAAAAATACGCAGACAAACTCACTATCGCAATGCAAAAGAATATCGGGAATTAACGTTACGACGGACGATTTTATCTAAGCATACGATTGTAAAATATTTTATTATACCTATTATTATTATTTCAGTAGATTCTTGAGGGCGTATATCGATTCCGCCGATTTTATATCGACTCCGTCGGCTACTGTTTATGATATCTACATATCGACTCCGCCAAGCTACTGTTTATAATATCAACACATCGATTCCGCCGGACACGGTTCTCCCCCCCCCCTTCCCTATTGTATATGTATTTTAAAACGTATAGTCTATTTAGAAAGTTTTTAAGTTCACTTATTTAAAATACGAGTCCAAATATTATCAAAAGTAGTTACTTATATACATTTTAATTTTATACCTATATAACAATTATTACTATCAGTTTATTCAATTTAGACATGTGACCAAATTTGATCAAAGGTAGTAACATTTATATATTTTTATTTTGAACATTATCATTATTATCATTTTATAAAATTTAGATTATACATTTTATAATATATTCACATATTAATTAGATTATGCATTTTCATTTTGAATTATATAATTAATATAGTTTTATTCAATTTAGACATGTAAGCAAATATGATCAGAAATAGATAAATTTATACAATTTAATTTTGAATTATATAATTAATATAGTTTTATAAAATTTAGACATGTGACCAAATATGATCAAAAGTAGTTACATTTAAACATTTTAAAATAGACATACAATTGGTGGCGAGGGGGATGAACTGTGTCCGGCGGAATCAATAAATCCCCGATACTTGATAATCAACCTATAGGTACTTATATTTGAAATACATATGTACATATTATACTATCATGTTATACGGTATACCTACTGCAGGGTCAGACTCTGTGTATGCATTATTTAATTATATATGCATATATCAGTGTCTGGGGGGAGTCAAGACCCCATGGACCCCCCCTCGTAAATCCACCACTATATACATCTACACGTATTATATTTTTTAAGAATTTTTTTTATTCCTCGTCTTCCTCATCCGCGCGGCTGCACTTACACACACCGCAATCCCTCGTCCTGTGTATTCAAATCCTTGTACCCGCGATATTATTCACGTCGCGTGGCTATACACAGCTACTTTTTTTTTTTAAACATTTTTTCTCCTTCCCCTCTGTCCTTTTTTTATTCTCCTCGAATTTTCCACCGCCCTATCGGTTCCGTGTGTACACGTGTATGTCGAGTGTGTGTGTGTGTGTGCGTGCGCGCGCGTGTTTGTTGCCATCGCCGAAAATATTCTCGATTCCGATCACGCGTGAGCTGAGCGCGTCGGCACAGTTCCTCTGCCGTATCCGTCGTCGTACACACACGACCACCCAAGCGTTTTGACGAGGGCGCGGGCACACTCATGCTGCAGCCCACACGCGCGCCCGCGACAACAACCCGCGAGTCTCAGACTCTTCGGCGACCGCGCGCGATGCACCTCTTCCCCATACGCTGCAGACATCGCCACCGCAAATCCTTTTTTCTCCGTTGACTCTCCTTTTGCATTCCTATAACAAATATTATTATATTATATACTACACACCGTTGATCTTCTTTCACCTCACTCCGTCCACGATCAGCCGCGTGCATATAGTGACTGCAGAATGCAGACTGCTGCAGCAGTCGTCCTTTTGTCAGCGACGACAAAGGATACAATTTGAAGCGTTAAAAATCGTAAAAAAATATCTACTTCCCACTCTTTTCCCCGCAAGACCGTCACGGGACGTGACGTCTCCGCAACGGTATTCATCTCAATATATTATACGGTGAGCGCGTGTTATCTGTCGTCTATTTTGCAACTATTATTATACATTCAATCGAGCGTATATATACATACATATATTCATATATATATATATATATATATATATATATATATATTATTCACAATTACCAAGGTATATATTTACCTAGAAAATACTATAAATTTATAAATGTCATAAAAATTGTGGGTGAGCATCATACCAGTTAGCACTTTTACGGCAAAGGTGGTATAGTAGTAGGTATCCTTAATAGTTAATACTGAACGAATCTCTCTTTTTCGAGGTAATACGAATCTCGCACACAATATCACCGTGTCGAAAAAGACGTCTTTTATGTGAGTTTACCTATATGACTTATGATTGAACGAGGATGTTCTCCATGAAATATTAATATTAGTCAAATAAATTAAATTTAAAGCTTCCTATAATAAGTTATTCGTACAGTCCACAGAATCCTAAAGCAGCGGTTCCCAATTGATGGTCCGCGGTTATGTTGTTCTGTAGTGATATTTTTATTTTATTTAAGTGAAATTATTAACTTTGTATAAAATTAAAAATTAAATCATATTGAAAATAAATCGTATAAATTTATTTCTCATTTTCATAATAAAATAAAATTGAAAAGTAAGTATTTACAAAAAAGGGGTCCGCGGACCAATTTAAGTTATAGCTAGGGGTCCGTGGCTTCACACTAATTGGGAACCGCTGTCCTAACTTTAGGACCTAAAGTATCAAAATACACATCACATCATTACGCACAATTTTTATGTACGTAGATATTTTAAATTGAAATCCGAACAAAACTTGATTTTTTGACCAAAAATATCAGATTATCATTGTTTTTTTTTTTTTTTAATTTAATAAATATTATTCGTGACTTGAAATTTTTTGATATTATATGTATATTATTTTTTATGAATTGTGCGGAATTTATGCATAAAAGTGTGCAGATTTGAACGATGACTTTTTTTTTGAAAATGAGATGTGATCATAACAACCACCAATTTTAATCTATTAATATTTAATGATTATAATGCCATAAACCTATTCACACCGTAATACTTACAACGTTGTAATATCATTTTTTTTGTCTTAAAACATAATACCTACAATCTATCCACAGAGACGCCGCGAGGGGGGAGGGGGCAATCGGGGCAGTTTCCCCAGGCTCCACGATTTTAAAATTATAATCAAGGCCCCGCAGTTCTCAAATGATATTTTATACTGTTCAGAGATTAGTTAGTTTGGATAATATGTAATGTGACTGTTATTTAGTTTGCCCGGGGCCCCTTAAATCCTAGCGCCGTTCCTGTCTAACCAACATGTAACAGTAATATATATGACAATAATGACAGTATGAATGATATTTTAAATATATATATAGATGTATAATAAATAAGATGTTTTAGCAAAAATTAATTCAACTTACCGTATCACTTATAATAGCAAATAGCCATGTTAAAAATATAGCATATCCCATCAACTTTGAAAAAAGTGGTTTTCAAAGCACCAATCGCGTTATACACGATGCACAACAAGCGATTTTTCTCTTTTGAGAAAGAGTACAGCACAATATCCTATTCCCGCGCAATATATAGGCTGACAGTCCACTCCGCTCAGTATCGTTTTCATCATTTATGTAATGATTTTTGATACATTTTTTAGTTTTTCATTAATTGACTGCAATTAAACACACGTCGTGCTTCACAGTGACCTATTTTACTTGACAACAAAGTTCACTCGACATTACAATTGCAGTCTACCAATGTAGCAATTAGTTAATTAACTAATTACAAGAAAAAATTAAAATAAATAAATAAATAATATCTATAAACATACCTATCTATATATGTAAATATATCACGAGAACAGCTCAACAGCCCTTAACTGGTAAGGCAAGGATTTTTTTCTTTCATTGTAAAATTAAATAGATAATAAATAATAGTACAAATAATTAACAAGGTTTAGTTAGTTTTTAATATTTATATAATATTTAATTATTTCATCTCAAGGGGGTATTATAAAATAAAAGAGATATGATGATAATTCAATACAAAACATGATGATTAATTAAAATAAAAAGATTGTAAATAATTAATAAATTACAAAACAATATTGCACAGAACCATAGTTTGGATATAATCTATTATTTTAATACTGATCGATCCTCAGACTAATCATTAGAAACACGTTACCCTTAGCAACTCATCTCGTAAAAATCCATATTTTACATGTAGGTACATAATCATTGTGTTATAGACTATACTTAACCTATAACAATATGCTGATCTCGCATTGCTTGGTGAAAGACATAAGCACCAAAATGAGATAAGAAAAAAAAATTCGTATCGTATAATATAAGCGCCAAATTCCTAGGTACGGTAAATAGATATTAGATTTAGAACTAACCGATTTATTAAATTTATATTGATTTGCATATGTTTGTCATAATTTACTATTGACATTTTTTTTATAAAACTGCAACCGATTTATTAAATTTATGTTAAACTAATTTACTAATTTACATGTATATAATAATTTAACATTTTTTTTTTTTTATATAGTTATTATATGATATAATTTTTTTAAAGATAGCAATTTTTAAATAACAATTTATATAAAATATTAATTTTGGCACGAATGATATGTCATTTTTGTACCTTTGGCACTTATGTCATATAGCCGCATCGCTAACGGGTGTAATGGATAAGATCAACTTGCATTCGAAACGGAACAATGCTGAGTTCAAAAAAGGTAAAAATTGCGCTCAATTCAAGTACAAAAATTCTATCAACTGACGAATACAGAATATCAGCCAACGGTCGGAAGAATATCTATTTTTTTTTTTTTTAATATCTTAACTTAAGCCATAATTTAAATACTAATTTGTCACAATTTCAAAATGATAATACAAAAACATGTTTTTACGTAATCAATTAATTCATGTATTTCTGAACTAGTATTGTATGTCATGTAATAATATCATTGTAATACCAGATTCGTCGATATTCGACACACGCATTGAATTTTTATCTAAAGTTGATATTTACAAGTTCTGTAGAGTGATCGGATCGAATGAAATTTTTTAACATTATTTTCCTTGAACCCGAGTGTAATTTAGATATTTTGGTTAAGGTAAGGATATGTCCCGTAATTTTGGCATGGGCGAGACTCACCACCCTGATAATATTTAGCTCATTCAGTTAGACTTTCTTCGTTTATAGGTTAAATTTATTAAATTTCTGATTTTTATTGTGACTGTTTCAAATAAATAATATTATAATACAATTTCAAAAAATACATTACGTCGAGTGTAATAGTTTAATATTATATTAGATACCTCTATCCTATTGGTACGAAACCGAATTACCGAAGTCATTCGATATAAGTATATAACCATACCGCGGTTATATATAGGATAATAAACAGTTGAAGTTTTATTTCTAAACGTACAACGTATCACTATGAAAAAGTTGAAGAGACAGTTGATTATTGTGGTAATGTGGTTAATAAAATATAATATAGGTACCTTTATGATAAGACGTACCTAATTATCATAGAATTTTAGATTAGTGATATACGCTTATACTGATTCAAATCTTAAAGTAATACGTGTATAGAATATATAATTTATAATTAATTTTTTTATTTATATTTTTTTTTATAGAATTTTGCATATTTTGAAATTGTCTTCATTCTGATACGTACAGATCTTGTCCCGTTCCTGGACTTTTTAAACTTCATTCCAACCGCTACGAAATGTATTTAATTTGTTTTCGTTTAATATACGCGGCGCAAATAGGTGTGTATAATATATAGTATTTTGGAACGAACAATGAAACATTTTTTCACTTAAATAAACTCGGAAATAATGAAAATTGAATTGACTTTTTATCTTACGGTTTTCCACTGAAATAATATTTTGGTCTATATATATTATATACTCATATATAAAATAAACAGAACACAATAGTAATTTAAAAAAAAAGCATTAACCGTTCGCCGAGATCAGAAACTTACTTCGAGAATACAATAATACGACAGCTCTTAACCGGAATTCAACAATAATTGTAAACGTGCTGATGCAGTTACTTCAAACTTATCGCCACCCAACAGATTAATGATTACTTCTCGGTGACTTTTGCTTATAAACATTATCTGATCGAATAGCATTATAAATAAAATCTAATATTGTAAAGTAGGTACAAAACAAAATTTAATGGATATATTATTATAGTATACAACCGCTGTCGATCGACCATTTTAATCATAAATAATAAACTATATACAAATTAAAAAATATTGCTTTTGAAAATAAAAATAAGAATAACAAATAACCGTACATTATAATATATAACCAGATATTTTTGATTTACATTAAAAATACTATTGAATACTTCAAATTCTACAAAAAGTATTACCGAAATTAAATGTTTAACTTATAAATACATATATAATATATTATACACACATAATTATTTATAATATTTATTATACACAATTAGATAAGAAATATAATATATAACATTGAATAATAATAATATTATACTGAAACATCGAGGACTAATCAGTATCATAAATACATTATATTATTATAAATTGTACGCACAAAAAAAACAGAACATATTTATTTTTTTCAATAAAATAATATTTATACATCGTATACATCCTAATATATAATACAATGTATACAATAGGCAGATACACAGTGTAAGATTGTGAAGTAGCCGGGGTGTAGGAGGTAATACATTTTTTTCTACCACTACTCTTTTAAGTTCCGGTTTTATTCAGGTCATTCGTTATTTAAGTTCCGTCCAACAAAAGTCACCACAAACCTTTTTATTTGTGTTATAATCTGATGCCGGTTGTATTTTATCTACCTTTTACTTCTAACAAATAAATATTATGTCATATTATCGCACGACTTAATTTATCGTAATGCATTATGGGTCCTATACGAGTTCTTCAGTAATGTTTAGTAGATAACATGGAATTAAATGCACCATAGGTTCTTAATCGTAAATTTTTAAATATTTGCGATTAACTAAAACGATAAAATAATATGTGTTTTGAAATATTAATCAAATTAATAAATTTAGAAATATTTTCGAGATAAAGTTATTCGCACAATATACGAAAATTGTTCACTTTTTAACTTAATACATTATCCTATATTTGTTAAATTGTATATGTTTGGAAATTGTAATATATAACCACTTTCGGTATAAAACCTAGTTCCCATATGAAATGACATTAAGAATAGTTGAATGAGTTACGAGGTCCAGTTATAATTAGTGGGTAAAACAACGGAGATCATTAATTTAAAATTTTAATATACAATATTATAAATGGTTATTTGGACGTTTAAATTAAAAAAAAAAAAACAAATAGTTAAGAGTAATATTTGCAAATTTTGACAAAATTGTGCTATTTTTCGGGCTTGTTCATAATAAATGTTTCGACTACTACACTGGACTGCGAGTAATAACGTATATCATATTTTACTATCTTTCCAATTTTTTAGTTCAAATTTAATTTAAATTGTTATCTTCCAACTGATCAATGCGTAATAAAAATGTATATAAACTATTACTATTTACATAAAAAACAAAAACTAAGTCCTCGGCGGCCGTTTTCGTTCTTTTTCGTCATACGTCATACAAATATGTAGTATAAACCTTACCGTGGTGGTGGAAAGTGATGTACGCGGTGCTCATCTAGTCCTGTCGATGATCTTGGGCAGCGGAGGCGGAAGAGGCAGGCGGCGGTCCGGGAGATCCACGGACGGCCGTAGCGTTCCTGTGGCCGCCACTGCCGCTGCACATCATTAGCTGCTGCTGCAGCTGTTGAAGCCACCACGGCGGTGTGGCCAAGGGAGACGTCGCCGTCGACGGCGGTGGCGGCGGCGATGACGACGAAGACGACGAACATTGCGGCCAACCGCACTGGACGGCGGCCGACATGGCGGCAACGGTGCAGGCTGTGCCGGCGGCCGGTTCCGGTAGAACCGGCAGCGGTTTTCATATGACATGTTGTGCATGTAGTCCAGCCTGGCCGATGCAATCCGGTTTGACGAGAAGAGCGATGGGCCGCTTAATGACAGCCGCGGCGGCGGCAGTGGCCGTCGATAGTAGTGTGGGCGGCGGGAACTGGGCAGGAGGCGAAGGTGTGGACGATGACGTGGATGATTCGTGCGCTGGCCTAGGCGGTGGCGGTGGCAGTGGCTGCAGTTGCAGTGGCGATTGAGACGGACGCTCCGCGTGTATACCGCACTCGACGCAGTTGACAGGACAGCCACCGTTGGAGCCGGCCACCGTGGTGTTCGCAGCAGCCATCATCGGCCACCCGGTAGCTAGCGACACAGCCCGAGAGTACAGAGAGCTGCCGTAGAGCGCATGCAGCGCTAGGTCATGGACGGCCTTTCCCGCGGCGGCCGCTTCAGTGCCGGTGCCGCCACTGCTGGCCACAGTCGACAGGTCCTTGGCCACCTGTTGGTAGAACGATGACGGGTAGTGGTGGTGTTGGTATGGTGAGAAGTAGGCACGCGGAAATTTGGCCACGGCCACCGCAGTGGCGGACGACTGATGTTCACCGGCCATTGATATATGCGCCATCGATCCGGCAGCCGACACAGCAACAGACCCACTACCGGCGGCCGCGGCCGACGATTCGTGTTGCGGCAACAGGTCGCGCACCGAGTACGAAACAGGTTTGCCTGACACTACACTGGTGTCGGTTTTTTTCTGCACCATCGTCTTAGGCTTGCGACGTGGACGATACTTGTAGTCCGGATGCTCCTTCATATGAAGCGCCCTGTAAAAATTACAATAGTTTACAAAGTGTTAAAATTTGTAAATTTGTAATAGTAATACCTATTTATTGTTACATTTAAGTTATGGTGGTTTTCGAGTTATTCCGACTTAACTGATGTAAATGCATATTTAGGTAAGTTTATTGTATACCCCAGTTGTATATATAAAGAAAAAGTGTTTATCAAAAGAAAAAGCTATAATATCACAGTAGGTAACATAAGAATACTCTCCACTTCCACAATACACATTTTAAACGTTTGATATTAATGTCATTATTAGGTACCTAATAATGAATATCTGTTATCTTTAGTTTCTACGAAAATTTGTTTCAGGGTAAATTCAAATATGTATTTAGATGTTTTATCGGATAAATAAGTTATTTCATACAATTAGTATGATAATGATATGTTTAATGTTGAAACAAAATATTATAAAATAATGAATATTCTTAAAGTGTTCTATCAATGTTATCATTGATATATGCGTACACGTGCGGAAGAAACAACATTCGAGTACAAAGCGCAGCAACCCTTGTGGTTAGTCCCGATCGAAACGATAATAATATCGCTAGCATATAGTACTAAGGGGGTGTTTTAGATCTAAGCGGAGCGATGAATGTATTGGTTTTATTATTATTAAACTTTTTTTTAATATATATCATTGAGTTTTTGAAATTTAAAAATACTTGAATTTTTTAGTTTTTTTAGGTTTTGATACCATATAGGATGTAAAATAATTATTTTGAAGTTTATGCTTAAAATTAAAATTACAAGATGATAACGGAAAATGAGAACATTATAGTACCTACAACACCAGCAATTTATGACAAAATCGATTTAGTTATTCTGATGTAACTTATTCAAAAATAAATAACCGTAGACAATAGATATTTTCACCAAATGTTTATTATACACATATAATTCATTTTCATGATATAATTTTCAAAAGATTTAAACTATTTATAGACATTTGAAACCTTCGACATTTTTGTTAGTTTTTAAAAAAATTGGGCGTAAAGCTACCTTCATAACATTTTTATTTGCGTTTAAAGTGTTGATGTCATTGATATTCTTCAATATAACGAAAACGTGCTAATATTGATTTATAGTTAAAACTATATAATTTTTTAATGTTACCTAATATCTAAAACTTGAAAATATAAAAATTAACACTTAAATGTGTTTTTAACAGTAAAAATCAAACAGTATCAAATATCAATCAACAAACAATAAACTGCAATGTCATGTTTTGAGTAAAATAATGGCACAAAGGGCCATATTAGTAGGCTTCAAGTAAATATAAAATAAGAAACCAAGACCAGCAGGGTTTCCCTAAGAGTTTAAAGCATATTTTTTTGTCATTACAAGAGGAAATTTTAAATACACCTCTCAAGGCCTGGATTTCATATATCCAGCGACACGGTAGTGTCGCGAGCTAAGTAAAAAAAAAAGGAAGGCGAAGCACTCGACCGTGTATATATACAGAAACCTAAACATTCCCATTTAATACGTGTTAATATTTTGGTATTCTTTATTAAAGGCTGTAGGTCTAATAAATGAACCAAATAGTTAGAATGAGATATCAATCGATCGAGAAAATCATAGGCTACGTGCTTTTATAATTTTAAATAGAATCGGTTGAATAGTATTTTAGTTATGATCAAAAAACTGTGGATATTTAAGTGATCATTTTATATTACTTTCGCCGCCGGCTGCCGTATTAAACGCGTCATGTTGACGGGACGAGTGAGAGGATTCTTGCGACGGCGGCGTGTGTCTCCCACTACTATTGCTTCCCCCCACCGCTAGACACATACAACATACTAACACGCGAACATGGTCCACAATCGCTTATCAGTTATCGGTATCGGTGCATTCTGTTTTCGTAATTTGAAATTTCGTTCTTTCGTCTCGCGTCCTGCGTACGAGCTTGTTGTCGGCGTTATTGTCTCGTGTCCATAATATTATTATTCAATGCACGTGGTATCACCAAACCTAACCGTATCGACTATCTATCATTTTCCATTGAGCATTTTATTGTTAAATAATATATAGTCGTTATAATAATAATAATTATTATAACAGTCTTTATTATAATTTATAATACTTTATTATGACTGTCTTCATATTTGTGTCGAATTGTGTCTACATTAAAAATGGTAACTTAACTCCAAAAGGCGCGAGATATGAGGAAAAAAAATATCAGGAGTCTACTCAATCTAAAATCGTAGTTGAAAGTTATAATAGTACTACTATTAAACAGTGCAGTATTAACACGGTACATGAAGTACCACTAAAAAGAAAGAATCCAAAATCCAAACAGTTATTTCCATTTTATTAAATATTGAAAAATGTACCAATAGATCAATTGGTAAATTAAAAATGCCTCTGGTTCAAGGTAGGTGTACTGCAGATAGAGTATTAAAATGGGTGCTGAAGTATAGGAAACAAAATGTACTTTTGTACAGAACGATATGTTTAAACATCTTAAAAAAATTATAAATAAGACATTACATCATAATAATGGAAAAAAAAATAAAAAATATCTTGACCCTAATAAAAACTAATGATATCTCAACAAAAACACTACGTCAACTCCGTGTAAAAAAACGCTAAGTAAAAAAAAAAAAAATATATAAATGCAATAAAATGTGTGATATAAGGTGGAATCTAAATAAATAGTTTAATGAATAAAATGTATGTATAAATAATTAATTCAAATTTAATAAAAATTGGTTATTTATATTAATTTATAATATGAATTATTTTAACTCAAATTGATCCAATTTTGGTTTACTTGGCCGGAAGATTCAGTCTAAAAAATGTATAGCCAAGTACTAATAGTTTATGTAATAAATAATGAAAGCACCATTACAATAAATAAATTGTTTCCGGCTAAGTAAACCAAAATTGGATCAATTTGAGTTAAAATAATTCATATTATAAATTAATATAAATAACCAATTTTTATTAAATTTGAATTAATTATTTATACATACATTTTATTCATTAAACTATTTACTTAGATGCCACCTTATATCACACATTTTATTGCATTTATATATTTTTTTTTTTTACTTAGCGTTTTTTTACACGGAGTTGACGTAGTGTTTTTGTTGAGATCATATAATAACCTAGTACTGGGGTCACAAAATGGCGACCCGCGAATGCATTTTAACCAGCCTGCAGACTGAGAGAAAAAGCCAATAATTTAATTATATTTTCATTAAATTTAGTTAAATAATTAATAAGTGTATATTTTTTTATTTAGAAATAAAATATTTTTGGCCAACCAGCATATTATAATAAATATTATGTACTCTTTGAATTTTTATGGCCCGCGAGAATTTTCCGAATTCTTAATGTGGCCCGCGGAAAATATTAATTGGTGACCCCTGACCTAGTATATAAGATGTCTGTATATTTTAATAAATATTGATCTTAAAACATATGTGTCTGGTACTCTGGTTAACTCACGGAGCTCCTAAGAAGTTTTTCAATCACAAGAAAATCAACGAGCCTTGAATTAAAAAAAAATTCGTTTTTGAAAATCAGTATCTTAAAAACAGTATCCAAATAGCCATTTTAAGATGTATATTTTTTCAGTGTTTAAATAGCTAATGATTAAATATATCACGAAAAAATTGGTGTACTGTATAGTATACAATATATTGTAAATATCCTTACAAAAGGAAACATATAATAATGATTCTTTTATCATTAGGTGACTATGAATACTAGATATGCTCTAATGTTTCATAAAATTAATTTTGATTAAATATAAAAAGAATACAGAACGTATAGATACAACTGTCCGTTGTAAAATTACTTTAACAATGGGTACATCAATAATTAACCATCCAATAAAATAATCCTAAAACCACTAATATCTCAATATGACTAGTCTACAAACTCTCCCAATTGAGGAATAGTTATAAGATGACGCTACACCCGCATAAAATGTTGTCTTTATCTTACAAGTGCATAACATGGCAAATTTTACATTCGGCAGATCACGTTTTACCACGTTAGTTTAAAATTTAGAGTGAATTGACCTCTTGTAAAAATTAAAGGTAAAATTATTATTGAGGACTTTTTATTACATTTTAATTTTGCTATGTGTATTTAAAATTTAAAATTGTTTGTATATCTTAAAATACTCGTAACTCGCTTTAAAATTAAAACCTTATAAAAAACCTAAGAGAAACTCTCGATAATAATATTACCTTTAATTTTTATAAGAGTTCAATTTACTCTAAATGTTAAACTAACGAAGCTAAACTTGATTTGCACGTTGACACACTTGTAAGACGGAAACAACACGTCATGAGGGTGTAGCGTCTTCTTATAAACCCATTATATTTTATAAAAATACCTTGAATAAGATCTAGTAATGAAATAAATTATAAGATAGTCACATAAAAGATAATAGACGTACCTACTTAACTTTTTTAAGCCGAGTGATGAATGATGGTTCTACATTAATGACATTTTTATTTGTGTATAATTATTAATTAGTCATTACGTTTTGAAATATAAAATTTTCACCCTATTGGTATTAGGTATTTTAGAATGATCCTGTCATGGAATAAATATATTCAAAATATTTTTACAAACAATTTTTGTTATTTTAATTCTTTTTAAAATTTAAAAAAAATTAATCGTAGGGAGGGCTTCAAAATCTCATACCTCTCATAATAATACAAATAATAAAATAATATAAACTATTATCTTTAAAATTATATGCTGAATTTTGATACAACCGATCACAATATCTACCTACATATTATACAGAATATATATAATATATATAATAATTATCCTCCACAGTGTCCTTATATTAAGTACTAGATACAGATACTCGTAACCTATACTGTGCGATAAAAGCGAATTCGACGATTTTATTTTTGATGCTAATATATTATGTAACCATTGGTCTTTGAATTTTTTTAAATACATTTTAAAAGATTGTTTTATCTTGTTTTATACACTTTGGTAATTTTTTTTTTAAAACCATAATTTCTACCATAAAAATAATTATTGATTATTCTTAAAATTACTAATAAACAATTGGAATATAAATGAAAAACTTAAAATTTAAGTTTGTATTTTTATTTAAAAAAACAATAAAATAATAATGTTAATTTATAAATTTACCTCCTATCCTATTTATATAAGCAGGTCGTCTGAATACTAATTTTAGAACAATATTATTTTTTTAAAGAAACCGATATTGTTCTGTTCTGTGAAGTTTAATTAATTTTACCTTAACAATAATAGTAAATAAAGTGATGTTTTGTATTTATTTTAGATAACAATAAATTGTTTAACAAATATTATTATTATTGCTTCATTAATACAAGTTTTATAATATTATATATATATTATATATATATGATGGTGATGCTCGCCATTTGTAAAATAAATAAATAATAATTAAAATGCCATCGTACATTTTCCAGATTAATTATATATCGACAATAGTTCATCATATATTTTACACTCTATAACATAGAATAAATCAGTCGTCTTAAACTTTCTATGCAGCCAGTGGCGGGGCCAGAATTTTAATACCAGGTGGGCCAGGCTGGGGCCCAGATGTTTTAGGGAGGGCCAAATTGTTGACTTGATATATAAATATAAACAATAGTGATGACAGGCAATTACCCAGAGGGGGAGAGGGAGGGTCAACTTCCAATTTTTCAATTTTTTTACACTTCATCGTGTTAACTTAGTAAAACAATAATTTGTAAACATGTATTAATAGTATTTATTTCCTAACAAAATATATATTCATGACATTCATGTAAAAGTATATTCATCAAAAGTATATAAAAATAGAATGCTTTCCCTTGTCATAGTTGGTTAATAATCTAATCCCGTTGTTCATGGAATTTTCAACAAAATTATTAATAATATTGATTAATATTTAATAATAACTAATAAGCATAACTTATTATTTTCGTATTCAGCCGCTGGAAAATACACGTTATTTATGAGGTTTGAAAGCATACTGCATAGTGCATAGTTTTCAACCCATTTCAAATATTGTTCACGCCATCTATTATGACTTAATATTTTCATATTTTGATTTATTCATGAGATATATTTTAGTATTCTAGTATGATTAAATTTAATTTTTGGGGTTGGCCACAGGGGGGCCCGAAACTTTTCAAGGTGGGCCCGGGCCCACCCTGGCCCACCCCTGGCACCGCCACTGTATACAGCCACGTATTAAAGTAAAATAATTAAAAATCAACATTATTTGCTGTAATATGAAATATGTATTGCTCTCGTATCCCGACACGTGTTCGAAAGTTCAGATATATTGTTTTCAGATCATGTTAAGGAGTTTAGATACCGATCGTTTTTATAAGGAGATGAATATAAGCAGTATATAGGAAATTGACATAGTGCGTGCTTGCGTGGCGAGTATTTGTGTTTGTATAGTAAACGCTCATTAGTGTGAGTGCCTCCACCCACCCACAAAACTACTACAGCCTGTTGCATAATGGTATTTCTTGTCTTCGATTATGACGGCCGCACGCGCAGTCACATGTCAAATACGCACCGTCGCGCTCTAGATGAACATTATATTTATTATTTTGTTTTGTCTAATAGTATCAATCTATATTGTCCATTGTACAGACTGATTCTGAAAACATATATGAATTCATCATGAAGCTTTGTTGAAAACGACTTTCACATATTTTTATATATATTTTTTTAGCTCAATATTACATTTATTTTAAAATTCTTAAAATTCAAAATTTCAAATTAAAATTTGAAAAGCTCACGTGATTAATTTCAAAAAAGTTGAAAAATTTTTTTCGATTAAACTTCATCTTGAATTCAAATATATTTTTGGAATTTGTTTCCGATCACTATAACAGCCAAAACAGATGGCAAAATGTGGTATATTTGGTAGAAATTACAGCCGTATCGAATCCCCTTAAAAAGAATCGTGTCAAAATATGTAAATGGTATAGTGTGTACGCAACAATGTCAATAAGTCAACAAAGTTCAGAGACGTTAATAAAATAATATAATCGTTGGTTGGTACCATTACCTACTATTATGGTAACTATAATAATGCTACGGCCTAAATGGCAACGCAAAAACACGGTGGCTTGTAGAGACTATTTACAACCCAGTATCCACCATATAAAGGTAACACAGCACACCCAAGGTCGACCATATAAAAGACTATTTCCATCTGGCTTTGGATATTGCCTTACAAAAAAATTTCATTTCTTGTTTGTTATCACCATTGAGCTAAATTTCCACTTGTGAGCACATATACATAACACAAACAATTTTATACTAATGTCCGAATTTCCAGACTTATTAAAGTAATATCCATTTAGTTGAAATAGTGATTATTTTAAAATACAACAACTCAAAGAAAACCTACAGACAGTAATGAAAACAAAAATTGATAAAAACAAAACAGTTTCAACCAGATTTTCATAAAAAAAAAATACATAAGAATTGTTTTTTTAGAAATTTTTAGTATATTGGTTTCTAAATTAATAAATTTCAACGAATAATGGCTGCTAATTAAATTAATATTAATTATAATTTTTCTTTTGATGTTATCATTCAAAAGGCTGTCAATCATTAATTATAATAATTGTTAGGGTTAGAATGTTTATGACTTGCATATTTTTTCTTTGAGTCGTGCACATTGCAGACCAAATTATAAATTCGTTTTGTGCGACATAGAATCAGATACATTCAATTTTATTTTACATATTTTTGCATATTTAGGGATTTTCATGAATAAATGCATATTTTGATTAAAAAAATTGTAAATAAATGCATATTTCGCCAAAAAGTAACTTAAATACAATATAAACCTCAATAAAAACCCATAGGTAGGCACAGTCGATTTCACATTTAACGAAAATGAGAAAATATGGAACCCGAAAAATAGAATTAACTTATCTTTATTATAATTACTTATCTTGTAACTATGTAACATGTAACATGTTTACTACTGATGATTACGATAGTTGTGTCGATAGTACAAAATAACTTACAATATAAGATCTTTAGTTTAAATATGGTGTACCGTATGGCAAGGCCGTAACTGGTGGTGGTGGGGGTCCAGGGGTCCAAGGGAAAATTTCAATTTAGCTGATTTGAACGTTTTCCATGGCTCGTTTACTCAACAGTTGATAATGGTGGTGCCCTATGTAAATAATACTGTGTAATATTTGGTAAGGAATTTGGAGGCAAAGGCAACAATCAAAAACTTTCCTCTTTAGTATTCAAAACTTTTAATAATTGGAAACATGCAGTGGAAGTATTTAGTGAACCTTTTTTAGAATGTTTTAAGAGGTGATAATTCTATAGCTCTCTATTTAAAAAAATCAGCAAAATATTGCACAAAAATTAGATTCAGCGCGTGCTGCACAAATAAGTTTAAATCGAAAAAGATTAATACCGAGAAAGAAATATTTTAAAAAGCAAAAAATATGTTAATGTTGATAGACGGAGAGGATCAGATACAAATGCCAAGACTAGTTGGACGTCAAAAAAATAGAACTAACATTAGTATTAATTCTTCAGAAGAATATTTCCGTATAGCTATTGCTATTCCTTTTTATGACGATTTTATTCAACAACTAAAAGATAGATTTTCAAAACACAAAACAGTTTTGTCTTCTTTATATTTATTAATACCGAAAATGTGTCATAAAGCTGCAATATCAGCTACAGATTTTAATTTATATTCTGACTATATAAATATTGATTTATTACTCACAGAAATTAAACTATGGAATAGGAAATGGATCACACATTCTCAAAACGATCGTCCAAGTACAGCCTTTGAAACATTAAACAATTATTGTGATTGTGATTTATTTTCGTGAATATACTTGTTATTAAAAGTTTTAGCTACATTACCAGTTTCAACTGCAACGCCCGAGAGAACGCTGAAACGGATGAAAACATTTTTGGAAACGCTATTGGACAAAACCGTTTAAATGGCCTAGCATTATTAAGTGTTCATAGATATATTAAAGTAAATCCCGAAGACGTCCTAAATAAATTTGCAATTCAAAAAGATAGAACTATTTTACTAATATAAAATAGTCAACATATTGCTTGGTTATATAGTCTATAAATTAATTATTATTTTATTATTTGTACTTTTGAATAATGTGAATAATTCTATGTATATAAATAATTAACTTTTGTCTATTATATAAATTGAATATTATAATGACGACTTATGTTTTTAATAATGATAATAATAAAATTTTATATTTTTAACGTAAAAATGAAGTGTTAGCATCTATATTTAAAAAAATGTTGGACCCCCTCCCCCGAAATTTTTTCCAGTTACGGCCTTGGCCACAGCTGGTCGGTACTGTGTAGACCAAGGGTCACCAATTAATATTTTCCGCGGGCTACATTAAGAATTCGGAAAATTCTCGAGGGTCATAAAAATTCAAAATACAAAACATTTATTATAATATGCTGGTTGACCAAGAATATTTTATTTCTAAATAAAAAAATATACACTAATTAATTATTTAAATAAAACTAATTAAAATGTAATTAAATGATTTGCTTTTTCTCTTAGTCTGCGGGCCGGTTGAAATGCATTCGCGGGCCGCCATTTCGTGACTCCTGGTGTAGACTGTATAGTGTTATTGAATTATTTTAGTATACGCGTTTTTTATTCACACTAAAAATACCAAAAGTAAAATGTTCTAATACTGCTCTACTACACAAATTGATTTTGGAGTTTGGCGAGAATGTATTTTTAACGGATGGATTAGTGATATTATATAAAATATGTGGACTCAAAATTGCATCCGAAAAAAAATTTACATTAAAACAATACATCGCAAGCGGAAAACATGTAAGGGCGTTACAACGCAAAGAAACTCAAGATAAGGCGACAACACTAATATTTATCTCAGATACAAAAAATCATATTTTTATATATTTGTATTTAAGTTTAAAATTATAAAAAGTTGTAAATTAATTTAAAATACCTTTTGGATTAGAAATACAATTTTAAAATGACATGTAAATTTTTTTTAGGGCATATTTTGATATTTATTGTGCATATTTGCATGCAACTTTTAGTGTTTTTAAGGTCATAAACATCCTAAACCTAGTAATTATATTTATAAATTAAATCGGAAATAATATATAATAACAACTCAGTAAAATTAATTTAATTCATATTATAAATACATTTAAACAATTGAAACCCATCTATATTTCTATGTTCAACAATTTGAATTGATTTTGTTTATTTTAACCTATCCAAAAATATTTAATCCATAAATACAAAGACCTACTATACATAATTTTAATAGAAATTAAGCAACATAACTCTTTATCGATTCTTTTTCCATCCAAAATTGGTTGTAATAAAATACACACCTAACCTCGTTTATTTTTTACTGATTATGTTAATTACTTGCGGCAGTAAAAAAATAAAAAATAAATATAACTAACGATTGTATAATTTGGATATTATCAAATGAAGTGAACGATAACAATAATATATAGGTACATATATGGTAACAAAACGTATTGAAAGTTCTTTTTGCGAGCATTTAACAAGAATGAAAAAAGGTCCTTAATTATCTGATCGATGGTATTTTATCCTTAAATAAAAACCGTAAATATTTAAAACATAAAACAAGAAATCATAAGAAAAATTATCCTTAAAATCTACAGGTTTGAATTTTTTCTATTTTCCCCTGAAAAATAATAATATATCACTATAAGCCCCCAAATTAATTTCCATTTTCCGTGGAATTTACAACATCTATATAGGTACACCATATATATATATATTATATGACTATAACGAGCTGTAAATTATATGCAAGTTCCGAATCGTACGTTTATAAGTTTAATAATAATCTTTTATTTTACACAAATTATAAGAAATAAATTGTTATTTAATGAATATCACAAATAGATAACGACACATCATAGTAAACTAATTTAAGTAGGTACCCAACAACTATATATGAAAATTTTTCTGCAAAAAATACGAAAAAAATAAAAAAATAATAGTTTTCAAAACACCATTATATATTACCAACGTAATATACAATCCCGCGTTTTTTATTTAATAAGGTACATTTATCATCGTAATTTATTATACATCGTCAGATAGTGGAATAGCACGGCGTCTATATATATTATATATAGACCAACATTGACGCTGCAAAGAAAACGAACATTAATTATATACAGTGTGATTATATAATAACTACATTACATTAATTTTTTAATTTTTAGGTATTATATAATCTTTTTCCACGTCATACTCACGAACATAAATTGAACGAAGTCCATACTTGAAAACTATGAAAAATGTATTTTTATTTTTATTTGCAGGTATTTATCTTTACCTAACTAAATACTAAAATACATGTGTAATACCGACGGCTGTCATGATAGAAGCGTTATCTAACCTGTTGAATAAGAAAATTGTTTCCACACGTGTGTCGAGAGCTCTGTAATAGTATCTCACTCACTCAGATAGACAGAGAAAAAAAAGTGAAAATTTGTTCAAAGAGTCTGTCTGACCACTCTCACTCTCTTTCTTTCTCTTTCACACACACTCAATCTTCCTTCATCTATATAGTTTTAAGCTCACTTGCCAGCGCGTACTGAGCAAGTCTACTCATTACTTGCGCGCACAAATATTACAATATGTATACAATATACATGCAGGAACTCGAAGCGTTTATTAACGTTTGAAAAAAAAAATAATAATAATGCTAAAATATTTTCGATTTATACGTAATAACTGATAATTATCATGGGGCACTAACATCCCTTTAAAAAATCACCGAAGTCCAAAGTACACAAAGTCCATATCACCACGTAAGCTCATCGAATACTTAACTCAAGTGTTCTTGAATAGTATACAAATAACATTTTTTGTTCACGAGTATTCCTAACCCTACCCTCATCTATATACTACAACACCAGTGCCGAAAGCTTTACATTAAATTTTGAATGTATAAAATACTAACTCACCGCAAACATAAAAAAAATAGATAAATTATAAAAAAAGCGTTATATTACTGCAGGGTACTAACTTATTTAATATCTTCGAGGCCATTATTGAAAGATTAAAAATTCTCTTTAAGTTATTTTTTTTTATAAATATAGATTCACATATTATTTTATTTTATATCTAATTAGTTTTTTTTTTTAAATAAATTTATTTATTTAACGAAATTTTAAATCGAAAAATCACGTTTACTTATGAGAATAGAAAAAAAAGTTAATTTTAAAATTCAACTATTATAAACGTTTATAAAAATGTAAACATTTTAGACGTGATTTTTGGCAATGTGTCTAATCCCAAGAAGAAAAACAAACCGACATTGTTCACCACCGTAACTTACCAGTTATGCAATATTGCACTTAAACCTGGTTCACAGCCACGTCGTGTCATATGCCTTTGCCCTTCAGTCTTTAATCGTTTATTTGCTATTTTAATCTATAATTCTTTAACCATGATCTACCCATGCCTAGCTTAACTTATGATGACACGACGATACAGGACATAGGTAGGTATCTATCATCGTATACCAACATTACCAACCATAGATAATATTATAATATGATACTGTGGTCGTACGCATCGTACGCATCGTACCTACGCCGCGCAGAATACTGCCTGATGGAAAAAAGCAAAGCAAAACAAACAAAATAAAAGTAATAATGTATAAAAAAATAATCTGTTCTGTTCTTGTGACAATCACATGTGTATACAATAAATAATAATAACATAATGACGTGTACTCACAACTAACTCGTGTGTATATGTGTAGATTAGTGAATATATACAACAACGGTACCTTCTACGGCCAACCGATTCGGTCAAAACGATAGAACCTATCGCGGTCGCGGTACAATAGTTCGGTAATTGTGATAAATCGCTTTTATTCATTTATTTAATTTTTCTTCTACCTCTAAGCGTACACGCATATATATATATATATGTGTGTGTGTGTGTGTGTGTGTGTGTGTGTGTGTGTGTGTGTGTGTGTGTGTGTGTGTGTGTGTGTATGTGTGTGTGCTTTATACGTAATACGTACACCGTTGCCGCCGCCGATTATTCTTAACGATTTCAAATAGCCCGTAACCGAAAATCAATCACAAACACACACACACGACGTTTCGTAAACTTTGATGTCTGCGCACAATAATAATAATAGTCATCTGGGACGAAATATGTACATTATTCTATAGGTACAGCATACGTCATGTATACACATTTTCATACATATATCTATAACGTATCATTATACTACGTATAATAGTAAATGTTAAATGTAATAATATATATATATATAAGTACAAGTACGGCACACCAACGTATAACACATATTATATACAATAGCAAACATACCTACTCTTCTCGTCGTGTTACTATCGTATTATTATTATTATTATTAATATTTATCAAAGCGGTGATATTGTTCATACCTACGTACTATATGATATGCACCTGAATGCATCTATATTCTTTATATCACAGTTGAAAAACGTCATTAACTTGATTTAAATATCAATAATAACTAATAACAGTTGTACACAGTTGTACATGTAATTGCGACGATTGGACGTAGACATTATGTAAAATACAACGAATATAATTCATAGGTATGAATTTTAACCGAATTTATCACATTTTTACTGATCCAACTAATCAACTCCATAAACAGATACCATCATAATATTATATTATATCTATTGCTACTGAAAAGTTATTTAAAATGATTCATCTGTTGCTTGCAGATCAATAAGCCCGAATTAAACAAAACTCTTAACAACTCTAAAAAACTTTGAAAAATCTAACACTCGAAACCAGTACAAATAACCAAACGACTTTTTTTTAAACATCCAAATTAACCGAAATCCGAAACCGAAATATAAACTATGTGTGTTTAAAGTAGGATGCAAAGCTTTAATTGCTTGGTACCTATAGCGGCATCCTAAATCACCTGATCTTACTCCAAGTAACTAATTATTTTAGAGTTATATTAAAGATACTGCGTATAGAGGGCTAGGTAAAAGTGGTAAATTGAGTCCCGGAAAAAACAGGTAGTAGGTAAGTTGAGTCCCGGGAAAAAATTGGTAGTAAGTAAATTTTTTAACTTATGTTAAGCTTTTTATATAAGGATATAATATTTAGATTTATATTGATTAAAAATATCAAAAATATAAATTACTAAAATAAATAAATGTCATTATTATTATACATTACATTATATTATTATACACTCCATTTATTTACGAATTAATCAAAAAAAAATTATTATTATTATATTATATTATATACACCTATATTATGTACTAGGTAAAAATTCATTGATATTGATTTAATAAACTCAAATCGGGTAATAACATTACTGGTGTATTTGGTAATTTGCTCCCCTAGGTTTTGTTCCTTATCGAAGGTACGATGTTACAAAGTTATCGACTTTTATTGACTATGAATGCTTTGGTATGTTAAGAGTGTATCGTTATTTTATCGTTGGGGAAAAAAATAATTATATAATTAATAAAATTAATGCATGTTGCTATTTTCAAAATCATATACATGCAGTCAATGAATGTCCACAAATCACAAATTTAAATTTTATAGCGCATATTTTTAAATTTTAAATGCAAATAAATCGTTTTACCCTGGGACTCAAATTACCAACTACCTTATTTTTTCCAGGACTCAACTTACCTACTACCTATTTCTTCACGGGACTCAATTTATTACCGAGTTAGGGTCATTTGGGACTCAATTTACCAATCCCGTGCGTATAGTACTGTGGTGTGGTATCAGTGTACCACTTTTTTCTTCAAGGTATCATAAGGTATTATAAGGAGCCAATAAATCGGCTGATTCAATTTTCGACGAATAGCTTGAACAAATATGGGATGAATTTGACTATCGATAAAATGATATTCTATAATCAATGGAAATTCATATAGAACATTTATAAGTACTATTTAAACATCATTATTTTATTTAATATGCATCAATTATCATTCTAAACTTAAAAACTTAAAATGTATAACCATTTAAAATCAACAAAACAGTTTTTCTAGTCATCCACTACCATAGACATGTATAAGAAACAAATACCCAGAATATCCTGCAATACGTATTGTTTTAATCAGAGCGTTGACGTCTATAAACTAAGGAGTATTATAGGGCAATAATTAATAGATATTATAACTGATAATATGTATTAATATATGATAATAATAATTGATTCAATAACAAAATTGAAAACCAATCCTTAAATTTAAGATTGTTTAAATCCGTTATAATTATTATATTGGTTGTAATACATAGAACTAACATTGGGATAACCTTTATATACATGTTTCCGCTCAACTTCAGTGATATCGCGTATTCGTGTAGTATAGGAGCTATTAAGTTATTTGTCTATGAACTATTGTTCTACAACTTGTAGTATATTATTAATTTAATCTATTTTTTTAGTTTAAAAAACCTTGATATTTGATTACAATATAAATATTTCATTTAATCTTACATCAAATTTAAACACAATTAACAATTAAAATTATTTATGTAACTTTCAAAAACTTAATATAATTACCTAATTCAAATAGATATATTTGTTTTATTTCCAGTGACTTTTTTTCCTAGATGCAAAAATAAACCTATATTATATGTATAATAATTGTATATATAACCTATATAAAATGTATATCGTATTTATCTATACCTGCGCCCGGCTGCGCGAGTGCGCGACGTTATCGCGAGAGAAATACACGGAGATTTAATAAGTTTAGCAGCGAATATAAGTATGAAAAAAATAAGTCACCGTGGGCTTTTGGAATTATTTCTTGTTCGAAATCGGAAACGGGCATGTAAGATGATATGGCACGTGACATAATCGAATTTGTCGAAAAACTGCTCTAATAATAATTAACACAAAATCGTATTTAATAATAATAATATTATACTATGTACAAAAGACATAGTATTTATATTATACTACGCAGTACGTGTGTTCTCACTCTCAATTCTCGTCAAACCCTCTAACTCACAAAACCTATCCACTCATTCACTCAAAATTGAGGAATAGTTTTAAGAGGACGCTACACCCACATGTGTTGTCTCCGTCTTACAAGTCTAACATAGCAATTTTTACACTCAGCAGATCACTTTTAGTTCCGTTAGTTAAAAATTTAGAGTGAATTGACATCGTATAAAAATTAAAGGTAACATTTTTATCGAGAGGCTCTCAAAGGCTTTTTAATATATTTTAATTTAAAAGCGATTCATGAGTACTTTAAGATATACAAACTATTTACAATTTTATGTCCTCTTGATTTGCGTACACTAACTAGTTAGATTAAATAATTATGATACACAAGAATATTATTATTTACATTATGTAATTATTACAGTCTGTAATATTATGATCTCGTGATTCGAAGAGAATAGAATTAGCTCATCGCGTCATGTAATTTCTACACATATACATTACACACGCACACACACAAGCGCTCGTGCGTACTCACGATACATACACAGAAAATATAATACTGCACACTAGTACCTACTATTAGATTATGCACAAGCCACCAGAGACGTGCTCAAGGGGTTCATTGGGTTCGATATATTGCTATATCTATATTTTATATTATTCAAAAATATGAAGTCAACCCCCCCCCCCACCGTAGAAAAATCTTGAGCATGCCTTTGTAACGCACAATATTATGGTCCGATGACGAATCAATCAAAATATTACTATAACATTAGTTTTATCAACATCGTGACACGACAATGGGACAAGGATTCACTTTTTACGCGCTTTCGTACTACCATCGTGTTTACGCTACCCAAGTATAAATGTATAATATAATGTGTACTCAGTATTAGACACTTTATTGCTAGGCCCCAGCTCCGGCTATAAGGTAGTAGGCAACTATTTGTCGTACCTCCAATACGATGTACCTATATAATAACATTATACTCTGCACGACTCCACGTCTTAAATAATATATAAATAGGTACCCACGACAAGTTTAGTGCAGTTATTATATTATAATAATATCAAAATGTAATTTAATAATTTTTTAAGAACCAGATCTTTGATTGTTTT
Source organism: Diuraphis noxia (assembly GCF_037042655.1). Classification (NCBI taxonomy): domain Eukaryota; kingdom Metazoa; phylum Arthropoda; class Insecta; order Hemiptera; family Aphididae; genus Diuraphis; species Diuraphis noxia. Next base: position 39,995,733 of record NW_028301711.1, on the reverse strand, counting down.
CGTCCCAATTTAAAGTGTTATAACATCGCAACAAAATCTAGCAGTCGATGTCATGATCGATATTTTCCCCATGTAGATATAGCTACAGGAATAATAATATCAAAGAAATAAAATATATAATTTACAAGGATTATATAAGCTTTAAAATTATAAAAGCTTAAAGCTCTCTTTATTTTTTGCAAAACGAATAATAATCGAAAGTCCTGTTCACATGTGCACAGCTAGGGTGCATGTATAATAATATAACATTCCAAACAAACAAAAATCGTATACTTTGATACAATGTTGCATTAAGGACTATGATTATAACTTATAACTAGAGTTAAGATGTTGACGACTTTTGAATTTTATTTCCTTTGATTCTATACAATTCTATCCTAGCTAAAGATTTGTTTCATGCTTCCTTGATGCAGAATATTCTAATTTTATTTTTCATTTTTAGCTATTAATGATTAATGCATTTTTTTATTTTTTCACCTCATTTTTTCATCTTTTAGGTCATTCTTGTAGTTTTTATCCAGTGTGGGGCATTTTTCTCAAATTTTAAATTAGAGCAAGTGTTAAACCCAAGTTTGGAAACAATTTTAATTTATTTAAAATTTTAAAATCTAACTTTGGATTTGGGTTTAATGTTTGAGACTTTGGGTGTTATATATTGTCAATATAATACTGATAAAACAAGTGCTCTTTCAAACTACGCCGATCATACAAGCTTATCAAACGTTACGTTTACCGAGTATTATATTTATAAATTGTATGGAAAAAATACGATAAACAAGAGTTTTTAGGGCATTATTTTGTATTTTTTAGATCATCAACATCCTAACTCTACTTATAACATATAATTAAACTCAACACATTTTCAAAATACAAACATTCATTGGAGAATTTTCCAATATATGAAGAATAAAGATTAAGAAATATTTATTTTAAAAAGTAAATAAAATTTTTCAATGAAAACATTAAGTGAAAAATTAATCCAACTAAAAAACGTAAGAATAATACAATCATTATTATCCATGATTGATTTTGTTTGGCTATTAATTCTTGGAGGATTTAAGCGCACGCAACATTTGTTTCTCTCAGACCCACACGCAACATACATAAAACCTTTTTACCTAGCCTAAACGTTTTTATGATTTTTAAGTAAAATCACCTATTAAAAAAATTAAAAAGGATAATACTTTTGAGAGTATGACATATTGGTTTTTTTATTATTATTTAACTTGCAGAAAAAAAATTAATTTAATAATATATAAATTGTTTTAAGACAATATTTAGAAAATTTATATGCCAACACCGAAGAATATTATTTTCTACCGTTTTTTTCTAATGAGTGATTTCACACAAAGATTCACCAAAAAAAAAAAAGAAGCTTCTGCATAAATGAGTTTTGTATATTATAATACGCGTAGTTCAAAGAAATATAAAAAGAACAGTGCGTTGACATCCTCTTAAAAAAAACTTATCAATCCACAACCACATAGGTAGTTAAAATTCAATAAATACATAATATATTTGATATACAATTTACGAATTTTCAGTTTTAGATATAATGTAATCATCGTATACTAAAACATGTTTCCTATAGTACACTCCTTATTCGAGGTAGCGATTATAATATTATAATATATTATATGTATTTTATAATTAATTTTGACTTTTTAAAAAACGCCGTTGAATATAGCACAAACAAACGAACTACAAATAAATACGTCAATCGCTTTATTATGTACTAATTCATTACAAACAAAATAACGATTATATTTATTATAGGTAACTACTGTCATTATGTTAAAAAATCCTTGTAAGGTATTCTAATACGCGCGGGAAAAGTAATTGTTTAAACTGACGAAAAAACACTCCTTCCTAATAATAAACATTAATTTAATTTACGCTGTAATGATGGTAATCGTCATCATTATCATCATCGCCTTCTTGTAAATTATTAATAACGATTAAAAAAGGCACAACCGACGATATAGTAATAATTATAATAATATATAGTACACGACGACGATTATGATGAAGACAACGCAAACAACACATTAACTATATAATATTTATATATAATATAATATATGAAAAAAAAATAATAAAAATATATAAAATATAATATTCACCTCAACCGTTTGGCTTCGTCGATGAACGGCCGTTTCTGAGGTTCGGTAAGGAGCTTCCACTCGGCCCCCAGCCGCTTGCTGATCTCAGAGTTGTGCATCTTCGGATTTTCTTGGGCCATCTTGCGCCGCTGTCCCCTGGACCACACCATGAACGCGTTCATGGGCCGCTTGATGTGCTGCTGCTGTTGTACAACTACTACAGCTTCTTGGACGGCCGTCGCCACTGCAGGTGTAGCGGTACCGCCGTGCTGTTGCTGATGCTGTTGCTGTTGTTGTTGGTGTTGCTGTTGCTGTAGCTGCTGCTGTTGGTGGTGATTGTGCATTTGTTGTTCGTGTTGAGCTCGATGCTGCAGGTGTTGCTGCAAGTGTTGGTGTTGCTGCTGTTGGTGCTGATGATAGGCCGCGGCTGCGGCGGCAGCCGCTGCAGCGTGATGGTGGTTCAACGCCGGTGACTGGTGTTGGTGTAACAGCATCGCGGCCGCGGCTGCTGCAGCCGCTGCAGCTGCGGCGGCCGCGTTAGCCGGCGGCGTGGTGGTCTTGCCGTTGCTCATGACCTGCACTGACCGTGAAAATCTGTGACTTCCGACGGGTGGCAGTAGAATTTTGTGGCTACGGTGCAGTGCGTGGAAAGTGCCGGCAAAACGGGCGGATGGGTTACCGCTGAGGAGACAGTAAATGCACGCACGGCCGATCAGCAGCTGCAGAGAGCCGCGCGTCACGGTATCCGAAATGCGTGTGCAGCACACGCTTCGGCACGCGGTGGCGGTTCCAACAGCGGCGCCGGCGGTCGTCCTCGGCGCCCCGCCAATGGCGTACCGCCACCGTTCCCGCCTCTTATCGACCGCCAGCCACTTTCCCATTGGTCCGTTCGTCAACCGCCGCCGCCGCCGTAAACGTCGTAGCAGTCACCGGCAGTCGCCGCTGCCGAAGTGGTTTTCAGACTAACTATATGATGATGATGATGATGATGCTACCAACAAGCAACAAGTATGTGTGTGCGTATGCACTGGTGCAAGAGGTGATATGTCGCACGTAAGTAGAATTGACAACTGCAAATTGATAGATCTCAACTAGGGGTAACCCTACAAAGAAATAAATTAAATTAGAGTGTCATCGACTTTTCACAATAATATTATTACTATTTTTATAATCATTATATTCACTAGGTAGGTATTACTATTATTATTAACAAGGCCTGGATTTGTATGCAAAATGTATTATTTTGCAAGTACCAAATTCGTTTCATACATCATAGAATTGAAAATTTAAACTTTTATTTTGCTTATTTTATAATTTTTAGGAAATTTAGTTCATATTAGTATACATTGCAAGAATTTTTAAATCAAACTTAATCGGTTTAAAGATCGGCACACGCAGCTGCGTTAGAGACAGTTGTGTTCCTATAGGATACACTACATATAGTCACGCCGTATAATCTCAAGCTTTTCCTAAAATATTATGGTTATACTTCGTATATACTACACTCTCAAACAAACCATAAAAAAGAAGAATTACATCATTTTTTTTTTAAATTTTATAGTTTATTTTTGATTATATATTCTAAATTGAATTATTACCTTTATTATAAATACAATCTGAAATTAAATAAGGTTGATCATAATGCATAAATAAAAGTATAGCAAGTTTCTACTAAACCGCCCACCAACGCCCAATTACGAGAAGTCACAGGTAGTTGACCAACACTCGACAGAAATTTAAAAATATTAAATATTACAGAGAAATGAATCTCTCGCAACAATCTTTATCGGTAGTATCTTCCGTAATCGTCATCGTCGATATTTATATTCTACTATTATATGTGTATAAATTATTTAAATAATTGATATTTATAATTTTGTTTTGTTATATTAAAAAATTAAATTAAATGCCTATATTCTTAGGTTCTTCAATGTAGTATACCTATTCTCATAAAAAATTATGGGGACATCACCGGGTATATAGACGGTACGATAACAATACAGTAAATAATATTTTATTTGTGCGGTAATTTTTACAGTTGTAGCTTGCACACTGATCCGGTAACGATATGGATTACCGAACGGTGAAATATCGTACCGGAACATTTTTCGATACCATTAACACACACTGCTGTCACAGTAGTGCGGTAAGTACGAAAAATCAGACAAACATACAGACATTTTTTGATTAAAATAACCTCTCGATTTATTTCTAAAAACATTTATCGTCGAAAACTATCTTAAATGAATATATATTTTTTTTTTCTATTAACCCTTTCCCTCTACCAGACGTTTTTTCGATAAATGTGCCTATGATACATAATAAAAGTATTGACATCTGTACCTTACTTATTGATTTCAAAGAAAATGTCAAAATTAATATAATAAATTATTAATATTAGATATCAATGTAAAAATTCTCAAAAATCATTGATTTTAAATTTTTGCTATTAATATATATTCTTAGTTTGCGTGGCTGTTTTGACATAGTGCTCTTTTTTATTGTATAAAAAACAAAAATTTTAAAAATACTTAAATACACATATTTTTCAATCGGTTTGTACAATATTAAGTATACAGGGTGATTCTTTTATCAAACACTCATTATTTAAAAAAGTATTGACTTTTTTCAAAATAACCTAACCTAACCTAACCTTAGGTATCATTTTTTTAAGTTTTTTACTTTTTTGAATGGCAACATAGTTTTTTAATTTCATATTCCAAAGCAGAATATTTTTCTAAAAATTTTGATACATAAAAATCGAATTTAGGACGAGTAGTTTATGAGTTATAAGTATTTTAAGTTTTGACAAGCGGAGTAGTGGACAAACATTTTGCGGGGTAACCCCGTACCACACTCCACTCTGCCAATCTAAACTTTAAATGCCTATAACTCATAAACTACTAGCGCTAAATTCGAAATTTTAACGTAATAATTAATAAAAAAAATAGTTTTATTAATTTATGAAATTTTAAGTATATAGGTTACCATTTGAAAATCAAAAGTTGATAGTGGTTTATCTAATAAATATAAGGGTGAAAAATATAAAAATAATAAACAATTCAAGAAGAGTGTAAATCTACAATTTAAAAAAAAAAATTTAAAAAAAATCAATACTTTTTTAAATAATGAGTGTTGTTTGATAAAAGAATCACCCTGTAAATACAGAGCAATATTATATGACATCGAAAAACGAAATCGAATTACCTGTAAACACAATGTATACCTACTACTGCATTATCAGAGGCGAGCAACAAAAGTAAAATCTATAATACTGGTATTGTATTATGTAAATATTAATATTCTTATTTTATGTGTCTTTTCTTTGACCAAATTGTTACTATAAGATTCCTATAACAAGAACCACCATTATAAAACTATGGTAATAAATAGCGAATTATATGGTGATAAATATATATATTGCAATACATATTTATCACTCCACTCAAAATTCAAAAATAATTATAATTTTTTTTTTGTATCGGATCATTTACGTAGTAAATTCAAAAACTATAATGTCGTATAAGCTTATAAATATTTTAATAAAAACTTTTAAGTGATTTAATTGGCATAACTTGGATACGATCACACGCGGTACAACATTCAAAAAGTTACATTTCACTTTCCTAGAACTACATATATATATATTATATACTTAATCTAATAGCTTTAATTAGTATAAATATTTAAATATTTAGATTGCAAACAAAACATCGTAGAGTACAAAAGTGTGGGGTGAACAAAACAAATTTTTCAAATGTGGACGAGGTGGCAATGACAGTATTTCACAATGATATTTCGTAAATACAATACTCCGGATGATGCAGATAATAGGAATACAATAAAGGGTAATGTACCGCGTTTATTAACAACAATAGTAGGTAGCAGTCTATTAGGCTATTGGAATATGCTCGTATATTTTACACTAACCTAATCAGAAAAGTTCGGTTCACTATATGCGATCAAAACCAAAAGAATTCAAGTGAACACAACTCGAAAACATTTTAATGTCTTAGTATATTCATTACTTTAATAATATGTAATATAATATAATGAATCTATATTATTAAAGAATCTTTAGCCATTTGTCTTACTAAACTCTTAAAACAACAATGGCGCGATGAAACTATATACCTACTGAGTCCGTATACTCACATATTCACATCAAATGTTTGTTCGAATGTCTCGATATGCTAACTTTAACCAACCAACTGAATATTCAATTTAGTTTGAGGTTTAAGTCAGTAGGTTCGATATTATTAGAAAATAACATAAAATGTAAATAAACCATGCAATAAATTGTTTTAAATTATAGAATTATGCTTATCCTATTTAACTTCTGAATAATAATTATGTAAGATTGTGTTGAAGTATCTTATACTATATGTAATATATAGTAATATACTTAAGTAACCTGGAGCTGAGTTATGCATCTTGACTTCACGATTAGGCTTATTAAAGAGTATATATATATATATATATAAATTTCGTTAAACGCTTTATAATACCACAAATGAGGCTTTGGAAGGAAATCTGAAACGAGGTACACATGTTGTTTATCGGTTAATATTATGTGTAGAAAAATGAAAAAGAATGAATAAAAAAAAGGGAGTAAATGACGCGTATATAAAGGGTGTCGAGAGGGTGACAAAATACTTAGTTGACCCTCCTAATAATCACATTCACAGGCCCTCCATGACTCTTAAAAAAGTTTCTGCCTACTCGCATATGTATATTTTCATTACGTGCATTATAGTTATATTTTTAGTCTGATTCCTGACACTTAAATATTGTTATTCAAAATAGTCATGAATTCATGACCTATTGTGCACTAAAATAATCACACGGAGAAGAATGTAATAATTACAACTATAAATAACGGTGGACGGTGGTAAATTATTTGTTATAATATATTTAAGCTGGTCCGTAAACGACACAGAATTACACCAGCATAAATCTAAAAATTTAATATTAATCATTAACAAATTACTGTACAAGGAAATTTTTTTTATTTTTTAAAAAATTCCAATCATATACGAAGGTAAATGTTTAGAAAAAATAATTATAAAGAAATCAACTATATACAAAAGTTTAGATATTTTGTTAAGGCACACTAAAATCGTTAACTATCAGTCAGTCACATTGTATAAACATGATATAAATAGAATTAATGATACACAAAATAAAAATAACGAAACAATTTTAAATTGCACGAAGATGACAACATAAGTACGTTTGATGCGAGTGTGATCAATCACATAAGAGTTACAGCACTTGGCAACTAATCCATGTTGATGTCCGAAAGGGGTATGTCAGATTTTTGGAAAACAATCAACCAAACATAATATTTAATCATTTTTGGCAAGATTAGATAATCCAAAAATGGTCACGATTAACTTAGGTCTGCTTAAAATTGGTATACATCCTTATTTTACACGTCTATATAATATACTGGGATTTACTTTACGCTTCGTGTGCCGGCCACCTCTTACGTGCAGTATACAGTGTACACTACACGGCGCAATATAGCTATACCTAAACATCATCCACTCAATCAAATATTTTGTAAAAAAAATTTTAATCAGTAAGTACACTCAAGTTCGGAATTTTAACCTTGATTGCTCGATTTACTGTGTAGTAGATATTCTTAAGACTAAAAAATAAGATGAACCAAAAGTTAATATTATATAAGTATAGAATAACAAAACAAAACATATACTATAATGTAGTTTCCAATCCCTCACACACATTTGCATAAGTATATCCGTATAGGTATATATGTACCTATATAAGTATACTTGCGGATAGAGCTATTCCGTTTTGGTATTTTCGGCATGTGTTGTACCGTGTACACTGTACAATACAAGGACATTCGAATATTGGATATAATATATAATATAGCATTATGTAATACATATAAAATGTATACGTTGTTGGTTGCAGACTAAAGCAGTACACGGGGTCCGGCGCAAATCCAATATAAAACCGACACAATGAAAACAGAAAAAAGAGCCGACTACGACGAGTGCTGAAAGCAGTGTTTTCGGCCGATACTGTGTACATAACAGTATATATTATTATTATTATGTGCGTGAGTGTAGGCGGCGGGTTAATAGTTGCGCGCGTAAAGGGGACTTTTTCACACAAAAGGGGTTAAATCTGATGGCCGGCCAAATTGATACCGAAATCCTCTTCATTGTTTCTTTCATCAAGTCTCTATTCATGCGGCACGTGCGTGCGTGTGCGTGCCGGCGGCTCATCTGTGTACACACGCGCACACACATCACCCCTCCACCCACCCCAAAACAAGCTGATTCGTGTGCGTGAGTGTCGTCACGGATGTGAGGACATTGCTGATGTGTGTGTGAATAAAGAAAACTTTTACCCGACTTTAAGCGATCGACAAACCGCGATCGTTTTATCCGGAAGATCGTTTTGACCTTTATGACATAATATTAAGTATGTGATTTATGTTGAAGAAAAATAAGTTCAACCAACTAAAAATAAATTAACAACTACTATTTTTAATTTCTATATTTCTTTATTTTATATTTTTATATTCATTAATAAAATGAAAACCAGCTACAATATTTAATCCTGACAAGAAAAATGTTTTAAGACAGAAATATTTTTTTGTATATTGTAATCTGAAGTATCGATGACTATCATAATTTTATTTTATAAAAAAAAAAGGAATACATCAACATATTTAATTCGTTACTTTTGGGGATGATCATTAAGTTACTTTACCAATAAAAATACCTACATGACCTCCAATAATGACAAATTATTTTGATTACTAAGTAGATTTATACAGATCCTAAACGCACTACAGTATAGGTAGCTAACTCTAAATATTTAATGCAGAATATTTTATATGCATGCCAACAATAATATAAAAAAGTCGTGTATGTCGCTCTGCTGTACAGTAGGTTACAAGTGGGTTACTGTAATGGATGGAATTAAATTTGAATCCAATGATATTATATCATTGTATACGAAAAACGATTCTGAGCGAAGACGGTTTATCTGTCTAGGATATATTATAGATTATTAAAAATTTTCAAATCTTAGTTTTTAAAAGAAAAATTTTTATGAATTTCTAGTTTGAAATAATTTGCGAATTTTCGTGATTTTTACGTATTTAGTCAAAATTTGAACTTTAAATGCTTATAAAAAAAAATTGTGATTATATATTTCTTTTATTTTTCAATTGCTATTGTAAAAGTTTATAATGAGCCTTGTATTAAATTTTCAAATCTTAGATATAAAAGGAAAAGTTTTTATGAATTTCTAGCATAAAATAATTTACGAACTTTCGTGATTTTTACATAATGTGTTGTAAAAATTCAAACTTTGAATGCTTATAAAAAAAAATTGTGACTATGTATTTCTTTTATTTTTCAACTTCTATTGTAAAAATATGTTAGGAGCCTTGTATTAAATTTTCAAATCTTAGAATTAAAAAAGAAAACTTTTATGAATTACTATCTAAGATAATTTGAATATTGCCGTAATTTTTACGTATTTAGTCAAAATTTGAACTTTAAATGCTTATAAAAAAAAATTGTGACTATATATTTCTTTTATTTTTCAATTGCTATTGTAAAAATATATAATGAGCCTTGTATTAAATTTTTAAATCTTAGATATAAAAGGAAAATTTTTTATGAATTTCTAGCATAAAATAATTTACGAACTTTCGTGATTTTTACATAATATGTTGTAAAAATTCAAACTTTGAATGCTTATAAAAAAAAATTGTGACTATGTGTTTCTTTTATTTTTCAATTTCTATTGTAAAAATATGTTAGGAGCCTTGTATTAAATTTTCAAATCTTAGAATTAAAACTTTTATGAATTTCTATCTAAGATAATTTGAACATTGCCGTAATTTTTACGTATTTAGTCAAAATTTGAACTTTAAATGCTTATAAAAAAAAATTGTGCCTACAAATTTTTAATATTTTTTAACTTCTATTGTTACAATGTGTTAGAAGCTTTGTAATAAATTTTCAAGCTTTTCTACCGAACAAATAAATTTTTATCGATATTTATAGAAAAAAAAACTAATAAAGTTGAAAAATTAAAATGTCCATTAACAGCTCAAAACAAATCTAAATATTTTGAAAATTCTATCAAATATATAACACGCCTATATAAACATTCAGTCAAAATTTCAAGTATCTGTGGTAATTTGTTTTAGAGTTACACCAAAATAAGGAAATCGCTAAAAGTGAAAATCCAATGTTGTAAAAATTTAAATTTCAAATGCTCATAAAAATTTAATTTGAATTTCAGGTGGAATTTTTATTTGTGATAAAGATTGAAAAACTTGTAAGGAATCTTGTATTAAATTTTTAAATCTTAGATTTAAAAAGAAAATTTTTTATGAATTTCTAGCTTAAAATAATTTGTGCATTTTCGTGATTTTTACGTATTTTGTCAAAATTCAAACTTTGAATGCTTATAAAAAAAAATTGTGACTATGAATTTCTTTTATTTTTCAACTGCTATTGAAACAATATGTTAAGAGCCTTGTATTAAATTTTCAAGCTTTTCTACCCAACAAATAAATTTTTATCGATATTAATTTAAAAAAAAATAATAATGATCGAAAATTTGAAATGCCTATGAATAGTTCAACTTAAGTCGAAATTTTTTGAAAATTGCATGGTGGATAGAATATACTTATATAAACATTAGGTGAAAATTTCATGTATCTATGGTCATTTGTTTTAAAGTTACATCAAAAACCAAAATCGATTTTGTCGAAAAATGAGTGTGCGTAAAATTTCCCGTTTTTCCCTTAATTTTTAGTTTGTTTTTCTCAATTATTTAGAAAAGTATTAAGAATTTTTTACTTTTGACCCCCCAAAGTACCAACTAGATTCACTTTCTGATCGAACGAGGTACTGAAATCAAAAATCGAAGCACTTTTACTGCCCAAAACGTGATGACAGACACAAAAAAAAAAAAAAAAACACACATCATGGTAAAATCAATACATTCATCGCTCCGCTCAGAATCTAAAATTATGACTTCAAATATGTAGGAATATTGTCGTGGCTGATTAGGACGACAGTAACGGACGAGCACGATGAATCGTCGTCGGAGTGTTGGCAGTGTTGCTTTCTTTTCATCAAATTCAAGTGTCCGTTTAATTGAATTGCCACCGAGCTGTGTCGTTTGCGGTTTCGTCGACATAAGCACAATAAACCGTAAACCCACTGTCACTGGACGTCTGGACGACAATAATAATATTGTGCAAACAATTACTATAATGTAACAACTACTACAAGTGTTTGGTGGTCGTGTTTTTACCGCATACCACGTATTATAAGTCTTATGTTTGCAGCATCGACTCGATCGCGCCCTGTAAATAACAATGGAATAATAATACAAAACTGCGATGAGCGGCCGTCTTTATCGACTACCACTGGAGGCACATCACAAAACCACTGTTGTAACTTGTATTATTGTAACACTGAAGTCTGAACAGTCTGGTACCTACTGTCTAGTGCCCGAACGGTTGTATATGCATCAACATATTGCTGCTTATGCAGTATAATATAAACAATACCAAAAAGACCTAATGTGATTTAATAATAGTGTATATAATAATATTCAAAATTATAATGCAAAATTAAAATATCTAATTAAATATAATATTCTAATTTACATAAAAACAAACGCGTTTACGATGTCATAATATTGGTAGCTTTTGTAAGAAAATGTAAAGAATTTTTGTAAAATCAAAAAAAAAAAAAAAGGCGGGTAAGTCGTAGATGTCGCTCTGCTGTACAGTAGGTTACAAGTGGGTTAGGTGTATATTATATCATTGTATACGAAAAACGATTCTGAGCGAAGACGGTTTATCTGTCTAGAATATATTATAGAATATTAAAAATTTTCAAATCTTAGATTTAAAAAGAAAATTTTTTATGAATTTCTAGTTTAAAATAATTTGCGAATTTTCGTGATTTTCGTGATTTTTACACATGTTGTCAAAATTCAAACTTTGAATGCTTGTAAAAAAAATTGTGCAAATATATTTATTTTATTTTTCACCTGCTATTGTAAAAATATGTTAGGAGCCTTATATAACATTTTAAATTCTAAGATATAAAAGGAAAATTTTTAATGAATTTCTAGCATAAAATAATTTATGAATTTTCGTGATTGGAGATCGAAGATTCGAATATACGTATGTTGTCTAAAATTCAAACTTTGAATGGTTGTAAAAAAAAATTGTGACTAAGAATTTCTTTTATTTTGCAACTGCTATTGTAAAAATATGTTAGGAGCCTTGTATTAAATTTTCAAATCTTAGAATTAAAAAGAAAAACTTTTATGAATTTCTATCTAAGATAATTTGAACATTGCCGTAATTTTTACGTATTTAGTCAAAATTTGAACTTTAAATGCTTATAAAAAAAAAATAGTTACTATATATTTTTAATATTTTTTAACTGCTATTGTTATAATGTGTTAGAAGCCTTGTATTAAATTTTCAAGTTTTTTTACCAAACACATAAATTTTTATCGATATTTATAGAAAAAAAAAACTAAAAAAGTTGACAAATTAAAATGTCAGTAAACAGTTTAAAACAAATCTAAAAATTTTGAAAATTTTATCAAATATAGAAAATTCAGTGAAAATTTCAAGTATCTGCAGTCATTTGTTTTAGAGTTACGCCAAAATAAAGAAATCGCTAAAAGTGAAAATCCAATGTTGTAAAAATTTAAATTTCAGATGCTCATAAAAATTTAATTTGAATTTCCGGTGGACTTTTTACTTGTGATAAAGATTGAAAAAATTGTAAGGAATCTTGTATTAAATTTTCAAATCTTAGATTTAAAAAGAAATTTTTTTATGAATTTCTAGCTTAAAATATTTTGTGATTTTTTGTGATTTTTACGTATTTTGTCAAAATTCAAATTTTGAACGCTTATAAAAAAAAATTGTGACTATGAATTTATTTTATTTTTCAACTGCTATTGTAACAATATATTAAGAGCCTTGTATTAAATTTTCAAGCTTTTCTGCCTTACAAATAAATTTTTATCGATATTAATTTTAAAAAAACTAATAATGATCGGAAATTTCAAATGCCTATGAATAGTTCAACTTAAGTCGAACATTTTTGAAAATTGCATGGTGGATAGAATATACTTATATAAACATTCGATGAAAATTTGATGTATCTATGGTCATTTGTTTTAAAGTTACATCAAAAACCAAAATCGATTTTGTCGAAAAATGAGTGTGCGTAAAATTTCCCGTTTTTCCCTTAATTTTTAGTTTGTTTTTCTCGATTATTTAGAAAACTATTTTACTTTTGACTCCCCAAAGTATCAACTAGATTCACTTTCTGATCGAACGAGGTACTGAAGTCAAAAATCGAAGCATTTTTACTGCCCCGAAACGCGATGACAGACACAAAAAAAATAAATAAATAAATAAAAATACACATCATGGTAAAATCAATACATCCATCGCTCTGCTCAGAATCTAAAACTTGAAAAAAACCAAGAAAGTAGATTACTTCATCAACGATTTCTAACAACGTCATTCATATTTTCATAAACTAATAGTCGGAAATTAGTTACAATTATTTGGGTTAGCCCGGCTAACATTTTTACAAAGTCAATTGTTATAATTTCATAACAAATGATATTACGCAAAAATATTATATGTAGGTAAATACATTTGATAGTAGGTTAATAGCAGCTAGTTAAAAAAATGAACGTCACGCGTCGTCATTTAGGTCTAATTAGTAAATACACACTGCCTTTAATCCCCATAATAACAATTTTATAATCGTGTATTCGTGTGGCATTAAATAGCACAAATATACTTACACGATACACATAGTGAATAATGCTTTTCATAATAGATCATCGTGTCTGCACCAGATTCTGTATCGCGCATTGTACGACACAGAACACTCAATCCAAAATAACAAACGAAAAAAGCAAAATGGCAGGTGCATTGTAAACTATAAAAAATTATGCGACAGACGGACGCACGGAAATGGTTGTAGCGATTGTTTGGTCTGACACAACACATCTGATGTCGCCCTCAGCGATCCCCCTGTATATTATATGCTGGCAATTTACACGACCGCACAGTATCTATAATATAAAAACGTACCTATTATTCGTCGGTAACCCATACATCCAATGCAATTTTTCAGAGCATCTAAAATATGTTATTGTTTCGTTTAAAATGATTAAAGGAGTTATGCATTTTTTGTTCAGATTTTCTAAAAAAAAAAATGATCTGAAGGTTATTTGAGAAAAACGTGTTTTTATCAGTCTTTACCATTATTAAAATTAAATCTCTATCTTTTGAGACAGTGTGGTACTGTGGTTATACGTAAAGAGTGCATTTTTAGGTATTCAATTGTATGTTTGGTCTTTTTTAACGAGTAAAAATTAGGCAAATTATGTGGCATATACATCAGAGTCAAGTCAATGTGTGCGATTGTAAATGAACATTAGTGTGTATAGCACACACACAGCATCGTATATCATTATATCATTCAATTCGTTCTCGCACTCGCACTCGCAAGAACCTGTCATAAAATTAAATGAAGAAAAAGTATTCAGTTACTTTTCGAGTAGAAACATACTTCGGCTGTGATAAGATTTAGGCTAGTGTGATTTTATTCTTTAAAGAACAGTCAACGATTTTTTTTTTTAAATTTGAATTTTTTCAATACATATGAATTATCTATGATAAACCATATGGTTGAACAAAAATGTTGTAAAAACTGAAATTTTAAGACATTATACCTAATAATATAGTTAAAATTTTAAACTTTGAAAAAAATGCTTTGTCGATTTCCAGAGGGATAGGAAATATTATTTTAATAGCATTATAAAATTAAAGGACATACGTCGATTGCACCCTAAATCTCTGAAAAGGAAAAAAGTTATGGGGCTCAAAAAGATTATTAGACATTAATTGCGTTGGTGATGCTGCGCTGAAGTACGAAAAATTACATTTTTAATAAATTATTCTATAATACCTATGTATTATGTTTAGCGATTTTTGAAATTACATGTTATATGTTATTATTTTTTATTTTTTATTATATTTGAGATTTAATAATTTAATTTAATTCAATTCTCAACAAGTATTTTACTGTTTTTGATAGTGACTTATAATGTTAACGCCTTATTAAAATGTATTAGAATAAAATATCTAAAAATATTTATATTTTTTTGGTGCAATCGATATATACCTAATTAATTTGTAATAAATATTAAAATTACTGAAGCAAAAGATGTACAACTTATTCAAAATTAGAATGAATTGACCTCTTATGAAATATTTAAAGGTAAGATTATGATTTAGGGCATCTCTTAGGCTTTTTATTATATTTTAATATTTTATAGCGACTTATGAATATTTAAAATCATAAATTATTAGTACATTTTATAACATTCATAACTCACTTTCTAATTAAAATATAATAAAAATCCTTACTTTAACATATTATAAGAGATCAATTCACTCTAATCTTTAAAATAATGTAACTAAACGTGATCTGCCGAGTGTATAATTTGCCAGTGGCGTATATAAAAATTTGTGTTTTTTTTTTTTTTGAGGGACGGAGGGGGGTTTACAAAAAAAGAATATTTCAACAATCCCTCTTAAATTCTAATTAGTTACAATCAACACCGATACCAACCATAATCCCCAACCACCTCCTAATACATGCCATTGTAATTTACTATATTTTGCACTTGTACAATGGAAATAACTGTGTAACGTCCTTGTAAGCACAAAACGAACAGTGTTCACAGGAATACTTTAAACACAAATTATTTCAAAAAAATTACAATAATTTATTAATGTCGTTTATGTGGTAGACTGTAGTACCTAATTTCTTCCAAGTACTGCTACATGCTACATCTACATCACTATGGTTGAAGCCATCATGAGTTAGAATTAGGGTTGGAAAGAGAGCAACAGATGGTGCAACGTCATCCAGAGACATGGATGGTGCTCCATTGTTGTTAACTTTATTATAATATCAAATATATATTATATTTTAAATGTAGACACTAACCATCATAGTACATTGTATTGATGATTTTATAAGCTTCTTATTATTATTGTACAATAAATTATGCATCTAGCATCTGACTATCTGGGAAGTAATACTATCATACTTCCTGGCTCAGTTAGATACCACATAGAAAATAGATAAATACCAATTTAGATATTACACGCACGATACAGTGGACACAAGTCTACTGTGCCCAACAAGAATGTAAAAACATGAATAGGATAGGACATAATTTATGTCAAATAACATCTCAATGGAGATCAATGATTCCAATTGATGACAATAATTAGTATAAACCTATATTGAGTACCTATCAACTATCAATTTAATAAGTGCATATTAGGTATAATCATGATACAAAAATGTAAACAAACAATTTCAATTTATTATCACTAGTTATGAATACAGTAAAACCTCTCTATAACAGAATTGCTTGGAATCAAACATTTTTCCGTCATAGAGAGGTAGAAATTTCATATATTATTTGCACCAGAACTGCTGACGTTTTCCACTTTAAGGAGGATTCCTTTTAATAGAGGGTCCGTTATAAAGAGGTTTTGCTGTATTTTAAAATGATGTGGTAAAATGTTTATAACCCAGCACTGTGAACCACACCATCCCACAATATATACTACTATCCTACCTTATCTTCCTGGCCAAACTTGTACAACTATTCAGTATTTTTAAATGTAAAAATAATTTTGTTAAATGTTTTATAGTTTTTATATTTACTATTTACACAGGTACACCAAAAGTATGGTTCTAAATATGTATATTAGCTATTTCAAACAAGAAAACCCATTTTAATGTTTTATTTTAGAATAAATTTGACTAATAAACTAAAATATAGGAATAAATTACTAAATATAGTATAGGAGCATAGACATAATATACTGAAAATTTTCCAAATCATAATTAAAAATTAAAAATATGCTTTGTGCTAGGTATTATAAAAATTTGTAACAGTGTGGACTCTGTTAACTATCCAGGTGTCACAATAGAATATTTTTTTTAATGGAATCTTAGTATTGGTATAAGGCGAGGTACCAATAAGGTATAGTGAAGGGTAAACTATAGTAAATTTAATACTTAAAACAAGTGTCTTCAGCTGTAAGATGTAAAATATCAAATAATATGTTATCACCAAACTCAATAAAAAAGGTTTTCTGTGATGTTGTTAAATTAGTATAATAAACTAATGAAATATGTCTGTATTTTTAAAAAATATTTAAGGTTGAAAAGAACTACCTAAAATAAATAAATTACTCAAGATTACTCAAAATATAAACATTTTAAATTTTAGAATATACTAGACATTTTTACATTTTCTACTATGTTAAAGGGGGGTTGAACCCTACCCGTAGCTACAGCCCTGTTAGTGATTACCTATAAGTAGGTATAAAGCACACACAAAAAATTTAACAATGTTTTTAAATGGACAAAATATAATACCCGATATAATATGTAAGTACAGTTTGGAAAATAGATATTATATTGGTGTAAATTTCAACTATATTGTATCATCAAATTTAAAACTTATGATCTCTATACAAATTATGTGAAATAGGTACAAGATAACTTTTTGTAGATAAGATAACTAACAAACCATTAAATTATATAAATTTATTGTACCTACATTATTCATATCAATTAATCTTAATCATTTAGGTATTCATTTTTGATATTTGTATGTAAGTAGGTAGGGACTATTTCAGTTAAAGTTTGATAAGTTACTAAAGATAAATATTATTAAAAAACTACTTTGAGAAGGTCTGTTGTCTAACTCAAAAGCTTAGACTTTTGAAGACAATTGATTATATCATATTATAAATTTATAAACATATAGGTATACTGGTATACACAATAAATTCACATTATTATTATTATTATTGGTTATCTCTTTCTAACAATATTGACACAAATCTAGAAAAAAAAGCAAACGGAATAAAAAGCTTTTTTTTCAGTTGCCTTTTTTTCCTACTACCTACCAATTGACACATAGCAACCTTTGGAGGGTATAGGGATTAAGGAATGACACAATTCATAACATTCACAATATATATATAATAGGTAGGTAGGTACCAGAATAATAGAATATGCCTATGATATTCATATTCATAATATGGCAAGTTGATATTATGTCTTACACTCTAACCACAAGTCACAATAAAAGATAAGCATATTATATTCAAATTTTGTATAATATTATCTAGGATAATAATGTCTTAATAAGTAGTATCAGTATAGGCAGTATAGTATAAAATTATAAGCCATCATTCTTTCAACACATTTTAAGTATTAAACTTTTATTTATGTTTATTGGCAGAACCAAATAATTAATAAATAGTAAATAGTAAATACTAATACATTGAGAAAAAAAACTGATAAAAATTTAAAAAATGAATAACCAACAAAACAACTAGGTAGGTAATTATGAATAAATTGATCTTATCATAGTACCATTAAAATGTGAGCTATTATTAACACTATGTACCTATTAACTCTACAATAGTAAACAATCTTTGTTTTATAAGTAGATACTTTACGATTACCTACGTCCAACATGAGTACTTTAATTTAACTCAATTGTTTCAAACTGACTATTTTATTCTACATGTTTAATTTAATAATAATTTAATAGTCATTAAAAATGACAAATGCATTTTTAACCACACACCTAGTATGCGCATAATATAATACAACATTAATAGGTAAAAACTGTAAAGATATTATTATTATTCATGTACCTTCTGCCTTCATAAAAAAAATAAGTAATAACAGACTACCATAATAAAATCAAAGTACTGAAAGTGCGTGTTTTCAACTATAAACCGGACTGACCGAATTATTTTAGTATTACAGCTGTCCGTCAGCAGACAACGTCTATCGAGATATCGTTAACTGTGACATTGTTTTCTAATCTACATCGTGTTTTCTTAAACTACAGCTTACCTCTAATAATCGTGAATGTTTCACTAACCGGTGCACAGCAGCCAGAATTCTTCACAACGTATAGAAATATTCGCATAAAAAAATAATATAGCAAAACAAATAATTGCGTGATCGACAGATTTAGTGTATAATATACAAAACGAGTTCATCAAAATGTCGTGCACGACGTGGAGACACTGGAGACGGTTTCGCGGTTTCTTTTTCTCCAGACGTCACACTCGTCAACTCCGTACCGCGGTTATCGAGAAACGGTCGTTTAGGTTACCAGCTTAAAGTTCGGTTACTCACTAGACCACGGACAGCGGTCACTAACGAATGTAGACGGTACAGCGTAACCCCGCAGCGGTATACGAGAAGCACGCACGCCACCCGCCACGCGTCACGACGTAATGATACCAAGTGTCCAAGTGGCAAGTTTATTATTATTGAGAAAAGAAGAAATAATATTATGGAACTGAATGGCAGTCGATCGGGACACGCGTCGTCATTGTCATTTCGTCCAGGAAAACCCAAAAAACGTTGTTTTTATTGTCGTGCGTGTGGCGGTAAATTTATACCAAAATATTAATATTTCCATGTGCACGAAGACGATAATAATAATAATAGAATTATTATTACGCCGTTAACATAATAATAGTTATCAATAGTTTTAATACCATTCGACGATACACCTACTCCAAAGATATTAATAATCTGGTGGGTATAATAATTATTACTTTTACAACAAAAATAGTTATTAATACTCTCTTCCCCCGACAAAGACGACGACGGTATTTCAGTGAAAATCGTTCTGCTCGTTAATTAATTATATCGTGTAGGTGCTTCAAGTAGTAGCACATTCAGACACCCACACGCCTCTAAGCTCTTCCACCCATAGTACCATTTTAAACCGTGCTGTGCTGTGCTGTGCACTAATAAATAATTAATATAACTGCTGTGGCGTGTGACCCCATTTCTAATATTATTATTTTTATGACAATATGTGTTTTTGAAATTGTTCTATACAAACAATAGAACATTTATGTTTGAGAATTAAAAAGCGTATTCAATTATTTTAGTCGAATAAAAGATTTTAAAGTTTGTAGCATAAATGGAAATGACTATTAAGTTCATATTTCGAACGATCTCAATCTATGTAGAGCCGTGAAGTTGACGCTCAACACTAAAGCTCGACCCTTACAAATTATTATTATATTAGCACACATCAATTGATAGAAATGTGTTCAACGATTTGCCGCTACCGCTAACGTTTTACTGTGTGCTGAAGCGTAGACAATTATTAAACACCGTTAACGAATAATGCACCTTAAAAAAATACCAAATAATATAGTTCGAAATGTTACAGCAAACTTAATTTAAATTCAGTTTAATCTCTCATAATGAACACCGTCAAATACTGGACAAAATTTCATCGACCGAGAGTGTCAGGTGTTGAAAGGTTTTACTGGACGGTTGTATTATAATTTATAGCAGTATTTTAAATTAATTATATTATTAAGCAATAAACTAATAACTAATTAAGTATAGTTAATTTTGAACTATACAATGTGTCGGCTAATTTATTGGCACGCCACGTTTGTCTAGAAGCACGGTCGCACGGGTACAACACGTCAACACTATTATTATTATTATACAACTGGTACAAGTTACAATCAAAGTTAAAGTATATTATCATTGGCGTCCCCCAGGGAGGGGGACAGCCAAGACAAGGCACTTTCCCCCTCCTAGAACATAAAATTTATTTTCCAAAAGCATTATCTGTAACGCGCCAATTTAGCAAACATAAATTACTTTTAAAATGTGAGCATTAAATGCATAAAAAAATCTTTATTTTTAAATTAATTTTCCCCCACCCCTATAAAAATGTCTAGCGACGCCCAAGTATAATAGTATAGAATATAAATAGTAAATTACACACAAGGACAAGGGACAAGACGTTGTGTCTCAGCAATTGGCGAAATATTTTAGTGCTTATCTGGTTTAATTCTAATTCTAATAATAATAATCGGAACATAGATTGGTATTTATAAGTATTGCAATAAATGACGATCGATAATATAAATATGTACAGAAACCAATTCTACACACAACGGCTAAGACGTCAATAATAAATATAAATAAAAATATAAAAACATTAATTGTATTTGGACTACAATATTAAATGGTGGTAATTTGCCAGGCGCATGGTGAGTATATTTCGTGAGTATTTCGACACGTACCGATCGTATAATCCACACGGAATCGGTTTGCCGACAGATTGGTCCAACACGGACGCGCTCCATTTCCATTTCAGCCGGCCAATATTGACATTGTATTATTGTGTACAGCCGACCGCCATATAATAAAAATGTGTATTTATCGCGCACGCTTCTATTAGATTTGCTCTTAATAAAACGACGACGAGCAATGCAAAGGCAAACACACTCGTAAAAATGGCCCGACGTGTGTTTGTACACTGCGCCCGTCGTGGGTGGATGACGCGGACCGGTCGCGGATTGAGCGTGACGACCGGGCGGAATTTTTAATAATTATTATTGTTCGTAGATGTCGTCTACTCGTCCACCATATCATATTATCAATATTTTTGTTATTATTGTTTTTGACGTTGTTGTCCTTGAGATCAAGTTGATATCAGCCACTCGGCGTACTATTGTCTATTGGTATTTGTTTTCCCTGTGCGACCCACACGTGGGATACATAGGCATAACGCTTTTACGAAAGAAAAAAAAAGGTTTTTGTGGTATTTTCAAGTAAATTCACATAATGCAAATGTAAAGGACATGGCATAACATATTTTAGTTAAGTCAAAAATAATAAAAATAATAATAATAATAATAAACCACCGAATAATGTAATATCTACTTGCTTAAATCTACAAACATTTGGACTATTAAACGGATATAAAATTAGATACGTATTAAGCTAATAAATAAAATACAAAAACATTTTGATTTTTGAATAGGTCAAGTGTAGTGTGTAGATAACCCAAGAGGAAGAAACTATTTAGTGAGATATTACTTACGTCTTACTTCGTACTAGGTTATTAGAAACTCGAAAGTCTCGTTACGAAATTTTTAAATATAAAAATAAAAATGAAAGGAAAAGATATATTATAAATCTAGTAAATAAATTCAAGGAAACGAGATCTTTGATATGTTCACACGATATACAATATACATAGATGGTCGATAAAATAAAAGCTTCATAATATTGACAATAACATTCGTTTCTGGCTTATACCTAGTGTAAAAAGTAAATGGACATTAAATGAGAGTAAGACGTTATCGAATCTTAAGCCAGTTCTATTTCATTGGCAATAACATTTCTCATATCTTCTTCTTCGCATTCCTCCCAACTATTTGGGATCGGTGATCGGTCACATATCACATTATTTTACCTCATATAAATTTTGTTTATAATTCAATATATAAAAGTCAATATTGACAAACAAACAATACAATAATTATGGAAATAATAATAAAAATCCCTCGATTTTCAATGAAGAAATCCGTATAACAATCAAATAATTATGAACGCATATGCAATATGCATACTTCCATTTTAATATTTAAAACATGGATTGTATAAGTTTCTCTATTAGATTTGGTAGAAAATAATTGTTTCTTGTTTATATAAGAAACTCAATAAAAACAATGTACAAATGTATTTACTAAAATGATAAAATTAATAAACATATTTGAAAGTAAATCGTATCGTTATTATTCCCTAAAAAAACCTAGTACTCAAAACCTCAAAAATCTAAACCATCATTAACTAACTTAGTTAAAGTTAATCATGATCTAAACATTTTAATAAAACATGAACATTTTAAGAATACATAGTTTTGATACGCTAAAAAGTAAAAAGTAGTATTGGCAAAACGGCTACTACAAATTTATTATTGCTACACAATTATATTATAATAAGTTACTAGTGTTACTACATAATAAACAGATGAACAGATGTACAGAAAAAAGAAGGAATTCACTATTAATTATATAATAACTATATACAACATTTTAAACATTTTAAAAGTTTTCAAATTTAAAGGTTCAATCATCGAACCTCTGGTTGGCGTGAGATAGGTAATAGATTTAAAATAAAGTAAAAAATCTTTCAATCTTTTTATTAATTTATGATTTATAAATATCGTTCTCTAATTTTACCTTTCAACACTAAACACTGTTCTCCATAATCTTTCATTTCTTTTTATATAAGACTAATATAGATTATAGAATAGGTACATAGGCGGCATCTAGGAGGGGCATGAGGGTGCAGTTGCACCCACGACAATTTTTCTGGGGGGGGAGGCAATGGGGCAAAAGTATCATTTTGTACCCACACACAGACAACCACAACAGTAAAAAATATTTTAATTATTTTATTGTAACAATTTAAATATTTTTTTATAACAATTAAACTGATATAATGTAATTTTGGTAATAAAAAATAACCATGGATCATTTCAATATTTTATATCTGATTACTCAATTGAAATAAAATCTTAGTCTATGATTAAATAAATGTTAAAATAATAATAATAATAATAATATGATAATAATTAAATAATGCAGGAAGCTAATTCGTCACTAGATAGCGATATGGTTCAAAATAGATCTTATTGTTTATGTCAAAATAAAAAGTTGTTTTTCAATAATATTTTTACATATTCATGTACATATTTGAAATACAGAGACCCAATTAATAGTTATTAATAAAGAAATTTTTTTAACTACATTTGTTGTAGCAATAGTTATATATTAGGGAGTACTGGGGGGCAACTTACCTATGGATTTGTGAATGTTACTACCATAAAAGTTTGCACCCACATAAGTTTCTATAAAGTGCCGCCTATGAATAGGTACAATATAAATCTCGTCGTGGTTTCGTAGTTTGGTAGTTTCATTACCTGCTTATACATATAAAATATAAATTAAAAATAAAACTGAAATCTGAAATGTAATATACCTACTAACATAATAGGTATATTGTATATTTATAACCAACCAACATTTATTATAAATTACAGTCTGCCCTTAGTAGTTATTCAAATTTATAGATATGTCGAATAAATATACAATATAATTTATTTGTGATGCATTGTAGTTTTTAATAATTAAAGTAAATCAATCAAATTAAATTAACCTATTAGTTATATAAATTATTGTTATTTATGTAATAATGTGTATTATAATATATTTATATTACAATCAAAGCTGAAGCATTAGAATAGTATGTATTTTCGATCAGCAATACAGCTCGCCCAGTAGAAAATGTCTCAATATTAATGTTGAAAATGAAATAGGATTCATCACTAATATTTAAATCATTTATGTCTTTGAATGTTTGCTTATTTTTTATTTATCAACAAAAAAGTGTAAAAATAGATCATATTCGTGACGCATACATATTAAATACTACAACTTTATTATCACAAGAGTTACTTACTACTACATGGGTACATTTTTAGATTTATGTCATTTAATTAATTAATAAAATAGCATCGTTAATAAATATTAAATGCAACATCACACACTGTTGTAGTTCTACATTTTAATATTAACTTATTTTTTACAAAAAATATGATTACTTTAGTGCAATGAATTTATAATATTAAAAAACTCAAAAATAGTATTATAAAAATGTAAAAAATATTATATTTTGCTGTTTACTAGATTGGAGTGCGCCACCTAGTGGAATATTCTTAAGGCTTCAACTTGTTAAATGTCAGTAGATGTCGTTACTCATTGATACTTAGGGCCGTTTCACATGGACGTGTATGATACGTACCAACGTGAAACAGGTCTTAGGTACCTTCTTTAATATTTTCTAGTATGGTAAAGTTTTTTAAATAGGTTATTTGCAGAAAATAATATGGATTACATAAATAATTCATTTATAATTCATAATATAATGATTAATGATACAAAAAAGGGTAGATGTGTGTAATGTATTTATTTATTTATTTATTCATACTGACAAATAAATGTCTAATTCACAATATATTTGTATAAATAAAAATAATATAGTATAATGAAATAGATCTTTTAAAATGTTAAATTATTTTTATTGTAGTATAATAAAAATTATATTATTTAAAATCACGATCTACCTTATTGTGGATATTCATTCGAATGTAGTTATTATATTTATGGAATATATTATAATATTATACAAAATAATATTTTCCTCTTTTAATAATTTATTTAAGAATAAAAATATTAAATACCTAAATTTTACCTGAACTAACACGATACCGGATACTGTATTATATTACGTCTTTTGACTCTTGTCGGTTAAAGTACGATTAATTTATCATTAAACGATGGCAGCAGAGAAGTATAGCATTGTGTAAACAGATCCTCCTTTGGTATCGGTTCTAAAGCGAAAACAAAAATAAAGTACGATTAAATAGTAAAACTAGTCAATAAACATATCAATATATAATTTTATAGTTAAATGGTTCATCAAATAAAAAAGTAAATAAAATAAATATTAATAAGTCATGTAAAACAATCAATTAATAATCCAGTTTTCGTTTTTATTTTTATAATTTGCAATTTAAAGCAATTTTGAAGAAATGAAAAGTAATATAATTTCTGTAATGTAATTATTTATACTATAATTAATTGTTATCTGTTGAATGTTAGAAACTTTTACAATTTAGAAAATTAAAAAGAAATTAACTCTGAAATTTTAAGTACATATACCGAATGAATGTGTTTACACGTATACTAATAATTCAAAATAAAAATAAAATAGTCTTGAATAAAAATAAAAATGAGATGTTTTGAAAGGTAATTTATTGATTATAAATATGTTTGGTAATTTAGTATAAAATATAATACTTAAATATGTAAGGTATTAAGGTAATAATAACTATAGTTATAATATGATTGGCGAGGGTTTACATATTATGACCCGTTTATCACAAAAATATAATCTCGTATATAGTCATATAGATAATAATAATTTAAGTACCTAATATTTACTATAAAGTTGCAACTTACAAGCATATGTCAGGGGGGTATACAAGGAGGGGCAGGGGCGACCGTCCCCTAAACATTCACGTATGTATAAATATACCTACTATATTATGTTCAATATTTTTGAATGACAATAAATTAAATAATATAGTTTGATACAAATTGTTATTCTCCGATTGCACTACAAATTTTATCAAACATATATAATTGAAAAAATATTTAGGGTTTATATATTTTAGGCTGTTTAAAATATTCAGCACAAAATAATCTGAGGTACATATTTGAGTTTTGAAATCAATATCTAACCTAAAATATTCTTTTGCAATGTTATTGTTATATTGAATTATAATTTTTTTAACCAAAGAGAAAACCTTTTTTTATCGTACTTAATTAGGTTTTTTAAGTTTTCCCCCTCCCCCCACAAATAATTGATAAAAAATAAATTAATCAAAAAGATTGATCAACGATGGGTTTTATAGACAATGTTTATTATATCTAAAAATCTTTCTCGTAATAACTAAAGCAGATATTGTTTCTGTTTATATGCTAATTTTTGTTTACACGAAGTCGAGGGGGATTATACACTTATGTCATCCTTTTGTGATTTGACAGATGGGCGCCCTGAACACAAAATCTGTATTTGTATTATATAAAGGCATTAATCGACGAATCCATTGAACACCATTGTTCATTGTTCATTAAGATACAAATCGAAATTTATCACAATGTTTTATTGATTGATATAGATACTTGTCTTCTTAAGTAACAGGGTGGGCCGTTGGGTATAAAATAGAGGGCGCCCGGGAATTGGGCCACAAATTAAATCTATATTTTGAAAGTGTACCCGGAGATCGTCCATAAAAGTATAGCACACAAATTATACTATTAATACGAATATATAATGTTTATTAACTAATTATTATTGTTTCAACATATAAAAATACAATTCGTCAAATAATTAATTTTTTTTTTAGATACTTCCATACAGATTTAACTAATTTAATATACAACAAGGTCCACAAAATTAGTCAAATATGAAATAATTTTTATAAAGAATGCCAATACTCATTTTACAAATATAATATAAGGACCATAAAGTTAGTCAAAAAATAAATAATATGAAAAAAATATTTTCTAATATAGGTACATAAAAATATAATACAAAGGCTGTCTGGCCCACGCGTAATAACAATATACACAAAACGCATTTACGCAGAATCATTTTTTCTATATTTTTTAGTAATCGTAGAGTAAAATCACCCATTATACAAAAAGATAGATAATAATTTTTTTGAGGGAATGGCATATCGATTTTATATTTTATTGTTATTTGACTTTGTATTTGACTTTCAAAATAATTTTGTAAATTCATAGAAAAAATGATTCTGTGCAAATGGGTTTTGTTTGTGTTACGCGTGGACCAGAGAAAGAAAAATAGTGCGCTGACATCCTCTTAAATATTATTTTATTACAATTTAAAATGTAATAGTGGCCCAATCACCGGGTCTTCCTATTATAAATATAAAATTTTAGTGGCCCAATCACCGGGCCTACCTGTAATAAATATAAAATTTTAGTGGCCTAATTACCAAATACCTTTAGAAAAAAAGGTGAATTGTGGCCCAATTCCCGGGCGCAAGTATATTTATTTGATACATATATTTTTATATTTTGTATATATTTTCAAATTGTATTTGACAATTAAATTAATATTCGATCATTACATTGTATTTTAGATTCTGAGTGTAGCGATGAGTGTATTGGTTCTACAACGATGTGTGTTTTTTTAAAGAGTTCATTTTTTTCGTGTGTCTGTGTACACGATAAGTTGTCGAAATACTAAATAGTGCTCGATTTTCAACTTTAATAGCTTTTCTGGTTGGAAAGTGAATCTAGTTTATGCATTATGGGAAGGTCAAAATTTTTAATTCTCAGTATTTTTCAAAAGCAACGGGAAAATAAAAAAATCTCAATTGAGTCGTGTGCATAATGAATATGATTTAATTAATTTTATAGGTACCTATATTTTTGAAATAATAACAATATAATTAATATGGTATAACATATTCTAGACTAAAAAACCGTCTCCACTCAGAATCGTATATAATGATATCATATCATTGAATTCAAATTTAGTAAATATGTAAGGTGGGTTACTCTGCAGGCACCATAGGCGAATCTAGAAATTCATAGCAGGGTGTGCCTTTACCTCAAAAAGGCCCTCTGTGTAGTTCAAAATACCTTTCAGTTATCACACGTTTAAATAGGTATGTTTCCCATTTGAAATAATATTAATAATATTAAATAATATTATTAAGATTCATTTTTATTACCTAGTTTAGATGCTATTTTTCATGCTGTATAATACACATGTAATGTTTCAAAATTATTTAATTTAATAAACTACAACTATTGCAAAGTTCAATATATGTTATAGGTACTCAATTATTTTTTTTTGGACATACTTACAACCAACAATCAAATTGTTAATCAATTATGTTTAAAATTCTTGGAAGTTTAATATAACATCTTATTTTTATTGTTATTAATAACAAATAATTGTATTAAATATATAATATTAAAATTAAAATACAAATTGTTTAATGTTTAGACTTAATACCATTGAAACTGAAATGATTATTATGGGCCCTACACAGGCTTATACGAGTCGCAGGGTGTGCCCTGGCATACCAGGAACATCCTGTAGATTCGCCTATGCCTGGCACCCCAATGTTCGACTTCCATCCATTACAGAAATCCACTTGTAACTTGTAACCTACTGTACAGCAGAGCGACATAAACTTACCAATACTTTATTTTTAAATATACCTAGTATTTAAAATTATTTTCACTAATATTATATAATAATGTTATATTTTTGAAGTGAACTGTTTTAAACTTTTTGATGGAGACTAGTTACTACAAATTTTCTGTCACAACAAATTTCTCCCGAAGGATTTTTAACAGATATTCTCAAAATTCACTAAATCAAAATGAGATATTATACAGACATTGCTATGGTAAATGGTAACGAAACATTTTGTTCAGCTGAATTGAATCAACCTAATCTAAACATCCAAGTGCATGTGTCATGTGGCCATGTGGGCTTATTTAATAAGAAAAAGTAATGATAATATATTTATTATTTTTATAATAAATTATTCATATTACGACGATAGTTGTGAACATTTACAAAATTTAATTTAATTATAATTTTGGAATAATAATTTATCAGTATTAAAATGTCAAACGCGGTACTTATTTTTGCTATCAATTTATTTATCCAAAATATGTTTCATATCACTTTAGTGTGCGTACTCGTACAAAATTATATTCATAAATAGGTACAATAATTGTATTTAATACTTTATCAACAAATATTGCATAATATACTGTGATACTAACATATTATTATACGCTTATTTTTTTAATTAGCTCAATCCTACCTACAATTAAGTATTAGAAGTAAGAACATAATAAATGGTGATATAATTCATTAATTGCATACTTAATTTTGGAACTTTTAGTGATATTAATTTAATTTAAATAGTGTAATCTGCAGTGAAACTTTACATTTAGGTACTTATCATACTTAATATCGTAAAATCATTACCATATTATATACATTTAATGCATTGATCGGCGAATAACATTAGGTATTCTGTCCGCCCACGTGCTTAATGAATTTCTTTTCTACTCCAGACGTCTAAGTATTAAACATGAATAGAAGATTAGACCTGCAGGATCACGCCGATCAGGTGTTATATTCCAATTTTCATTGTAATACAACAACGGGATAATCCGATTGTAATCGAAGTCTATAATACTCTCGCATCTGTTCCGGTGAGATAAGTACATGTAGTCCGGACACCGAATGAATACCGTTGTAACGAGGTCTTAATTATTTTTCCGCCGAGAGCAAATAGTAGTAACCCGCCCATTGTCCTGTGCTCCTACTTATAAGAAACAAGTTCATCCCACATATTATTATTGTTCTCGTTCGGAGCTGAGGTGAGAACCAAAGAAGACAATATATTAAACTGTGTTTCTGTTTGTTTGTTTTTTTTTTTTTTTGTACATACTAAGAGTACATACAATATTTTATTTATTACACACTACACTTACCAGGAAATGTGTGCAGCCGTTTACTGTTTAAAACAGTCGCGACAATAGATAAGAGTATAAGATCGTATTGACGTATCCTTTTGTCGAAATATTGTATTATATTATTAACGTATACAATACCAGAAAGACATTACATTAAACAGCATACTGTCATTTTTATCGATTCCATAAATCTAGACACTGTCCATAACTAATGGCCCGAAACGTTATAATATTGGAGAAAATGCCAGGCACGTGCATCGTGCATGTAAAAACACACTACTGGAGACCGTTCAAGTGAAACTGTTTCAACAGCTTAGTATAATAATATAATATATACAAACATCTCGTTTGCCAAATATTTATCTATTTTTCATTAGACAAATATTATGGATGTCATCAATATAATATAAGTTTGTCGTTAATTTTCCAGATCATCATTTCGTTATTTGAGTCAATAATTAGTCAAGATAATGCTGGTACAGCACAGACAAAAAGTCCGGCATGGAAATAGTCGGACAAAAAGTCCGGATTCATTTTTTGATTTCCGGACAAAAAGTCCGAAAATACAAAATTATCTATTCAATTTTCATTTATAATTATAATGTACCTTATATTATATTATATTATTATGCAGGTATATATATACACATGTAATATTATATAATGTATATAGTCAGTTCATATACTATAATTATTATATTGGAAAACGTAATACGTAGATCAAATTATTAATTTATATCTGTAAATATATCGTATAGGCAACTTTTTAAAAAAAATATTATTATTGTATTATTATTACTGTAGACTAGATTTTTAAGACGTATAACTTTTTTTTTTAATATTATTATTATTATTATATTTGGATCAATGTTTTTATTGACAATTTTTAAAAACATATAACTCATTTTAAATTATTATTTTCATTATAATTATTAACGATGTTTTATAATATGTTATCATAAGAATCATTATGCAGTGGATTTCTGTTGTATTTATGTTAGGAATAAGAAATAATAAGAATAAGAAAATATAAAAAAAAATATATATATATATGTATGTATATATATACATATACATATATAAAATATTATAATTACACAATTATGATAAATTAGATAATTTTGTATTTTCAGACTTTTTGTCCAACTATTTTCATGCTGGACTTTTTGACCGATTACCTGATTTTATATACCTATGTATACTAAATAATATTGTCATCTGATACTTCATAATATTATACTTTACTGTAATATAAATATAAGGTATATGATATAAAATTTTATTTATACACTGATTCTTTCATTGTAAAGTGTTTGTAGAAATATGTACATCTATTAATTTCATGGAAATTATGTCATTTACAAAAATAATCTAGCGAATCTAGTGGATGAAAATTTGCTATGTAGTACGAGTGTAAGACGGAGACAACACATGCGGGTGTAGCGTCCTCTTAAAAGTCATAACTAACTGTTTAAATTATTAAAATCAATATAAAATCAGTTTAAAATTAAATTTAAATAGGTGTCGTTAAAAATAATATAATTTCACAGCAGTATAGAACATTATGGTTTATAATACATTATTACCCTATATGTATAGTTATAACTTATAAGCACGTAAATAAATACATGTCTATTTACGAAATAAGTGTGGGTTATTATTATGTCAAATGGCATAATATTATATAAGTATGGGATTCAAATTGCAAATAGTCTACTTTAAAGTCGTAAATAATTCTGAGATAGTGATATCAATTAAATAGAATTTTAAAAATACAAAATCATAAGACATCTTAAGATATTTTAATTGATTACAAATATTAAGTAGCTATAGGCACCCTCCTATTCAGGAGACAAGATTGAAGATATGATGCATCTTATGTAAACAGACATTTATGTGCGATATCTAATGTTATTTTCTAATCCAGTTCATAATTTTAAAAATAATATCATAAATAAATAAAAACTATAATTAAATCACACAATATTTAACATATATTAAAAGTGTCATCAGTGGGTGGCTTCTTTCCCCCAATTACGTAATTCATGTTTTTTCTCTCTTAGCCATAGAGTAATTATTTTATTATAATATAATTACTCTATGCTCTTAGCACACAATATACATATACTTATTATCTTACAATATGTAGATTGTATATTTTCTTCTGGAAATTTAAAAAAATTAGTATATTGGATACATAGTGTAGGTAAGTATTTAAGAAAGTAAAAGTAATTGTCGAATTTCATACGCTTTTTCCTAAAGGTTTGGAACAAGAACGACCAACTAAATTTATGGATACATATGAATGACGCATACATATGAATATTATTTCTAATAATATGCATATTACGTTCTCAAGAACGTTAATAAGTTATCAAATTTTCCAGAAATAAATCCAGTGTTAACATTGAGGCAAGCAAACGATTTATAAATTACTAATAAAATATAAATATAGCAATATTGTAGGAAGATATTAAGTGGTAAATATAAATTAACATTTCATAATATTCTATTGCATAATTATAAGACTAATATAACATTTCGACAAAATAAATTTAATTTGAATAATTTCAAATTCACATTACTTGTTTTAAAACAAGTATATAAAAAATAATCTCCGAGCACAATTTATATTCTTCTCTAAAAAGTCGATAATATGTAAATGTCTCTAATATTAACCATAAATAAACCATAGTATGAATCATGTACGCAGATTTGCTACCACGATATACACGTGCAAGACAAACAACCATCGGACGTACGACGCCAACGTCCTGTAAAATTATTAAACATTACATAATAATATATAATATACATAGGCGTGCGCAGACTTTGTCCGCAGGAGGGCACACATTAAAAAGGTCTGAACTAACTACCTAAGATTCTTGTACTTATGACTACTAGAATAGTTATTAAATTTTAAATTTTTTTTTAAATAATCTATTTATTTAATTCAATATACAAATATAAAAATAATCCTACAGTATTAAGGTATATATCAGATATAAGACTGCATATTTCATTAAAGAAAAAGCCAGAGGCCGCGTCCTAACCCCCCCCCCCCCCGTGATAACGCGTATCACCTTTGATAATATTATAAATAATATTACACAGTATACTACAGTATCCGTAGAATAAGAAGGAATTATATTATTTAAAAATATATTATGTAATATTAAATAGGTAGCAACTAGCAGTACTATTTTAAAGAAAATTAGATAAACATACGTTGTACTTTTATTTCAACCTGTGATACACGACTGCGGACGGTTCTTATCAGGGTGACTTTTTTAATAACACGATTCCGAACGATTATAATTTAACTATAATTATATTATACTATATTTTAATATATATGTATATATTAATATTATATTCATTCCACAGTTTCCTTTAAATATGTCTTCGTAATAACGTTTTTAGTAACGACTGATTTTTGTTATTCTTTGACTTTTCCACAAGCATCTCGTTAACCCATACCAATTAATGGTTCACTATCGACCATTTAAGTGTCAAGCTATATTAATGAATAATGATATTTTATGACATACATTCAGTGACGTTTCCATCTACCCATCCTACCCTGTAACTTATTTGGAACAGATACTAATTAAAATCATAACTAAAATAAAATATTTCAAATTTACATACTGCCAATAAATTATTATAAATATAATAATAATTTAAATTTAAAATAGTTTACGTGGGATCGATGTAATCATCCAGAAAAAACAAAGTATTTTGTTCGCATCCGGTGTCGGTCAAACACATGAGTAGTCAGGTAGTATGACGCATATACCTATATTGTATATTATTATACTCGAAAAATAAATTATTATATTATAAATTATAATGCATTACCAACGTCGAAATGTGAAATTTCTTAACCCGAGACATTATAGTGCCACATACACTGCCGAGTGCTGACTGCAGCAGCGATGATATTTCGACAATAATTTATATTATATTTTGCGGAAATATAATACATGGAACACTTTAAAGGTACGTTTTCGAAGAGCCGTGTGGTGACGGTTGTAGTGCGGGTGGGTTTTCGATTAAAAATAAAAAAATTACGCATCGTACGGTACAATGAAGCTGGAAACATCCATCGCCGCCGCCGTTGACAATCATTCGTTTGTCACCCGGATGACAGAGCGAGCGAAGACGATGACGAAGTAGAGTAATAGTCATTTGAAAAATGAAATATTTCTGATGAGATGAGAATTTGAATAAGAGTTTTTATTCATCGGGTCCCAATCTTTTGGCGGCGGTGTGATGATGGATTTCCATTTGCACGTACATCTCATTCGACCTTTTTACGAGGGTGTTTTTTTTTTTTTTAATATTATTATGATTATTGTGGTCGTCATCGTCGGCATATATACGCGCCGAGTGCGACGACGTTTGTGGAGCCCATTAAAAAAAATAAGAGCATCATTCGACGAAATTCACGACACGACAACGACGACGCGTATAATAATAATATAATATATCACATAATAATATTATATATATATATATCTGTCGGATCACGGGAGGCCTTTGCTCCTGTGACAAGCGAGGTTCGCAATTTTGGAAGAGAGACCGCCTTAATAGTAAATATATTATTATTATTATTACGAAATAAATACGCTCGTCTGTCACTCACCAGCTGATAAATTATTATTATCAACGCGTATTATACAACGTATAAGATTATAATGATTATCGTTGTCGTTGTCATCACCGTCGTTTACATACCTACCTAATAATATTATAATGCTTACATATATTATAATATATTGTGTATAACGCAACCGTTACCCATCGCAATCACGCTGATAAGTGATAACACATACAGAGTGATTTACAAAGTATGCTCACCTCTTTTCTTCATCAATAATGCAGTTATTCAAAATCTGATTTTTGGGATTCTTAAATAGGTATATAATATTTACGTACCATCTTTTTTTTTTCAATTTAAAGAGTGATCAGTGACTAAAACACTTCTGTTATTCAAATAAGAACTATTCTTTTTTACTTTGAATTACTCGGCAGATATTTTCGTTGATAATTTTTATCTATCAAATACAAAATTGGAATGAGTTATTTTTGAATTATTAAAATTTAATACTTTGCACTGCTATGGTTATGCATGAAATCCAACTAACTCTAATTTGTAAATCAATTAAAACACAAACAATATCTATTCTCCTACCTATTTATTGAAACCTTATCTTTTATCCTAAGTAGGTAAAAACAAATTAATATAACGTCATCATATCTAATATTTAGGTTGTTTGACGTGTGTATATTATTGTATATTATTGATATAAGTATATAATATTATATTATCCTTATTAGCAGTGGCGTCATTTGAGGGGGTGGCAAGGTGGGCATTTGCTCCCCCTTGTCATTAGCGGGCTACTATCGGGCCGGTCGACTTGGCCGGCCCGGGCCGGGTATATGGTGCTAGTTTTGGGCCACAAGCCCGCAAAAATGATTCATAACATTCATGTCATTGCTAAATAGAATATAACCATGATTCGTGGCTCCTACTAACACGTAAATAAGTAGCTAATAGCATTGAGCATATATTAATTACTCAATGCTAAATACTAATAGGTAATATAGGGTATCCCTCTACATATTATATTTTATATATACCTATGTATTAATTAGTCATTGTTATCTTTAAAAAAAAATGTGTTATTTATGCCTAAAGTAACCACAGTTATCACAGATAACTAACTAGTATGTATATAATTGTGTAAGATGTAAGAAGACTGTTTGTACTGAGATAAAAATGTAATTGTTAGCGAGTGGTTTTTTTTTAAATTATGGCCTATGGGCCGGTCAAAATTTTTGCCCCCCCCCCTTTCAAAACCTGAAATGACGCCACTGCTTATTAGTACATTTAACATTATGTTAAATAACTCACGAGACTACTCGTTCGAATTTAGATTTAGTCGATTGAGATAAATTAACATTAAAAAAAAACATCTGCTAAATAATTTAATTTATATAAAAGGTCACAAATTCTCATTTGATACAGAAGTTTGTATCACCATGATCCACGGCACACTCTTTAAATAATAAATGGTACCTACATAAAATTTCAAGTATGTTAAAATATGGTTTTTAAGTAGGTACTTATCTTATATTTAAAAATTCCAAAAAACAAGATTTTGAATAACTGCATAATTATTGAAGAAAAATAGGGATCGAGCATACTTTTGGTGAATTGCTTTGCATTATAATATTATTATTTAACACCCACAACGAATTACACACACACACGTCCCTGACTTTTATGTAATGATATCATTGTAGTATGTACCTTATTTATCGGTGTTTCTTTATTCAGCTCTGTAAATAGTCTCTATACCTACTCTTTTTCTACGTGCTAAATACACAAATAAGTTCACTCAAACCCGCAGTACGATGATGCTCGTAAACGACACGATATCCGTATAGTATCGATAACGAAAAGGTATAGGTAATATATATCTATCGTAGGCTTTATCGAACGTCTCAGCTATTAAGATTTAGGTCTAATTAAATAATATAATAAAAATATTATGGACTCCAACACTCTGTTACATCAGTTATAGATTATAATAAAAACATCGATGCGTTTATTACCGATTCAATGACCGATATAGGCGGTATAGCTGTACCTATAGGCGATGTCATGTTGAATGTGTTGCTTGAATATTGCCTACACCAACACATCATTGTTGCAACACCATTAATGTCCATTATATATGCGATGCTGTGTGTCACACCGTTCTTACTATAGTCAACTATATCGTCAAGTACCTACTCAAGTTGATTTGTCCGAATATAATCGTTAGTATTTTAGCATAATAATCTCGTCACTAGGTAAGAGGTGGGGGTATTTGAATAGATAGATGAAAGGTGAATGTAAATGAAGAAATATTTCTTCATTTTTAATACTCTGTATATCTGAAAATTGAAAGTTTGATTAAAATTATGTTCAATATATAATAGTGTCTGTATAAATTTACTAAAAAAATGTACTATTCAACATTTAGAGAGAGAATATTATTGATTTTATAAGCTCGACCAGGGTGGTATTTAAAGGGTGGTTCAAAGGGTCGAAAAATCCCCTTGGAATGTGTTAAGGGACACCAATATTTTTACGGAGACAATTTTTCAAGAAAATTATAAGCTATGTTAATAATTCAAATATATTATATATATTATTACCATATTATTAAAAAATAACTGTAATAAAGATTATATATAATATATACTACCTATAATTTGTTACCTATTATAATATATTAATATTATTTACCAGTCACTGCATTTGCTTGTTTTTTTTTTTTTTTTTTTTTAAATTTTATTTATCTAAATACTAAATTAGATACCACAAATCCCTATAATTAGTATTATACTCACTAAGTAGTTATACAATTAATAATAAGCAAAGTTGGGACTAGGGAGCGCTAAAAAGTTGTTGCCCACGGACGCCAAAATCTTAATTACGGCCCTGAGCTTGACCCTAGCTATTTATATTCAATTATAATTATGTTATAGAAAGTGGGAATCATATTAATTAAAAATAAAACCAGTTGCCAGTAGGTCACTTACTTCGGCGTAGAATAGTGGGGTACTAGTGTAGTATTGCACTAGTACTTACTACTTAATTGAATTCGAACACTGTAGTCTGTGATTAATAGTGTATTGTTGCATTTTAAAAATGATTTTTATTTCCAAACGAAGCTATATGCATTAGCGCAACTATAGACATTTGAACAAGGGGGTGCTTAAGCTTCAGGTTTTTTTGTGACTTAATGAGACCTAACTTTTTAAATAATTCCTTATGGTGCTAATTTTGAGTTAGAGTTTGCTAAGGATCCAAAGCACCCCCCCCCTAGTTGTGCTAATGGCTATATGTACCTAATAGAATGTCGTTTTCAGAAGAAAAAAAAATTTCACACTTTTAACGTTTTTTGGTTTGCATAAGCTATACTTGGATTTTTCCAAATATCAATTGTACGATAGTTTTGTTTTAAATTCATGAACAATTTCAAGTATAAATATTATAAGAGTGGAATAGTGGATAACCGTGTGTGTGATATCACTATTTTTTAGAACCACTAAAACATTTTAAGAAAAAATACCACCCCCTGTAGAATGTACTTCTATATATAAAACCGTAGAATTGAACTATAGCACATTGTTTGATAAAAGTGCGGTTATTTTGTAATCCGCACGACTATTATTTCGTGTCGGATCAAAAAAAAAAAAAGAAAAAGAATTACAAACACAGACAATTGAGAATCTGACCAACAATCAATTTACGGATTTCGTTTTCTCTGAAAAACGTTATTTTAAAATAGTGTACAATAGAATAATGATATTGTTATATATATATATATTTGTGAGGGCGTACAGTACGAACGCACAAAACCACAGGGAACAGACCACCGACATTTAAAATTTCACCAAAAAAATACGAAAAAATATATATAAATATAACCGAATTAATTTGTTATAGGTCATAAATTACCTTGTAAAAATAAAACCGTTCGGATGGTCCGTTATAATTCTTACATCTTATAGGTATACATATAGCTGCAGTTTATTCTCGGTAATATCGTCCCGCAGAGTTCCGGATGTTTATTTTGTCCCCACAGCGCCGACGTGGAATTGTCGCGGCGTGTGCGATCTTCATTTTCCAGAACAATGTCTTACAATACCAGCATGGTAGGTGCCTATATATATATATATATCCAACCGGATACGTTTTATACGTGCGCGTAGATAATGGTGAATAGAAACAGAATGCGATTCGTAACGCCTGGTAGATGTGCAAAAAGACGTTTACAATAAAACATTTTCAGTAAGTCTATATGTTATATTGGTAGGTATACGGATCACGACGACTCAGCCAAATGTGTGTGTGTGGGTGTGTGTAGTGCGTTATTTTTTCATTCGGTCAAAGGCGGATATGCCGACAGCCGACTGTATAATATGTATTGTACTTATTTTTTTCAGACCTGGATCTTCCCCAAAACATTGTTCGACAACATTGACGGGTGGTATTAAATTTAAATTACTTATAGGTATAATATGTATAATATTCTACTGCTATAATATTATCAGGTTTTGCTATTGTCGCCGTCGCCACAGCAGGCGGATGTCCAGTAATCCTTGATCCTAAATAAATAAAAACAGTAGTAGGTAACGATATTGGTGTTACAATAACGTGCCGTTACCTCAAAAATATTATTTTCTCGATTCTGTGTATGGTGTGTCCAATGTCGGCATGTCGCCACAGTTTTTGTATTCTAAGCTATGTAGTGACGTGCTCTGCATTTTTGAACGAGGGATTATAAATTCATTGATTTATCATAAATTTCATATGACAAAAATAATCCGAACAGAGGTATACGACACCCTCCACCCATACCCCTTATCCGGGGCTTCAAGCCAGTTAAACAGTTTTAACGGAAATCACACAATTATTTTGATTAAAATGTAAAAAACTGTTGTTCGCTTTCCCAATTACTTAATACATAATGCCTGAAAACGCTGACAACATTATGTATCCTACATGTAGTATAAAATATTTTATAATAATAATAGGTATGTGCGCGTAAATTGGATTTTAGCTTTTGTGATTGTTGGAACAAACTCAAAATCTCTCGATTTATAATTTAATGATTAAGTCAGGAGTAAGAAATTTGATGATTTATGGATACAATAATGTGTGTATTTGTAAAGATAATATATATATATATATATTATATAAGTAAACAATTTAAAAGTATAAAAAATAATAATGAAATGTCTATATGTCTATAATTGTAGTTGTGTAACACATTATAATAAGAAGGCGTTTTTAAATTTTATAAAATATGGAATTACCTTGTATTATTTGAATTCATATAAATAAATATCAGTAAATTTAAACCAGGGTAATGATTTAATTAATTGGTACACTTAATTGGTACTTATTTTAATGATGTCAAATGTTTATTCAAATTAATGAAAACAGTGCAATATAAATATTAAACTGTATTTAAGTGTTAAAAATCATTAAATGTTTTCTGAGTGTATATTATCAATTATTAGACTTGGTAACAAACTAACAACTTGCAAAGTTTGTAATAATTTTTATAAGTATACATAATAATGTTACTCTGTGTTGCTGTTATTGACAGAGGTAACTACGTCATAAGTAACACAGAAAAGGGTGAATAAAACTGTTATGCAAATATAATTATTATTCAAGTTTGTATATTATGCCAATTGAATTGTTAAATAATAAAATTAATTAATAATACAGTTGTCAGTTAGTATTTGGTTCATAAATAATTTGATTTAAATTTTAAATTGCATATTTGATATGCATCACATATTATATTATATCGATATTGAATAAAAGAGTTCAAGCCACAAAAAGCCAAAAGAGTTATTTGTTACAATTTTATTATATTATCCATAATATTCGACCACTTAATTATTTTGTAAACGATTTCATCTATATAACGTAATATAGCAATCACTATGAGAAATTATTTTAAAAATAAAGACGGTCATTTAACCGCAATATGTTATATAATAGAAAAGATCCATAATCAGTTTACGTACGTTTCGACCTTTTTTACAAAGAAATATTATTAGGTATTCCCGTTTGATTTCATGTAAAATAAATATAACTAACATATACATTGTACAGTAACAGTATTACATTATGCATACAGCCAGTGACGGTCCTACGGACGAGAAATGATGGATTGATCCCCCTTGGCGTAAATTATATTACAACAAAAACCAGAAAATATTTTATCTTTGTTAGATAGTTAATGTTTTACATTATTTTATGTTTTTCTTATGTGAAAAACATTTCACCCCTCCCCTTGGAGTTTGTTAAGACCACCACTGCCTACAGCACAGCTTTTCATCGGCGCTTCTATAATGTTGGCGTAAATATATATTTGAATTTATAAATTTTGTTCATAAATTAATTTTGTCTATTCTGACGACGGTTTTCCAATACAATAACACATTTTAATACATAATTCAACTTTCTAATATCCATTTCATATACCTGCATATAAATATAATTAAAAATAATAATTTCCAATACAATAATTATAGATGTCTCACAGACACTACTATACTTACTAGCTTCACGCTATAGTTAAATAAATTGTTATATGGACAATACTTATATAATCTTGATTACATAATATTACCAATTAATTATTTGAAACCAAATCTATTCCCTTCGGTCACACACTAAATAATATGTCTAATATTATAAAAATAAAGTGTACGCGAAAAAATTAAAAATCTCGTTATATTCGTATCATGTTAAAAAATGTGTAAAAAATTATCGAGTGGTCGGGAATCAGACGTTCAGATTTCTGTGATCATGGAAGGCTCGAAATCGCCCTGCAGGAAATTCTGTTGGCCGTGGACGGAGAGTTCGGTTGATTTCCGGACCCCGGTGGCAGCCGACATGGTGGACGGCATCAGTTCCCTGTAATCGTGCCGCAGGACCTCGATATTCTCCCGGGCCACGACGAAGTCTTCTTTCTCCATGCCCTCGCTCTCGTACCAGTGGATGAACGCGCGTTTGCGGAACATTAGGTCGAACTTCTCGCACAGCCGCGTC
Organism: Diuraphis noxia; assembly: GCF_037042655.1. Lineage (NCBI taxonomy): Eukaryota > Metazoa > Arthropoda > Insecta > Hemiptera > Aphididae > Diuraphis > Diuraphis noxia. The sequence goes on along the minus strand of NW_028301711.1, from coordinate 39,953,864 downwards.
CACGCGCTTGCTATGGCCGTCGTGTTGGACATCATGCACACGGCCCGGCCGCCGCCGCCCACCAGCTCGTCGTCCGGGGACATGGCGGCCACGGGCGGCCGGCAGTTGATGCCCACCTTGAACCCGGTCGGACACCACTCAACGAATTCCAGCCCCTTGGTGTCCCGGATATGTCGGATGGCGTGGTTGATGTCCTTCGCCACCACGTCACCGCGGTACAACATGCAGCACGCGATGTACTTGCCGCTGTCGTACTCTTGGTCGCTAAGCTTGAACAGCTGGTTGCCGGGTTCGAAACAAGCGGCCGTCAGGTCTACGATGGGTGGCCGCTGGTGCGAGGACCGCTGGGCGGATGTGAACGGCGCGTACGCCAGCAGCGGGAAGTGGACGCGCGGGAACGGCACCAGGTTGGTCTGGAACTCGTTGATGTCCACGTTGAGCGAGCCCGGGAACCGCAGCGACGCGGTAATGGACGACACCACCTGGCTGATGATGCGGTTCAGGTTGTGGTACATTGGCCGCTCAACGTCCAGCTTGCCGGCGCTGATGTCGTATATCGCCTCGTTGTCCACAATGAACGCGCAGTCGGTCGTGTCAAGCGTCTTGTGTGACACGAGCAGCGCGTTGTACGGTTCCACCACGGCCGTGGACACCTTGGGCGCCGGGTACACGAGCACCTCTAGGTTGCTCTTCTTCGCGTAGTCCTGGCGCAGGCTCTCCGACACCAGGCTGGTCAAGCCCGAGCCCGTGCCGCCGCCCATCGAGTGGAAAACTATGAACCCTTGCACGCCCTCGCTCGACTCGGCGAACAGCCGGATGCCCTCCAGCACGTTGTCCAGGTACGACCGGCCCTCGGTGTGGTAACCGCGCGCAAAGTTGTTTGCCGCGTCCTCTTTGCCCGATATCAGCTGGTCCGGGTGGTACAGGCCGCGGTTCGGCCCCGACCGGATCTGATCGATCACCGTTGGCTCCAGGTCCACCATGACCGTCCGCGGAATATACTGTCCGGACATCGTTTCCTTGTAAAACGTCGAGTGTTCCGCGGGGCACGCGGCGTCCGCCTCCGTCATCGCCGTCAAACAGCCGTCCCGCCCGATCCCGTGCTCCATCCCGTATAGGCTCCACACCGCGTTGCCCATCTGCACGCCAGCCTGTCCCACGTGCACGGTGATCACTTGACGTTTCTTGATGTCCATGTCGCTGGTGTCGTTATTGTGGCTCTGTCAAGTACGTTTTGGTAAACGGGTGTTCGTGTGTGTTCGGCGTTGGTCGTCTGTATTTATAGCCGCCGCGGATTATGTGTCTTGCAAGTCGCGTGAGTGTTCGAGTGTAATATATATATTATTATGATATATTATTCGTGTTGTATAGAAGGCTGTGTGAAAAATTATGCACGACGGTTATTAGGTTAAAATTTTGATTTAAAAAATTTTGATCGTTCGAGATTTGTATAGTGAACGTGTCACTGTTGTGTTAATAATGAAACGATTTCAGTCGACGGTCAATATTGATTTTATCGAGCCACACGGTTGTTTTCAGCCAGCTATTTGGAATAATTGGAATAATTGGAATATATTTATTATTTTAGTATAATAATAAGTGATGCCGATTTGCCTGATGTATTTGCCTGACGGTTTGCCGTCTTAGATAAAAAGTATATCGTAGGCCCTCTAGTCTCTTTTTTCGATTTATTAAACCCACTTTCGTGTGTTCTCTCGTATTCAGACATTTTAATATTAATTTTATACTATAATAATGTAAACATGACCATTTTTATGAGTTATATATTATGATTATGAAATAACTTTAAAAATGTATATTATGATAATTTGATACTAGTAGTAGAGTATAAGATCATACGCCCACAGAATAGTTTTGTTACGTGAAAAATTTTTAAATATTTTAATTTTTTTTTTTTTACTCCTAATTACTCACTATTTTTTAAATTCAAAATCAATGATAAAATACCACTATAATAAATAATGATAAATCAAATTTACCAATAGTATTACATATACTAATAAAATAAACAGTGATTATATGTTATTAATTAATACACATCTAACGTAAAATATAGATTTAAAGACCTGCCTAGAATTTGTTTCTCGTAAAGTTAACTATTCTGGATTAACGATTGACGATAAACGATATAATACGATTTTATGCAGAGTATAAAGGAGGTTAATAATAATTAAAATAATAATAATAATAATGATAATGATAATTAAATACGAAATAATTTTAACGATAAAGACTGTATTATAATTTTATAATCTATGATTTCAATCATCTTAGTACGGTAAAATGTATACCATGCTCATGCGCACCCATGACCGTGTTCGGAAATATTTCCTAAAATACTCAAAACCGTAATCGAGGCTTAATTTATATATTCATTCATATAGTTTATTTAATCTGATTTCTGTAAGTAATTACGAATTACGATAGCCAGTAGCCAATAGGTATGTAAAGACATTGAGTGTAAAATGTAAATATAACAGTAATATTATTTTTTTTTCTGAAGATCTTATATTTGTACATCATTTTTACTTGCTGTGATACGTGTACAGGTTATTAAAATAATAATAAAAAAAAACCTAAAATATTACAAAACAATCGTATCCATACATTTGTGTAGGCCCCAAATGTTCGTAATCCATCGTAGGTCTAGGCACAGTGCCTATAGTGTAATACTGTAATAAGTACCAACTAAAGATTCATTTTTCTGTCAGAAAAGATGCTGATGTCGATAATTGGAGCGTTTTCTCTTTCTAAATGTTTATGACAGTCAACAGACGGAAAAAACACACATAATTGTAAATACAATACGTTTATTCGCTATGGTTAGAATCTAAAAATATAATTATAAAAAAATTGTAAATAATGAATGGAACAAGGCGTGCAATAATTTGTAAATTATCTCTCGTATCACATAATCTTATATTGAATAAGACATAATGGTACTAGAACGTGGTCGGGGATGACCAGTTAAATATAATATCATATTTAGGGAAGAAGTTGGTTTCTTTTGAATATATTTTTAACCGTTACTCGGGAACACGAAGGTTATTCAAGATTTTAATATTACAAATAAATACAGATTAATCTAAATAATTGTTAACGCATATAAAAGTTTATAATTGCTTACTAGCAATGTTTCCCAAAATGTGGGACTGTCTAGGAGTCCAGGTTTGCGTGATGATAATCGCGGAGAACTGTCGTTCTTTAACATATTCATATTTGGCCGTAGCTATACAATAATATATGTGTGACAAAACAGGAGAGGCTTAATATATAGGTATTCAGGATGATATTTATGTTATGTATATGATATATATATATATATATATATATATATAATATATAGGTTATCTATTATGTATATTATGTTAATATAATTTAAGTTATATGATATGACAATCGTTGCAGTACCTATCACCTATCAGGCATTATTAACTTGTTTTCGACATTTCATTTATTTTTTCCAGGCCGCATTAGTGTCATGCGTACAAACATATCGGTTTATAAATTGTAAGCTACCGCGCCTACCAACGTGGATATGAAATAAAAGTTTTCGGATTTTTCTATTCAGCCCATCATTGCAGTCCGTCACACATCAAAACATATGTGAAGGTACTTGACACGTTAACGCAATTGAAAACGTGTATAACTTTGTCCTACAGGAAACTTATTAAAAGTTCAAAGCAAGTTATAGTTGAATAAATCGATTTGCTGATATCTCAATATAAATAATTAAGCGGCAGATATTGCAGCAGCCAGCAAGTACTGATTATTAGTTTAAAATTTCTTCATTCTTGTAATCGGATTTAATCCCTAACTAAAACCTTATAAATTGGTCTAACAATCTAAATTGAGTACGTGCTAAAAATCTTTTTAACCAAGTGCGTATATTATATACCCAATTGAAAAAAAAACGCTTTTCCGATATAACTTCAACGCATTGACAAGTTCATAAGGAAATACGCGTAAGTTTATATTTTAAGTGGATTTGGCTTTTTCCAATTATATATTATTTTCATAATCCTCCTCATCATACGATATATTAATATGTCACTTCCACGTGCGTTTTAAAAGGGTTGATATCCAAATCAGTGAAAGGTCGTGGCTAAGCGGTTAATCCCTTCAAACTACAATTGTCTATTGTGTCAGTTAAACACGTCCGTAAAACCAACACTCAAAGTGTATACCTAATATTATTGTCCTTTACATCTTTTTCGAACGAAAAATAAAATAAAATCAATAATATCTAAAATTTGGCGAAAAACATAATATCTTAACCAACGATTATATAAATACTAATGGCTACCTAGTACCTACTGAGTAATGAGTAAGAGTACTATATATAATATTATATAGTACGTACCAAGTACTTTGTAATAGTAATATTTATTATCATTTCTATTACCAAGTAGAATTTAAATTTATCGCATGTTGTAATATTTCGTATGCTAAACACGTCGATTTTATGTAAAATGTACATGATAATTATTGATAATATTTCGGACAGAGGTTGATCAATGATCATATACAATGCACAGTGCCGTAGAAACCGCCGGTGCAGGCAGTGTAGTGCACCGGGGCACTTGATCTTAAAAGGGCCCTACGCCCTTACCGATTATCTATAATAGTATAATGTGACCTAAAATATACAACAAAGAAAAAAGAAAATTATGTTATAACATTATGGGGCACCTACACCAATTTGCACCGGGGCACACAAGTATCTAGCTACGGCACTGACAATGCACACATTATCATTCAAGAGGACGCTACACCCGCATGTGCTGTCTCCGTCTAACAAGTGCATAACATAACATATTTAACGCTCAGAAGATCACGTTTAGTTCCGTTAGTTTAATATTTAGAGTGAATTGACTTGTAATAAAAATTATAAGTACATTATTATCTAGAGCTTCTGTCATAGTTATGAGTATTATAAAATCGTAAATTGTTTGTATATCTTAAAATACTCATAACTCACTTTAAAATTAAAATATTATAAAAAGCCTTGGATGAAAAGCCCTAGATAATAATGTTACCTTTAATTTTTATTAGAGGTCAATTCACTCTAAATATTAAACTAACGGAACTAAATTCCCTGTTTCTATAAAATAGCATCCTGACATAGGTACTGAAATATGAACACGACAGTGTAGTAGTGTAGGTACATACTATATAATATACAATGTATTTTGTTTGGAAAAAAAACAATAATTTTTATACAGAATAAACATTATTATTATTTTTTTATAGCATAAATTATGCTCGAGTTGTATAGTTACCGCGTGAATTTCTATAGTGGATTGAAAGTTCAATAGGTTTAAAGCCGTTATTACTGGTCAATATAACATTTTATATACCTGTCACTATTATAATAGTATATGGCAGCTATATAATAACACTATATACTATAATAATAATATAATAACACTATATATAACGTGCCAAAGTGAAACCATCCATTTATCCACTCGAATGCTGAAAAAAGTGTTCCGTGTATTGTTGAATACAGGCAATACAGCAGAAATATTTTCAAGACATCTTAAAAGGAGTTAGTTGTAGTGGTGTCATTTGGGGGGGAGGGGCAGTGTGGCTCTCTTAGCGGGCCGTTGTCTGGCCGGATATGGGCCGCAAACCCGCAATATTTAACATTTCAAATTATTTCATTAGCTTCACTAATAGATTTAACAGGACCGGCGGAAGGGAGGAGGCAAACTCGGTACCCGCCTAGGGTCTCGCGCTTTTTGGGGCCCCGTGCTTTATGGGGGCTTGTATTTTTAATTTTTATATTCTGAGCGGATAGGTATAGTGATAAGCAAAAAAAAAAATGGCTAACATCAACAAAATAGATCATATAATGTGTAAAAACTTTTTTCTGGCCCCTCAGGAATATTTTGTCTAGGGCCTCGCAAAACATAGCGCCAGCCCTGAGATTTAAACTAAACTGTTGACATGTTTGATGCTATGAGACTAGAAGATACCCAGTTACTGCTTAGCATCTAACATTCTAACTATCTTAGTAACACTTTAAAAACATAAATTACGCGCGAGTATTAATAAATTATTGTATGATGTTTTGTTTCAATTTTTGTAAATACATTTATACTCACATTTGGGGTACTATTTACCGTAAATAGAACATAAATTGGGGGGAAATACCTCTCAAAATAAGTCATCATTTAATAGCTATAATAGGTGATATTGGATATCCCTCAAAAATAAGTTATTTATGTCTTATCTTAGATAATCGTGATAGTAACTAATAAGTATAAGATTATGTAAAAAGACTTTTTGTATTGAAATAAAAATATAATTACTAGCGAGTTTATTTTTTTTTTTTGTTATATTATGGGCTGGCCAAAACTTTTGCCCCCCTTATTAAAAATTGAAATGACGCCACTAATTAACTATCAACACTAAGTTTGTAGCTTATAAAAAAAAAACAACAATACTTTACACCTTGTACTATGATACTTGCTTAAAATGTTAAGCTAGTCGGTTATCTTTTGTATTTAAATCTATTTTAGCGAATGGTTTAACTGTAACCATTTATAAGCAAAAAAATACAAATTTTAAAACTTATTTCAAAATAGAAAAAAAAATGATCCCTGAAAGTCAAGCCCATCTTAAACCAAAATAACAGACCCTATGATTACCTGACCATAATTTACCTAATTCAGCTAATATTTCTTTTTAAAACTGTACAAGCGGATAAATTTTATAATTTTCCATTATTATATGAATTTATAACGCTAAAACAATAGGTACGACGAAGAGCGTGTCCGAGAACTGATTAATGATACGTCGGTATTGCTCGAAACTATCGATATAGGTACCGAGAATAGGTTATTATTCTTTGTTTCCTGTAACATTATTATCAGAATGTCGGAATATTATTTTGTATATTTTGTATTGCCATGGTTACAGACCACCAACGTGCATCACTTTTGCCACGGATACCAAAAATAATCAAAGTTGAGTTGAGTATCACAACAGCCAATTGATAATTTAGGTAATTAGAAAACAATAATTGAAAAAATCAAGTTTTCGTCAGTGGGTACTATCACTTTCAAGTTGATAAATTTCAAAGTTAAAATTAAAACATATCAATACAACATACAAACTTTAAAATACCGCTTAAAAAATAAAAAAAATAGCACATTGTTTGTTTTTAAATATTAAAGTATTATCAAACCAAAAACGTCCCGAACTCCGGTGACAAGCAATAATATGTTGCAAAGCGTACACTCTTTATTATACCCCGCTTAATCGATCGTCATTAAACATAATTCTAATCATATTAGTGGTTAGGTTAACATGTAAAGCGATACGAAAAATCGACTTGTTGGTCTTTTACATTTTTACAAAGATTTTGGCAAAAAAACGGACGTACGGTGTTTGGTTGCGCTGCTGAAAAAAGTAGTTTCAGTTCAGAAAGATTGTGTTCGTTTCAATTCTGCCGGGTGAAACCGACATGATAATTAAATCCGACTGCACGTCGCTGCATCGGTGCAGTGTCAAACATAATAATAATAATAATAATAATAATATTTATCTTATTATGCAGTCGTGTACAAAATATTATCATGTACGACACCATCATAACACTATAACTGTGCGACCCTACACGACGATTGTGGTCGACAGTGGTGGTAGGCAATAACGTGGGTCGTGGGTGAACCGGGGTGTGAGTGCGTGTGTGCGCGGGTGGAAAACCGACGAGTGTGGGCAAGAGTTGTGTGGAAAACGCTTATGCGCGTGTTTCTGTCACCCCCGGGTCGACGGCGATGATTAGGCTGGCAAACATGTCAAATCCACACGCCGCACAATGGATATAAAACCCGCCGCCGCCGCCGCCGTCGTCACCGGCCTGATCGTAGTGGCAAACTGTGTATAGTAATGGTAGTCGTCGTCATCGTCGTTGCAGTGCGCCGTCGTCATCGTCATCGTTGATGTCACCACCGCGCGTCGGTCTCTATACGAAAAAAAAAAAAAAATCTCTTTACAACGACACACGCCACCCCACCCCGACCCCGTCACCAGCGCGTCGTGATATTATTCTCTCGGACGGTAAACACAAACCGTCTGCGGCGTTTAATATTATATGTGTGTACTGCACGCGTCTATTATATTACATTATTATATTGTGTACACGCCGAGGGTGGTGTGCGATGTGTCGTGTGTGAGTGAGCGCGGTCGCGCGTGTGAGGAAAGACAGAAAGCTCTCTGCAGAAATCCTTCTGCTGCTGTTGCTGTTGCTGGGTGTCGACGGCGACGACGGTATCGTGTGTGGATCGGAAGGGTGACAGGGGAGGGTGGAAAAGTAGAAGGGAAACGTTTTTTTTTTTTATGTAAACCGCAAAACCCGTCTAATAACAATCACAAAAATAATAATATATATATATATATATACGCCCTTATTGTCGTCGCTATATATAGACATACACATTATAGGCGTCAGAAGTGTTCGTGTCTGTTAAATTCTTTTCCTTTTCTCTCTTTTTCCCTTTCAAACACACCGTACGACGTTATGTATACATGTATGTACGCTGCACGCGTGTTTTTACGACGAAATTGACAAGCGGCGTTTTAATGACCTTTCAACAACGGTTATCCGTCGATAGTTTTTGTTCGTTATACGGGGGCGGGTAGAAAAGAATAAAGTACCGGCCCGAAGTTTACTCGATATGTATTATGGAGAAGGCATATAATATAAATGCGATTTGTTAAAAAAAACTTCTGATCGGTTAGGTTAGTATCTACCTATACCTATGCTATATATGGTTCTTGACCTCGACTATTTTACAAAGACAAGTCGGTTATTTGTGACCTCAAGATTTTTATTTTATTTTGATGAATTAAAGTTAAAAAGTTAGTTATATTATGTTATAATTTTATTTTATACAAATCATTATCGAAAATAGTATCTATTAATTTGAATAACTTAATTAAATTGTCTATTATTTTAAATTTTAATGGTTTTATATCACTGGAAATGGGTATACTTAATGTTTCAGAATGTTGTCATCTGCAGCGTTCAACGTAATACAATTTCCATGTATGCTAAGCAATCGTAATAAAAATTTTGCGACTACTTAATAATAAATTGAAAAATAATATGAGTAACATGGCACGAACAACGTGAAATTGTAATAAATAAAGATGTTTTAATTTTATTATTCATTTTAAAACAGGCTACTTTAGCTAAAATATTTTCTATTTTATACATTTCTATTTCATTTTTATTTAATAAATATGCACATTTAAATACGAATATATAAATACAATATTCATAATATTCATATAGGTAATATATAATTATATCAAATAGAGGCTATTGGCCTGCAGTGGATTCATCTGGATTGACGGACTATGGCTACTTAGCTGATGGTTAAATTCGATCAATTGTAAAATAGTGAAGAATATTAAACAAAGAGCTATGCTGAGCATGTAATTGTGGATATGCGTTACTGCAAAGGGTTACACATTGGTGCAGTAGAAGGTAATACATGTGTTGCACACCTGCAAAATATTTTTTTTATATTTAATTTTAATTTTATTTTATATATATGGGCCTCGGTGGAGCAAGTATTACAGTCAGCAACTCATTATTTAAATTTTATTAAGTAGATAAAATGGATCGGAATCAATTTTCAAATAAAATAATTGATGCTTTATAAAATTGTATCTATAGTTTAAAAAAAATATATAATTATCTAGCCTAAATACAAAGCTTGGTGTTTAAACTACAGAGTAAAAACAAAGATTATATACAATAGGTCTATTATATCCGGATATTATATACTAGAAACAAAAAAAATATGTAAATATAATTATAAATTTAATATAAAATATAATATAAATAATTATTTTGTACGCTGTTCTTTGTAGGCAAAGCATACTTACGTCCTGACGACATAAACAACTATATCATCATACATCAAATTCAATATTGAAATATTTATTTGGACAACATAAATATTAGACACAATAAATAATAATTTCATTATTTGTCACCTAATCGTAATACTTTTTAACGTTAGTTATTATAATGTTAATCATTGATCAATAATGATAATTAACAAAAGGCTTATTTTGGCTGTCCAAAATGTGTTCGGTCAATTTTAAAGAAATAGGCCACTTTATTTTGCATGATACATCTGCGATTAAAGTCACACATGCTTACGTATGTCTAGAAAAAAAATCAGAGATAGTGTTTTTGTTGATGTTTTAGGTATTTTAATAATAGTATAGATACGTATACAACATATATATTATTAACAGTTGTTGCTCTGAAATTATATCTTTGATATTTTGTGTCTAATTAAATTGATTTTGCGTCGCTATACATGCAATATTAAATATATATAAATAAAATATTATATTGATAAGCCCTACGGATACGTGCGTAGTGCCGTAGCTAGCACGTTGCACACTTGCACGTATAATTAATAGCTGGTATACATATAAATTTATAATCTTTAAACGAACTTTCTATAGCAACGACCGAAATAAAAAGATTTTGTGAGTCGTCGGATAGGGTGGTAGTCAGTGGTTGACTTGGGGGGGGACGCGGGGGGACTGAGTACCTCTACTAATTTTTTGGATACGCTAGCGTACCCCTACTTCTTAGGTTAGGTTATACTAGGGACTATGCTATAGGCTAGGGACGCTACATTCTAAAAGTAGCTAGAGTACCTCTACTACTTTATCTCCAAGTCAACCACTGGTGGTAGTGAATTAAAATCAATTGCAGGATTCAGTTCCTGGCAGAGGTACAAAAGAGGGAAGTTGTCTATAGCTCTCCCGTGGTCGGTGCAATAAGTCCAAAGTGTTTTCCGTAGTTAAATGCAAAACAACCTCCGTCGACGGTTGCGCGGAGCATGGGTGGGGGGGGGGGGGGTAATTCATTATCATTTGTATCATCGTTATTGTCATCTCGGTGGCCCAAGAGAACGGGTTACGTCAAATAATAATTTAACTAACTGTCGCCGCCGTCGTAAAAACCGAACATTGTATATACTCGTGGAATTGGGAACGGGTGGAAGAGACCCACGTTACAATAATAAGGGGTTGGTCAAGACGGATGCAAACGTGGTGCGGGGTGAAACGATAAAGATCCGGATAAGCATATTACTGTTGAAAAACACTTTTGCGGGGACGCCACTCGATAAATATAACGTTAAACGGTCGTTTCAAACGAACCGCCGTCGTTAAATTAGCCTGATTAAATTGTGACCATATTATACGAACTGCACTTTTAAAGCCCTATTTATAAAACTAATGTACGCTACGTATTCAATAAGTGATTTATTTGTTCACGCCGCCGTGATTTCTATCATCTATACACAATGTGTATACTATATTATTTTATATATATATATATATTATTAGAGAATATTAAACATATAATATATTATAACTATAAGTACTATATTATATTATGTAGATTATACGATAGTCGAAAGGCTCGACACATAATGCCGACAATGTATTCTTGACTTTTCCATCCATAAATTAATGTCTATTATGTAACGAATTCCTGTGTTAAATAGTTTGTCAACGTTTCACAAAAATTGAAATGTTTTCAAGTCAAATCACAAATCCAAATATTTACTCATTATAGGGAGTATTTAGGTACTTACGCATGTGCAATGCCATCACATATTTTATTTGTAATTTGTTTTAAATTGCCATTAAAAACAATAATTATTATTACTGTTACTTGAATTAATCGCATTTAATTCTAATATTAAATTTAGGGGAGTGCGAGAATAAAAAGTCAACAACTTATTTTCATTATATCATTGATAACATTATTTTCCGTGACATTTCATTTATCAGTACGGACAAGTACAAAATCATAATTTTTAAGTTCAACCAATTCGGATTATTCATAAAGTTTATAAAACACCACCTACAATCTTTGCTAACACGAGTTTTGTGGCGATTCTTTTTTTTTATATAAACACAATTTACGATCCTTAATTATTTTAACTTGTATTTTTATTCATCATATAATTTATGATACATATATTATATAACTCAATAATTTGATCATATCCATTGTTATCTGAGTTAGGTATTGTATCTCTATAATCAAATGATATTATATATATTAACATTATTTTTGACGTAATTTTGGTGCATGGCAGTTTGCATCCGTGACGAAAAAAATATGTATTATGTGCAAAGTTTACGCGATAACTGTCCGCAGAATTATTTTCATTCAATTCACTTTTAATACCACTTAGGGAAATATCGAATTTATGGCGAAGTACCTATCTTATTGTTCGGCGAATTTCAAAACACCATGTTTGTATACAATAAGATAATTATTAATTTCGGTGTGTAGGTAATACTTATTGTAGACAGTGAAATAATAGTAAGTGCAAAGTGCGTACTTAAACTAGAAAATTTACGGAGAAGCGCACGCTCACAGTTCCGAACCATCAGACCAGAAAAGGGATCGCCCCTCACCGTTTATTCCTTTAAGGGATGCCAGAAACTGAATAAATTAAAATCATTTCGTTATACTCGGTTCCCAGAAATTATTCAAATTCGACGATGGCTCAGTATAAACACTACAGCACAGCTTATAGTTTACATAATACTGACACCACGCCTGACTGTGTTCTTACGCGTTTCATTTCCGAGAAAAATAAAATTAAACTACTGACAATCATTTGTGTTGTGACTCGTGTTTCGTGACATTGGTCTTGTCTCGAACAAGTTGCTTAAAATATTAATGAGATACGCTGCACTTGTGCACACGTATTTTAATGTTACATCAACAAATTAAGTAAATTATATTTTTTTAAACGTATTCCCAGAAATAGCATACTTTTGTTCTGTACAATACCTATAGTACTTATTCATCCATCGGATTTAATCGTAAAATATTTTAGTCAACAAACCTCCTTATCGCATGAGTTGGGTAGTATAAGAAACGTTAGTGTTTAATCAAATGCATAAAGTTGTACACTGAGTATTATCCCTTCGTTTTTGATGAAATATCAAACTTCTCTTCAACTCCCTCCTTTAACTTTACAAAAGCTAATTAAATTCAACGTTACCTAAGAGTGGCTAAGACGCAGTATTCAACATTTAAAGCTAATAATTATTTGTTAAAAACAATATTTTGTTCATTAATCTATACACTTAATACGTTTTAATGTGTATGCAATCAACAATGTTACAATAAAAACAAAACGTCTTTTTAATAATATTATATTATTGAAACCAAAAGCTATATATAACTAGGGCAGTCTATAAATGCATGGGATGCCTGATCCTTTCTGCTGGTTGACACTAATACTTTTTGAAATTTAAAATACGATCTTCATTGTATTTACCCAATGATTCTTATTGAAAATGTTCACTGAATTGAACAATGATTGTCTGGAAAAATATGTTTTTAGATTCCTTGACACAATTATCTTGTTAATTTCGTTCCATTCTGTGCGCTGTACTTCCTACATGGACCTTTGTCTTCGCGACACATACAACATTGACTATATATATACTAATAAACGTAGGTCTTTTTCTCCCCTCGGCGTGTATACCTACCATTCTTCACCGTGAAGTAGTACAGTATACGCCCTACCTACCTACCTGGTAACCGCTTTCATGTTTGAACCTTTTTTTTCCGGTTCCCATTATTCCCATTGTATTACACGCGGTGAAATTGCAGCCCATCGCCCGGATACTGAATAGACTGTAAATTTATTTCTCAACATGACTCTCCCATGCCGACCAGATGATTTATAATCGCATAAACTGTCCATTACCCGTGGCGACCAAGGATAATGGTCGCAGGCCGATCTTTATTTGGCGTCCCTCCGTTGTCTCGCACGCCTTTTACGTTTTACACACACCACATTTCAAAAATATGTAACATCACCTTTCTGTTTAAAGAATATCGATAGTGGTATATATTTATAAACTATTACAAAACTTGACAATGTATAAAATTAAATTCGTGTTTGTCAGGATCTCGAAAACATATGTTACCTATGGACTTATATAATACGTATATGTATAATATATAAACTTATAAATTCCTACATAAAATAGACGTTATGTATTTATATTGTCAGTGATGTACTGATATTATGTATATATAAATGTCTATTGTCAGCAGTGGACAAACATTTCTTATTAGATGTTAGGAATATTAGGATATCGCTGAATAGCAACATTTCACTTTTAGAATCGGATTGAAGCGAAGAATTCGTATATGGTTTTAATGATGTGTGATAGCTTTATATTGTGTCTGTCATATTTTTGAGTAGAACAAATTTTCCAATCTTTAACACAAGGGTGATTTTTGGTAAAACATTTGATCTAGTTGACTAATGAGATAATAAGGAGAAAAATTCAAACTGTTTTCCTAATAAGTAAAAAAAAAAGCAGTGGGAAAAACAGACATATTTATGAAACAATATTATAATAGTTTTCAATAATTTTTTTTTTGTAATTAATAAGACCTAACTTGAAAATTCAATCTTTTGAGTTTTAAGGATTATCATTTTTTGAATACAATATCTTTTACAAACAATTTAAGTTTATTTTAAGCTATTTATAGACATTATCGATTTTTTTTTCTACTTCAGACAATACATTTTTTTGTTTCTCTGTAAAAGTATTGAAAATGTGAACAATTGTATTATATATTGTTCTTTAAACAATTTAAAAGTATCTAATAGTTTTTATAATAAATTATTAAAATTCTAATGTTGAATAAATTGAATTCAAACAATTATATACGATTTTTTTCTATTGAATTAACATAAAATACTAATAATATAAAATATACAGTATTATGATAAGCGTAACTACCTCTCTTTAAATGGATGCTAATCTACACGTCTAAGTATACTATAGCTTTGCTCAGAAATCATAATCAATTTTTCGTATACCTAAAATCATATATATTCTCAAATTACCATAGTAATAATAATATATATACATATATTGAGTTCACTGTATTTAAATATTATTAAGTTTAGTTAGAATCATGCAACGTTATATTTTGAATTAAATAATATTATTATTATTTATTTTTTGTAATAGCGTCCTCTTAAATAAACTTGTTAACTTTTTGGTGATGGAAAACTAGTTCATATAAAAAATAATAATTATCAGCAGTGCCGTAAAGAAAGACGGTGTTTCCGAATTGCGGACAAAAACCGTAAAAACATGCGAGTTGCGGACGAAATCTAAAAAGGTAACATACGAATTGCGGACACAATTATAAGATACTAATTGCGGACAAATTACCTATTATTATTATTAAGTCGTCCTAATATATATCAATTGATCGAGGCCCTAAATGAAGTACAGACTAGTAGCTATACGAAAATGAATTGTTCTGCAGTGCGAAATTTAAAACGAGCAAAAATAACTGTTGAAAAAGAGACATTTATTAGCAATCAAATTTTGCAATATTCACGTGGTGAAATCAGTAGAATATCATATATACAGGCTGTTTCAAAAAATTTTTTACCAAAAGATCTATAAATACTATGACGATAAATAATGACGATAATCTATAAGTATTTTATAAACAATTTTTGCTACAAAATTAAAACATTAAATAATTTAACAACATTTTAATAATAACGATTGCTCTTTTTTACAAGACACAAATATTTTTAACCCCACCTACCAACTTTTTGGTAGCTTGGCCTAAGTCCTCAAAAAGTGGTGAAGGGAAATATTTGTGTCCGCAACTCACCTGATTTGAGAAATGTGTTTGAGAAAAAAAACTCTGTACGCAACTAGTACTACGATAACGAAACTCGTGTCCGCAATTGTTATGTTACAATATTGACCTGAATAATTTCGTCCGCAACTAGTATGTGTCCAAGAAAGAAACATGGGCCGAGGTATCATCTTGGCCCTTTGGGGCACCACTATTTTTGGACCACTTATCATTAACTTTGTTGTTTCCGGGCCCTCTTCAAAATTTCGGTTCCGGGAAAATCTTGCCTCCTTCCCTTTCGTCAAACTTATTAATCGCAGTCTCGGACAAGCTTTCAAATGTTTGTCTTGCAATTTTCACGACTGGTCACTTTAAATTAACCATAATATATACATTACACTGACTTATTCGATGATGCTGTACACACAAAACCAACTATTATATATATATGTATATAAGTAACAGCATTTTACAGCAGAAAGGAATCTCCCCGTTCCATTCTTTATTTTATTTCATCAGAGTGATTACCTACTAACAATTCACCTCGTATGTTGAAGAAAAAAACACCCATAAAACCGGATCACTAAAGGTCTCCCCGATGTCGTAAATAGAGCGTACAGATTATATTATGGCTGGTGCAGGGTATAGTTGAGAGAGAAAAAGTGGCGCACGCTGTGTAAAAGACACTTTTATCCTTTTCCTAAACAAACATGAAAAATAGGTACCTAAATCCATTGAAGTTGTCTTTATTGCTTTACTATATATTATAAACTGTTTAATCCCAGAATTTTGTTTTATTTTTTCTCAATCTCCAATATGAAAATATTCCAGTCAATATAATGTATACAATATATATCTATACTGCAGTTTATACCACCACCGTCAATAAAATTCGAACAAATATTCCACCATAAAATGTGATAAAACTTCATGTAGTAGTTTTATTCTTGCAGCCTGAAATAAATATAATGTACATTTTTATTGAATATATTATTTACGATTTATTTCATTTTCAAGGAAATTCTCCGGTTTTCGAGCAATTGCCATAAACAACGTTTCATGAGCGGATTATAATACAATGCAAAAACAGTTTTTAGTACACAAACAACCCCTCAATAAATACATTATTATCTAAAATTCCAAAATAAACATTAATAATGTTTAAATGGAAAATAAAATATTTTACAATATTGTAAAAAGGTATAAAGACTCTCGTTTTCCGCCTTACGGTCCGAGACAAATTCCTATACATTTTACTGTTTGAGAATTTCGTCTGTACCGAAAAAAAAACAGGCTCACAAAATAATACTCAATAATAGTATATCAATAACTGATTCCAATTTAGTTCATTCAGAACAAAAACCCTTAAGATTATTATTGCTTTCACAAAAGGTAAATACATGTATAGTTGTTGAATACATATTATAGTTAAGTAATATTCAATATTGTAATGAAGACAATAGTATTGTTATTTTTTTCAATAAAATGTGTACTAGTTGCATACTGCGATTTTATTTTGAATAGAACATAAATATTCCGTCATTTTATTTAAAAACAACTCACAAATGAAATAGTCGTTACAAATTAATTATTAAAAAACTTATATTTAGTTATACATCGAAATATCAAAATACTAATAAATCCTTCAATATACTACTTATGATAAAAAATTTAATTTTCTATTATTTACGTGTATCAAATATTAATAGCGTTACCATTGCTGGTGTGTTGATTCTTACAATATGAAATTATTATACTACTATACTAAATAGTTTTTAATTTTGTATCATTTTTATATATCGGAATCATGTGTGTGTGCATGTGTGTGTGTGTGTACACTACATAATATGCACATTCTTAAAAGGACATTAGTTACTTCCGCAAATTTGTGATCAAATGAGTTCTTTTTGTGTCATTAATTTTAATATAAAAAGAACTCATTTTATCACATAATATAATAGCGAATTCAAACATAAAGATAAGATTATTATCTACACTCCATTTCCTCAATTAGGTTTTATTGATATTTCATGTTTAAAACCAGCTATTTAGTGACCATTTTCATATTGTAGTTTAACCATTATATTAATTAAATATAATAACATTGTGTTCTTTCTTTGAAATAATATAAATATATTTATAGTTTATAATATAGGGAATTAGGTCAATTCTTTACAATATTAAAGCCGACCACACAAATAGAATTCTTTTGAACCCTAACGCGTATTATATATTAATATGGTGCACATTCTGACAGCTGTACATGTGGGTAGTCGTGTAGTGTTAGTAGTCATTTTATAAGAAACGGCAATAATTGGACACTAATTCTAACCGAGCTGTTGGAGATATTTTGTGGAAAATATTATTTCTTTCGTATTTAATGAATTTACAATAATATATATATATATACATATATACATAAATACATTAGTATAATAAACGAAAATACGAGTTCTCCGAAACACTTTTTGGCCATATTTTGTATAAGCCGACGAGAACACACATGAGACATGATCAACACAATATTAATGTGATACTCATTATAGTATATCGAGTTTGAAATATTCGTCGTTGTCGGGGAGGATTGATATTACCACACTCAATCGTTGTAGAATTTTATTCCAAAAACGTTACCAATACGTTATTTTTATTTTTTCGGTATAATGTAGCGTGGCACGCCGCACGCACCCTTTTGGAGAAGTGCATAACTGCGATAGCTTTTCGAAACTCTCGGAAATGGAAGCTTAATAAGGAATTATAATATCATATTGACTGTGTTTTCTGAGAAATCAAAACTTATGACGTTTTGCAAGAATCACATAAGACTCAAGACTCGAAGGCATTACACTATTTCTGTTTGAAACGATTTATATAATTAAAGATTATAAAAATTATTGCAGTATTACACGACTTAGGGCCATTCTTACAATGCTCGGTTAGTGCCTGATAACACTAACCGGAAGAATTTATCATGAGTTAACCGATAGAATTCTACCGGTTAGTCTTAACCGACACTTAACCGGACATTGTAAGAACGGCCCTTAGTGATTAAAGGCACTCGCACAACGCACACGATATGTCGCTCATTCGGTTATCACTTCTTCGAGTATTTTATTTATATTTAATATTTAAGAACTATATTGAGACTTAAATAATATAGGTGTATATTTTCAGTCAAGCGCCATCGTCCATCACTCATCCTTTTTTTTGTACATAAGATATTGACAGACATCGAGTGTCAACGACTGAACCCGTTGTTTATCAACGGTTCTCGATAACAATGTTTTTAAAAGGTTATTTCTTAAACAATATAATAGTATACAGTCTAATTTGATCAAAAACATCGTTACTGACTAGTCTATAATATTGATTCATTTAATTCCCTTGAACATTTCTATCAGTTAAACATTAAGACATGGATGTCAACATATAAATGTATAGTATATTTATTATTTATTTTATTTATAGTATAGCCGAGTTGTCCAGTAATAAAAAATATAAGCCAGAAAAAATCACGTCATAAACAAATATCAATGGTCAAAAATGCAAATATTTTGATTTATTATATTAATTTTTTATTAGTTACCAATATTTAGATTATCACAGCTCAACTATTACAACTATATATAAATAAAAAAATAAAACAAGAAACAAAAGAATGAATAATAAATTTAGGCTTCAAATACCAGAAATTGCAGCATATTAGTAAAATACAACTGCTTAGTCGGTTTATTGAATCTGTGTAATGTAACAATTTTTTCCAAGTACATTGTACATTAGATATTTATAAAAATTTTACATTACATGCGTACAATTATACGAAATTAAAATACTTATTTCCATCATTGAAATATGTCGTTGTAAAAACGAGACGTAGAATATAAAAATGCATGTTACAAAAAAGTTATATTAGATGGTTATATTGCTTAAATGTTAATATGCTGATAAAATATATCGTCTTGCCGATTGCAAAATTTTATCCAAGATGCCCTATTCTCGATCCGTGTCTGATTGCACCTAGGTGCATTAATAATAGCTAATAATATTGTATACTATCATGATTAGTGTGTATTATGCGCTTACGTGCATTGATAAGAAGCGTAGTATTTACAATTTTTATATTCATTTCCGACTTGATAATGGACAGACATTAAGCTCGCGAACGAACAGTTTTTGCCACCACCCGCGGTTAGGTTAGAGGCTGAAAAAGTTATGGCAGCCCGATAAAAGGCTTAAAAGACGTAAAAGATTTTATACTGAAAATTAATTACCTATATGCTCGAATTTATCAAAGACGTCCTACTTATTGCAAGCTGCACTACGGTATTAAACTCGACATTTCGTGTGTGTATGTGTGTTTATATTTATGGTATTGATATACCCTTTATAGAGTTATAGGAGGTGGTCTATTCTGGTAAGTTAGTCGCTAGGAGTGGTTCACCGCGGGAATTGTAATCGAGTAATCGAGATGGTAGCAGAAAGGAAAACATAGTATTATATTTGATGGGTAGAGACTGCTGTTTCGATGACAATAATCTAACGACTAGAATCCAGTCTGTATTAAAATATATCATACTATTATATGGCATGAGCATTTGTTTAGTATAATATTTAACTGTTTAAAAATTCCTAAATTAAAATTTTATTTTAATTTTTAAAAAACAATAATAAGTGTTCTAACTTCATATCTAATAAACAAAAATCTTGTAACCTATTACAATATCTAAAAAAAATGCATCAACCTATTAAAATACTAGCTAAATACAATTTAATATGCGATGATTGTCTTTTTTATTAATTGTTTCCAAAACATATTATAAATAATAATTATTAATATTTAAAAAAATACACATTAATATATATATATATATATATATATATATATATATATATATACTAATATTTTGTAGAATAATAGATATAAATATAATAATAATATATTAATATACATATTATATTTTAATATGTTATATGCGAATGGTAGACAATACAATTTCCACCCATATTTTTTAAGTTGACTATTTAATAATATAATATTATTTATTGTTTAACAAGGATTTTTTTTTTCATAAATGTAATCAATTATACTATAATTACCTTTTTTTTTTTTTTTTTTTTTTCCTTATGGTATCGAGGACTGGAGGAGGAACTATGGTGCCAGTACTTCTCCTCCAGCCCCCATCGTAATACTATAATTACCTATTATAATAGTAGATGTATATTTTTGATCAATTCAACTACTTGAAACAATAAAATAATAGTACTAGCATACTGTATTATTAGCTATATAGTAACATTGAAATTTAAATTGTATCTAAAACCCAATCAATTGCTGGTTTGTCAAAAACTATCTTAATTATTTGATTTACATAACACTACATAGAAAAACACGGGTAGAACAAATAATATAAGTGAAGGTTTTAATATCTTATATAAATCTTTGGTAAGAACTCAGCATCCAAATTTTCGGATGTTCATTGAAGCATTACAAAAGTAGAATTCAATGGCGATTAATAAATTATTAAAAATTAAAATAGGTACGAATTTTTTACAAAAAATAAATAAATATGAACGATATAACGAAATATATGCTTAGATAAAACAAAAGAATCAGAAATTAAAATATGTTTTTTTACAAAATATATAATCTTTATGTCGACATTTTTAGACTATATTTTATAAATATTTTTTAACTTATCTTACTTATATACAATTTTTTTTCGTTTTATTATATTTATAAAAAAAAAAACAATTGATATAAAAAATAGGGAGAAAATGTTCGCATCGAAATATTTGTTGGTAGAGAGGGGGGGGGGGAATGTCCTAATACACCAAAAACAGTCGGGCGGAAAATGTCCAGAGGGAAATTGTTCGGTTATCGTTATATGTCACATGCCTACGATTCGCGTGTACACCTTTACCTTTTTGTTTTACACACTGTATAGATTTTCAAGTAAAAGTCTGAAAACAGTACAATTTTGTAATTGAATAGCTTTCAAATAAATTTAAGTCCTTATAGACTATAGTCGGCTTTGTAAAAGTCATTCGAAATTTGAAATGAATCATTTGTACAGGCCTCGTTGTTTAATTCCATACAATAACGTAATGAGTAGCGTACTTCAATAAGGATAAACACTAAAAACACGTCGAGAGAGAAATATTTTATTCCAACTTGTCTGCATAATGTCTTTTACGCTAAAGTACATTTTAACTTTGAAAACAATGATGCGATTTTAATCCAAATAAGTGTATTTGTTAGCATAAAAGGTACCTATATAGACAGTCACAACGTTTTATTTGAGCCTTCAAAGGGAGTGAAATGCATTAAAAAAAAAAAACCACAATAGGAATGTACACTTTAAGTAATACTGGTCCCATTTTAAAAGCATATTGTTAAATGTGTTGATCCCCTTTAAAAGATCCGCTGAGGGTTTGACACATTTGTGCCGCCCACATCCACCCCATTTTTCGCCAATGGGAGATAGTTTATTTCAAACAACGAGAATTTTAAATGATTCATAATAAAAACATTCCTTTGTCCTCTGCACACTTCGTTGAAATAAACGTAATTTGTCTTTACAATGCTCTATATATAGATAGGTACGTGCTTTTTGCAAACTTGCTCGTATACTCATTGGAGATTGAAAAATTACAATATTGTTTGAACAGTCATTCAGTAACTCATAAATTAAATCCTTCGTTACCTCTTATTTCTTCAACACGTTTTATTTCTACTCAAGCATTTAAGTGTACCTAAATGCAAAAATTATATATATTATGGACATGATAATCACTCAACCCAAAAATGACTTATAGGTACCTATGTATTAAATACTATTATTATAATTGAGTGAAAACGAGTTGTGTCCCAAATACTGATTTGTTTCTCTCGATTTTTTAGGTTACACGAAAAAATAAAAATAAATATAAATGTTTGTTATGCCTACTAGTTAACGGTTATTATCTATATTATATATAAATAATTTTATTTATAATTATTTAACTATGTATATTTACTGATCTAGCGAGGGATCTATCTAAACAGGTATCATACTCATCCTGATACTAATATTTGTTAGCGTAATTAGGTACTATAAGATAATATTATACACACCACATCAGCTGAAAGTTAAAATGAATGTTTTTTAGTTTCATTTAAGTACGAATACTTAAATATAATATACTGGTACCTAACTTTATTTCACCAACTATTGACGTCTTATTCAGAATCTTAAAAATAGACTAAAAACAGCTACAACAGTAGGACTGTAATAGTAAAAAATTGTAATTGTAATTGTTAAACAATACTATATTATGTCTGAAAGAAGACTTTCGATACACGTGTACACAAACGAACCGCACAAAACGTATTCAACGATTTCTTGAAGGACATGGAAAAGATTTATCCGAGTCGTTCATTTCTCAGTAGTCTTAGATTTAAAACACAATCCCCTAATTCAAACACAATCGGTACCTATTGTACGATGTACCTGTCTGGCTATCTAGTTTATCCATGATTGTGTTTTTTTCCGTTTATCGCACAACACTGGAAGTATACCCTTCTCAAATAAAATAGTTTATAAACAATTAATACTTTAATAACATGATGGTGATACCACCGGAGAATTTAAATTTGTATTGGACAATGCGTGTTTTAGGTACGCGAATGGCGAAACGAATGCATTATAATTTAAAAATAGTAATATTTAATATAAACAAACAGTCAATTTCAATAGTAAAACCCTCCGTTATAATATGTTTGCTTAAATGTTATTTTTATTTAAAGAATTATAAGTATTTTAATGTGGTGTGTGTGTAGTACCGTATTGTATACATAACGGAATGATAATAGTCAACAAAAGTGAGTATTTTGCATGGTCGTATAATTTTATAATATTATATTTATATTACGTTAATACGTTATGTATAAAGGGTTTACCTTAAATATATGCAAATCGAGCCTAACCGGTCCATAACCCTACAAGTAGCTACCTTTGTCAACGGGTATTATATATTTCGACGAGACGTATCTCTATACGTGTACATATAATATTACAATAACAATGTGTATGATAATGATAAAAACATAATATAATAATATTGCGCGTAGGTCCGTTCCTCCGTACGGTATTCGTACCTCTCTATTATAAAATCATCGTGTGCGCGTGATGTAAATAACAACAAACGAACAAAACGCGTTTATCCCGCGTCGCATAGGTACACGGTGCATACAATAATATCATTTCAATATAATGAATTAATAACTATAATATAAAACATTAAGTACGTTTTGTTATAATGTTTTACACATTGCGCATTGTAATTTGTAGTATAGTTGGTAGTATACTATATTATTGTGTATACTCGCTTAACGAGTATAACAGAACAATATCCAGTAAGGTTTTACTGTTGTAGTTCTTACCTATATACGTAGTTATAAAATATGCCACGATGTGTACGACAACTTTTGTGGCAGTTAATACTGTATAGTATGTATACTTAAAATGATTATTATAACAGAACTGTTGTGTTGGAAATATTGGAATACATCATCATTACTCTCTTCTAAGGCCCTGGACACCATTTTGATGGGATTTTAATTTCAAAATAGTTCTTTTTTTCCGTGTTATTTTTTGGTTGTTCTTTTTTTCTGGGATTCGATTTATCCATAGGGTAGGCCATACCATGATAAAATAAATTATTGATATTATTGTTGTTGTTGTCATTTTAAACACAGTATAATACTGATCATAACCACAGACTATATGATAATGTTAATGCACAGTGTAATGTTATGTCTTAAACAATGTTAATAACAATAATAACCTATGTTAGTGATATAATGTATAACTTATAACTTATAAGAAAGATTATGTTAACAAGTGTATTGTTTAACTTTAATTTAGAATCATGTCGGTTATTAGCAAAAGCTATAATGTGATATAAATTTAACGATATAGTTTTGAAATAAATAAATAATTAAATTATAACAGTCAAACTTAATCAATTGTATACTTCTGATATACAATCAAGGATTGGCAAGTTGTTATGTTAGTTGTAACTGGTTTCAAGTAGTCAGGTTACAAGTTAGTGTATAACTTGGAAATGTGTAACTGTGTACCTACAATGCTCAGTAATTAAGAAAGTAACAAGCTATACTTAATTATTTTTGTGTATTACTTCAAGAGAATGACACTATTAAATATTTATTAGTACGCTGAGTCAATGGCAAAAATGTATTAGGTATGAGCAAGTTATAATTGAATTTTAAAAGTATTAACATTGAAATGTATTAAAACGCTGCTTACAAAATATAAAAAATATAATAACTTAAGAGGACGCTACACCCGCATGTGTTGTCTCTGTCTTACACGCGTACTACATAGCAAATTTTCGTTCACTAGATTCAATAGTGTGCTATTTTAGTTTTGATATTAGAGTGAATTGACCCATTATCAAACTTTTAGGTAAGAATATTATCTGTGTTAGTGTGTTCTCATGTTGGTTTTTTACGATATTTTAATTTTTAATTG
Source organism: Diuraphis noxia (assembly GCF_037042655.1). Classification (NCBI taxonomy): domain Eukaryota; kingdom Metazoa; phylum Arthropoda; class Insecta; order Hemiptera; family Aphididae; genus Diuraphis; species Diuraphis noxia. The sequence continues at coordinate 39,928,604 of NW_028301711.1, read as the reverse complement.
AGCTATGAGCATGTTAAGTGTTAAAACTAAAATATCGTAAAAATCAACATCATGAGAACAAAGATAATGTTCTTACCTAAAAGTTTGATAATGGGTCAATTCACTCTAATATCAAAACTAACAGCACACTATTAAATCTAGCGAACGAAAATTTGCTATACATACTATAGTACGCGTGTAAGACAGAGACAACACATGCGGGTGTAGCACCCTCTTAACTAATATGTAAGCCGTATGGTATAAGGGAGCATAATCGCATAATATTACATAAATAAAATACATAAACATCAAATGGCACGACACTATATAAATATAATACGCATTATTATTCCGAAATGTGGGCACCATCCTTACAGTCGGTCACAGAGTATACTCCAATAACCGAAATTCTTAATATTATGAAAACGATTACATTTTGCCACATTGGAATAAAAATTATATAAAAAAAAACGTCAGTCGTTAAACTAAAAATGCGTAGCCCTCGCTAATGACCGTGCCCAATCGTATATATATTCGAATGTCTTTTATGGGTTATACTTAATATTATAATATGTAGCGATATACTCGACATAGAAGACCCATTTTTAAACCCAGCAGGCCACCGCAAAATCTACAAATCATGTTTTATACATTACACTTACACGTGCAGTATATAACGTTTGACAACCATAATATATTAAATTATTTATCAGAAACAGACGCAGTTTCCGGACGCACGACTGAAGTCCGAACGTGTTCGATATAATGATTCGCAAACCATTTCCATTTAAACTTCATGACACCGAAATATCTTTAAGTATATATCAATGGGGACAAAGACGATCGATTTATCATGGTTTCCTTGGCTTAAGGATCGCTTTTAAATTTCGATACAGTATTATACGCATTGACCTGCATTGTTTACTATATAGCATACATGTATACTATTTATTATATATATATATATATATATAATAAATAATGTTATATACAAGTATATTTTGTGAGTACAAGATGCAGAGCCCTATGTGCCACATGTGACACATCATGGACTCGGGACGTCTTGCTGTTCCGATATAGCCGCCAAACGATAAATATATATATTTTTATTTTTCACAAACAACGTATTGTACACAGCCACACTGCGGGAAAGCTATCGTATTATTTTAACTGTTTCACGTGAAACGTGAATTGTATACATATGTATACATATACAATAAAATAATAATAATATAGTGTCCGAGTTGTCCGACCTTTTTTGTACAATACAATAACATAATGTATAGTAATATATCCGCCCTACATCCCTACATTACACACTTACACATACACTATACACACACACACATATACTGCGGCCTGCAGGTATATATAGGTGTACCTAAGCCCATTATATTATAAAATGCGCGAGAATGCATTTTATTCTATATCGCCAGCAATTTCGAATACATTAATAATATTGTCAAACATATTATTATTATTATTATATTACATCCCTTTTTACAGGCGCGTCGTATTCGTATTGTATGTCTCTTTGTCACGGTGCATCATTGTCCTGTGTGTATGTTATTTTGTTTCCCGTCGTTTAGCACTTTTCTTAGATTTTACGCCTGACCGTATCACCACATCGACGTACCTAACCCTAGAATACCTATAAAATAAATGTTATACCGCTCTACCTCCTTTTATTCATACGCCTCTATTATCATTTACCAGTGACCAGTGTATACAATACAAATATAATAATATGATGACTTCCATATTCGTCGTCTGTTCTGCACATAATGTACATATTACTACTACATTACTACTACATAATTACTACATTACTACTATTTCTAGCCGTGGCCCATGGCTTAACTAACACATTGTTAGTTAGACTATGCTTCTAACTTCTAAGTTCTATAGCCTACTTAGACAACTACCTATATATTTTACTAAGTAACTACCATTAAACATTTGATTAAATGACATATTTAATTCACATTTGCCATACTCTGTGTCTCTGTGGTTTATTACTTTTGGAAGTATGATAATGTTGGCAATTTATTTATTTTTTTTTTGGTTTTATGCAATTTCTGCATCCAGTCTGAATGACAGCGATTGAGTGCAACAAATATTAAAATAAGTAGCGAAACATAATTTATTATCTTATTCATTTTATTCATTTTATATCAAAACATTCACATTTTTAAGAACAGGCATAGCAATAGTTCAGTTTACACTAATATTAAAAATAATGAAGGTAAACGTGAACTATGGCGAAAATAAGTTATCATTGACATTTTACTTTTGATAATTATGAACCTATTTGTTTTTATCAGCCTAAAAGCATGTATTATTGTTTTTTCTCAGATTTCTCATATGGATATGGTATCTTAAAAATTATTATTTTTATTATAATGTAGTGTCTTCTGATTTTAAATACATTGAAACAATTTCATACTAATTCATACCTAACTAATGTTATAATGTTATAAATACATATTATCATACACATTTTAATATAAAACTGAATCTAATAGCAAATAGATGGTCATATTTCAAACTACTTAATTATGTTTAAATTCCAATAAAAGTTGTATTTAAAATAATCCATTTAGTGTCATTATCTAAATAATTGGTTATCTAGAATAGTTGGTAAGTATAGGAAAAATATTAAATGCAAGCAGTATGTATTATAAAACGTGAACAAAATATAAAATATGTACAATAAATGTAGTTATAATTAAACAAAAACATACAGCTACAAAATTAATATTTTCATTTCGGTATTATAAAAATATCATAATTTTTATATCATTATTTATTACTAATTTGTTCGTAACTTTTCGTCGAACAAAACACTATCGGATGATTTCGTTGCGGTAGAATTAATTGATGTAAACACTGATTGTATTAATAACTACATAATAATAAAATGTCGTCATTCAACTGGACGATTCGATTACACGTTTACACCGTTGGCGCACTGGTTTTTTAATACTTGTGTACGCATTCGACATTTCTAAAACTCTCCCTCTTTTCAAACAATCGAACGCAATTACATTTTAATAATATTACTACACTCTCGTGTTGTAAACATACAGACGTTCACAGACGTAATTAACGGGTCGATAAAAGAATCGTCCAAGTGTAAGCGCGCGCGTTACACTCGCGGCGTAAGTACCCATCGTCATAATAATAATAATAATAATAATAATAATAATGATAATATATCATAGCGGATTGTCGCACCCGAAGGGTGCGTTTTGTCCCCATTGTCGCAAATCTGATTCGTCGCCGGATGCGGAATATTTATCATACGTTACAAGTCATATTGTTATTATTTTTATACAAATGTATAACCATCTCTCTTTATATGTATATACACACTGTACCATACACAATATTGTATTATATATATTTATCATAATATCATATCTACGTGATACGCCAATAAAGCATAAACTTAGAACAGTACAATAATTATATAACACAACTCGCACAACTGAGATGCAGTCGTATAGTATTATTATTAATACAATTTTTTATTTATAATACCTAGACATATGCATTATGCGTTACGGTTTCATTTAAAAAAATTAGTCAATATGTATAGCAAAGCAAGGTTTTAGGGGGGGGGTGAGGATCCGGGGCCCACGAGGAGTAAAACACCCAATTCTTTTAATATATCATCTCATTAGTAACCCTATAAGTAACCATTTAATTTATCTTTGATTGTTACAAGATTTAGCAACAAGTTAGTTTGTTACAAGGTTTTGTAAGCAGGATAGAAAAATTACTGTTATCTATTATAGATGATAGGTACCAAGATATCATGCATCAATAAGTGAATGATATAACTTTTTTTTTAACACGTTTTATATAAATATTTAAGCATAATATAATTATTTACAAGTTACTACATACCATTGTTACATTGTACTACCTACATATTATGTCTATAGCACTATGGTTTCTCTCTAATAATTAATACATTTTAGTTAAATCTTAAATGGTTGGTACAACTCTAACACCAACCATAATCTGAACCATATTTGAAGGTATGTAATAGTCAGTTTCTTAACTACTAGAATGTCATAAATTGTTATTTATTGATTAAAAATTATAATATTTAACAAAAAGTAACCAGAGTTCTGTAAAAAAGTGAATCGTTCGAAATTTGTCGGGAACTCGGGACAAGGGGACATGGTCCTCAAAAAGGGGGAAATGTGGCCTTAAATAGGATCCAATACTAAGGATCGCTAATTAATATTTTTGGAGAACCTCTTTTGAAAATCAGTATGTTTTCAAGGGCGATCAATATTTAATGTTTACTAATGCGTCTATACATATTATGTTTGTTCAAAGAAAGTTTAGGCGTGCAGGAAAAATTAAAATTAAAATAACGAATGAATGAACACCTCAATCAATTCATTTAAAAAATAATAATTTAACTATGTAAATTTTTTATCTGCGGATCAGATAAAATTCGTCCACGCTGCTATACATGCAGGTCGCGGCCGTTTGGTGATCGCTGCCCAAGACCATGACACAGCCTAAAACTGTGTATTTCGCATTTTCGCTGAGGATAAACAGTTATAATATTATTATACGTGTCAATAAAGTAAGAAAAAAAACAGTATAAACAAGTTGTCTATGAATGTATTTTAATTGGAATAATATGTAGGTAACATCAATAAATTTGTTATAAAGTGTATAATAATTCAATGATGTTAGTTGAAAAATAGATAGTGTACCTTTTATATAATATACTAATAACTAAAATTTATTTTATATATCACGGTATAATATCACACAAATATTTTCATGCGGACAAATCAATAATGAATAATAATGTTATATAAAGTATAGTATTACTATTATTTTACGTATTATTAAGTATTGCATACGATTACTTCATCGAAACTTGCGGTTGCCCTGAGTCACACATAAGTGACATGCATACCTAATACATATACCCAGTTAAAATTTGGTCGAGACGGTTACCCCGCAGCATCAATTAAGGTATATTAATGCCGGAAACGACGTTACATGTGCTTTTGTTCAAGTCCATAGTCTAATAAATAGAGCCCGGATTTCTATGCAATTGCATATTTTTTTCCTTTTAATATTTTTGGATTGTTGTCAGTTATCTCCACGAATCATCATAATTTGAAACTAATGGAGAAATTTTTTTTTTGCATATTTCTGCATATTTAAAGGTTATTGCATATTTTTGCATATTTTGGCAAAATTCAAAATTTATTGAAGCGAAAATTAAAAACAAAATTAAATGATATTTTTTCCAAAAACAAAGGCCTAACAGTATTACGTAACATTAATAAAGTATTAATAGGGGAAGCGGAAGTGGTTCTACTAGATCAAAACTATAAAGATCCAATGATTTTAAGCTCTTTTAAATTTGCTCCAATAACTTCGGCAGATGTTGAACGATCATTTTCAATATACAAGAATTTATTAACAGATAGACGGCACAGTTTTACCGAAGAAAAACTTGAATATCATTTAATAATTAATTTTAACAATAAAGAATAAAAACACACATTTTGAGTTGTATATTTTGTTCGTTTTTAAATAGAAATAATTATGTATTTATTTGTATGTGTTTAAATTTAAATATTTGTATTTTTTTTGTGCTTAACATAATTTTTAATTTTTTAATATAACTTTTTTTATTGCATATTTTTTGCATATTTTAATGATTTTCACTGCATATTATATGGCATATTTTGATACTTTTTAGTGCATAATTATCCGGGCTCTACTAATAAATTTTGTACATACTTTATAAGTTACACATTTCATAGTATATTTCTGAGTGACTAATCTAGTAGCGTCCAATTCTTAATGTTCACCTATATGTTTTAAGACGCACTTGCAGATAAATATTACAATATACTACATCGATGTATAGGTATTCTTATAATTACCGAAGTCTAGTATTTCGGTAATTGAAAATATCGGTGTTCCCTTAACCGTGGTTCGGTAATAATTACTATGCCAAAATAATTAACTAATAACCAAAAATAACTTATACAAGTCTGCTCCTTAACAACCTTCGATATCTATAAAAGGTACCGATCTGCAGTATACTATGTTCGGAAAATTCTATTTTGGATTATTAGTGTTTAAAGCTCATTACTCATATATCTAACCGTTGTACTGTATTATGAGAACGCTACACACACGTCATGTATTGTCTCCGTCTTACAAATGTAAAATATTGCGAAAACTGTTTTGCGTGGGAAAGAATCACACTCAAGCTGTAATCTCAGCTAAGCAACCAAATTTTCACACTATAAAAAGGAGAATATATTTACAATGCAACGTTGTTCTTATTTTTTAGATATGAGAACTAAAAAACACTTGATTCAAGTTTGAAAAACTCAAAAATGATGAACTTTTAAACAATAAGAACTTTTTTCCGTATTTGTGATATCGAAAAATTAATAATAACGTTGCACAGTAAATATTCTTCGCTTTATAGAGTGAAAATTTGGTTGCTATTAGTTTGGATTACAACTTAAGTGGTTCTTTCCCGCGCAAAACAGTTTTCGCAATGTTTTACACTTGTAAGACGGAAACAACACACGATGAGGGTGTAGCGTCCTTCTCGGGTGGTTCGCTACCGAAAAAATATTAGAAACCTATGATCCAGAGCAGCTTGTAGAACTAGAAATCATTTTTTTTTGTATACTCTTGCATAAGGTATAATCTCACCCCTCCCTCATGGTATTAAAAAAATATTTCATTCCCTTGGGTTGAAAAAACTGCGTTCTATATTATATAGATTCGCCGAAAATACGACATAATATATATATACGATCGGTAATACCGCGGCGATGATGTCAGTATCAAAATTTAGAATATCTCAGCCGTATCGCAGCGTATATATATTATAATAAAAAGTACTGCAGTAGTGCGGCGATTTTCCCACCCTATTTCCATGGATACTGTTTTATATTATAGATTATATACGGACACAGACTACAGTATTCGTCCACAAACTTACATATACATATAATGCACATTATATGATATATATAGTTTTAATTCGCACACGGCTCATTGACGCCGGTGAAAATTATTTGTAATTGATCGTTATCGCCGCCGCCACTCGACACACACACACAATACGCGCGCATTTGTAACATATGTTTTGACCCCTAAGCTTCCGCCCCTTGTGTTCTGTACGGTGTTTACACGTGATTTTTTTCTTTCTATTTTTTTTTTTTTTTAAATCCCATTCAATACGACTTTTTTTTTTATTTCGAGTGGATCTCTACTGCGTGTTGTGTCGCAGGACTTATGTTTGCACGTGTGTGTGCAGTGTCGCAACACACACACACACACACACACACCGTCTATCTATTTGCAACAATGGATCGGTAACAACTATACGTAGTAATATGTGCGCCGTACACGTATAATTAAGCAGATGTTTTACGTACATAATATATTATTTGATAGCATCGCACTGTCCTTCTCTGCTCACTGGCGCGCGCGAGTCCTTGTGTGTGTGTGTTTGTGTCATCTCTCGCTCACTCTAAGTACGTTATTTAGCATTGTGCTCGCATCTATGTGTGTGTTATTTCAACAATATCCCTGTGCACGTATGAATGCGTAACGACAATATATGCATCATACGAGTCGAAATCGCAGCACAGTGCCCCGAGAAACGCGCTTATATATATATATATATATATGTATTATCTAATGCTCGTTTATAACTTTTGTCGTCCGTCGGAATCTCAACAAATTAACCAACCAAAGTGTACACATCATATAATGCTAAACGACACAGTTATTGTTGCCCCGTCGCTATTGATATGTATATTGTATATATATATATATTTTTATAAAACAACTGTGTTTTTGTTTATCAGAAATGTTTACATTATTTTAAGTGTATATGGGATTTTATTGTGAACTAAAAAATGATGATAATATTAGCATTTAATGGATAAAAAGAAAATTAATCAAATAATATTTAGTATGAATAATTATAAAATTATCATATTAATATATAAATTTTTTTATACCTATATGATAAGAAAGATTTTAGCACACCACCTGTAGTGAGTTTTCCCCTAACACTAGTGGTACACCTACGCCTACCTCAGATTGAGAAATGCTGTGGTAAAGTTTATAAATTTATAATTATTTATTCCATCGATCTATATAATATTATATAAGAATATCAAATACCTACTATTATACCTAGTACATTATTCGAAGATCACTGATTCACATTCGTTTGAAAATAACAGCTGTTATTTAGCCTAAGCTCCTGTCGGGGATAGTTTTCTGCGCAGTTGTGAGTTCAAACTAAAACAGCCATGAGGGATCGCCGAAAACCTACAGCAGTGACGAAATTCGTATTTTATATATTATATTTTAATTCACTCGCCGTTTAAAAAGAATATTTATAATTTATATTCACTATATAATTCGGTTAAGTTTGATTTCGTTAGGGGAGACGACTTGATCACTATTATTTGTATATAATATAGGAGATTAAAATGAAACATTCCGTCCCAGCGAGTCTACTCTTTTCTTTTTTTGTATTTATATAAAAGAATAATCACCCTCGACGTATTATACAGCTTTTGGCGTGCATAACACTTTCTGATTTGTATATTTACACTACACGCATATAAATATGCGTCCGCTATATTTTTTTATCACACATATTGCATCACAGCGTGGATTGTTTAAACACGCACAAAGATAATAATATATAAATTACTGTATTATTATGATTTATGATAAATATCCTTGCAATAATAATAATAATATGTGAATACAGGCGTATTGTGCAGTACCTATTTCGTGTCTGTGTTGTTGTGTATACGATAAACGTACGTATGATAGTGCCACACGACTATTATAGGAGAAAAGAGAAATATTAGGAATATAAGAAAATAGAATATTATTTTAATAATTTCGATTGTTTTTTAACACTATGTGGTGTCTATATAGTGTAGGGCTCAATCGCCGCCGACACGACTTTATAGCACAAAACCGTATTATATATTATATATCTATTATGCTTAAATGTTTTATATACATACGTTGCCCATTATGTTTAATTTAATTTATTAAATCGGCACGCGCATATACAAGTTAACCGTCTACCGTGACTGCTATTTATATATAATTATATTTAATATAAGGCATTTAGGCGTATAACAAATAGGAAATATGCACTGAAAAGGGACCGATGGCATCTTATTTATAATATAAACATTACACAAATATAATTATATACTAGAACGTCTAAATTTGACTGTGTTTTGAATGCCAAATTTAACTTATTAGCTTACGTTTAAATTCTGTATATAAGCTATGTGACTTTGAACTATACCCTTACAAGATGTAGTTTGATTAATTCTTAAAATAAAAATTATAAAACTTTCTATGTTTCATAAAAATGAAAATAAGACAATATGAAAAGGGTAATTAATTAAAGAATTGTAGTATATTTTAGTTTATGTAATATAATTTTTAAGCAACAGCGTTACACAACTTGCTCGAATTCGTATGCTTATAAGTGAAAATTAATATAGATTTTGTAGTTATAATATTTAACCAGATATGTGTACCTACTACATCAGTATAAGACGTAAACATTAATATTATCATAATATTATAATGACAGTAATAATAATGCAGATATCTAATTAATGAAACGATGCTGCCGCACTATGGCAAGTGACCACTTATTACCACTTGAACTTGGTAAAAAAAACAAATAATTATACAAAAAATGTAGAACATTATACGCATTTGATATTAATATTAGATAAATTGTGATAATAAGGTGTAATTTGCTGCATGTGTTTGCACCTTGCACATGTAGTTTTAAATTTTCAATTGAAATGATAGGTACTATTAAGGATATAGTTCATAGGTATAAATTATTGTAGGTGAAATTGTTTCTGAATCCATTGTGTACCAAGTGCATTGAAATTCTATAGTATAGCTGCTATCTAATAATAATATAGTAAATTACTGTATTGTGTTTTGCCGCCAACTAACCAACCTTGTTATATGATAATGTCAAAGTACTATTTTATTTTATTTTTCTGGCCCACACGCAGTATAATATATCCAAAAACGCATTCACCCAAAATCATTTATTGATTTCATTAATTAAAATCAACCTTAACGAAAATTGTATAGTGTAATATTTTTAAGGGTATGATTTATCGATTCTTCCTAAACCAATTTAATTCTAATATACAACCTAATACAAATATATTTAACTTAACATTTTTTTTCTTTAAATTTTAAAAGTAAAGTTTAAAGTCAAATTATAAAAGTGTATGCAGCCAATGATATGTCAAACTCAAAAATATATACATTTTTTTTTATTATAAGCTTTTAGTCGGAGACTATGACATATCAACAATAATACAATTTCACAGATATATAATTATACTAGCAGGCCTATAACAAACATAGGAGGAAAAAACAATACATATAATTAAATGTAGATAATAAAAAATGGGGAAAATGTACAAAAATAATATTAACAATATAAAATTATGAAACCAGTTTTCAATATTAAGTTAATTATTTTTTTAATAATCGTTTAAGGTTTAATAATGAGCGTAGATGGGACGCGTATATGGGAGCTGAAAAATATTATTCAGTATAGGTTTTGTAGTGGATGATTTTACTCAAGATAATAAAAACGATTTTACGTGACTAAGTTTTATTTATTTTGTACTTGGGTCTGAGGGAAAACAAAATAAAATACACTAAAAGCAATGCTCTAATATCCTATTAAAATGGTTCTGTATCACGTCCATTAGGTATTGATTAAATAAATAACTAAATAATAGGCCTAAGTAGTTATTTTCCAAAGTTGTCACCGTCAACGTTTGTTCAACTTTTGGTATCATACAATTTAAATACTCACCATCACTTCACAAAGACGCGAAGTTTTAAAGTACAATTAAAACGTCAAACAGGCATTATATTAATTTTGGTTGAAAGCAAACACGCGAACACAAGTCGTGCATCACCGTTTATTAATTAGCAATCGCTCAGAACAATAAGATGAGCTAAAATTTTGAGTGTTTAAAGTTTTGTCTTTTGTGTTGGTGTAGACGCGGAAAGTGAAACGAATGGCGGATCCTTCGACATCTGTTCGGAATTATTGAATATATTATAGTTATTTATTATATTAAACTATTACGTTTTATCTTTTCCACATTCATTATTCGCATCCGCTTATATATAGGTTTCGAGACGTTGTAAAATATTACACAATATCTATATTGTTATCATGTTGATATTTTGATAATTTAATAGGAGTCGCGAGTTTAATAATAACGAGATAATATCATATAATATATATTGTACTATGTACCTGTATACAGGTATAAACGCGCTGTAGCCTTGTAAGTAGAGTTTATAATATAATATTACAATATAATAATATAATAATACAATAGTAATGTGGTGCGATGAAACTGTTGGGCCGAGACAACGAGACGCTATTATACACACGACAGTGGTTTCAATTAAACGTACGATTATAACATTATAATATTTTAGACATAATAATAATGTACGCCCGTATATTATTACGAGTGATGAATCGCAATGCAATTTCATTCTAAATGAATAATGACGTAGTGTTGTATTATATTATATTATTTAATTTACAATGTACCGACAGCCACGAATATACACACGCGGTATATCATAATATTATTATGTATAGTATAATAATATGACGTATAATCTTCTAACTTAAACAATCGCGTGGGTTTACGACAAGGCCGGAACAATACCGCGATTCTGTGCGAAATCATAATCGTTTTTGGAGAAGTAAAAAAATATTAATACAATTAATAATTCATATCGAACAAAAATTCATGAAATCAATTGTTAGGTATCAGTTTTTTTTTTATCCACTAGAATCTTTGTATTGACATTTGACAATAAATTTGGTGCACTGTACCGCATAGGTAGTTGCACAGTATTAGGTACTGCACTAGTTGCAGTTGGCTAGTTAATAACTCGCAAAATATTGCAGCCAATACACTCGTGCGGAATTATTAATCAACAGCGGTAATGCAATCGTTGGATTGCATAAATAGTGCTTATTGAAAATTATAGCACAATAGCTCATATATCATATATGTGTCGCAGTCGCACAAGTGAAAAACGGTATATATATAGGGATAATAATGATACTCGACAATGGATCTTAATAACAATAATAATAATAACATAATTGTGTGCCACAGCGTACGAGTGAGGCTTACAATACTACTATATCTATATAATATAATATTCCCATTAAACCCATTCTATTTTTCTTTATTTCTCAGCATAAAACATTTAAAATGGACCAAAATAAAAATATAATAGTTTATAACCGTAGCAACTTTAATCCATATCAATATATAGAAGGTAGGTATACGGAATGCCTACAACGAATTATAACTTAAGTAGGGTATTATTTTGAAAACGAGCTGGCAGTCGGCACACAATCAATTTGTGGCACTTCTACAACAGACAATATTGTGCACCGCATGGTGCGATTAATGTATATATCAAAATATACGTAGGACACATCCGCTCTATTGTGTTATCAGTTTTGTCTCACTTTTAATAAAATATATATTATTTTTTGTAGTAGGATCAAAATGTCGATTACTACCTGGAAACGGACGACCATAGTATTCTAAAATGTGAAAAAAAAAATATATATAGCTAGAAACAAATCGTCGAACACTGTAGCAACATGCCTAAAAAATAATATATTATATAAAGGTATTAAAATGGTAAATCATTATATCATCTGATTCCAAGAAACTCGATTTTTTTTTTCTGCATTCCGATTTCACTATTTGCACTTTCTGATTAAAATCAACAAAATATAGTGTAGGTAAGATCAATATAAAATGCCCTATAGTAATAAGTTATAGCAAATTGTTTTTTTATCACTAGTTATTTTTAATTATTTGATAATATTTATCTTGTCACGATCTTTGATTGCAGTTTTATTCATTTTGCCGATAATATAATGACTAAAAAGCTGATTTATTAGAAATGTAATTATTATGTTTATACGCAGTACATTATTAATACTAAATAATAAGTCCGGAAACATTGTTTCTTATTTTAAAAACGCGTCAACGAATTAATTACAATGAAACATGTATCATGCATATGCGATAATATTAGTGTACCGAGTATTGATTATTTTTATCATCTTGACACATGATCGATAAATACTAATCTCCGTCTTGACATATTACTTGTGTATATATTTATGGTAATAGGGTAAACGCTTATTGTAATAAAATTTGAAATTGGATACTACTAAAATAATATTTATTGTAAAATTATCATCACATGTTTGTATAATAATGATTCTAAGATTGCCTGTATTATAACATAATATTGTGCAATTTCAATTTCATACCTATTTTCAAGTTACAAAATATCATGTTATAATAGTGGATTTTATTTATTAACTCATTTTAAAATAATATTAAAAATTAATTTAGTTTTTCCTCCAATATTGAATTCGTGCGTTCAATTTGTACAACAACAACATTCGCAGTATCACAATAATTAAAATGTGTTACTAGGATCTTTTCTTATTTCGTTGTGTTTAATTACTAATTATAGGTACAATGTTGAACTGTTAATTTTTGACTTATTATTCTATACAGTTAATAATAATTGTTCACAATATAATATTTAATTTATTCAAAATAATGATGAATAAAAAAATATGCATAGTAGGTACAATGGTGAATGGACAGTCACCACGGATGACGAGGTGATGCATTTCATACCACGGTGGTGACGTTGCAATAAGCCGATCATAAATTAGTTAACTATATAATCCATTACATTAATTATACATAGGTAAAAAAACTAATTTCGTCTTGAATTGAACATTTTGTATTAGTTTTTTGGAGAGAGTGAAGGAAAAGTCACGTAATCTTGCTAAAAGAATTATTGTTACTCAGCTGTCCATTCTTATCTAAAAATTCAAATTCTACACTAGGGGATAGCTAGGTGTAATTAGCTGGTTAACATGAATAACGTCATCGCTAATTGCTGGGTTTTTTGCATCGGGGTTTTCGGTAATTACATCTCAGGGTGGTTTTGTCTAAATTCTAATAACGTCGACACGTCACAAGTGGCAACATAATATGGTGCGGTATAGGGGAAGCACAATCTATGATAAGTCTATATGATTTAGATAGACCGCAATGACCATTCACTGTAAATACTAAATAGTAACATTATGTAAATCGAGCAGATAAAACAACGCAGTCCACGATCGATAACGTAATGTTTAATTTTATAAATGAACATTTGTTAGTAAACACTAAAATTAAACACATTGTTTTTTAATGGGTTTTTTTGAAAGCTGTAATTGTTCAACCGCCCTCCATGACTTCATTCACACCCAGACAATAAAGTTTTTGAACTGTATTGAAACGTTGAAACATTTTTAAAAATACAATGAATTCTATATTTTAAACTCAATATTTGTATTCATATGAACCCTGATCTTCTCGTATGCTTGCGTAATAGAAGTATCAATTAATAATTATTACAAAACAGTAAAATAATTTCAAATTGTTTTAAAATTCACGGTTATTACTGAGGACATTACAATAGTGTATTAAGTAGGAACGTAAATCGTTTCTATATTTAATAATTTATTAATATAATATATACTTATATAAATATTATTCAAATCATCACTTTACCGATTAATAATGTAAATAATATAATATCGATGGACAATGTTAATATCATTAACAATATGATGATTAAAATATTATAATTATCGTCAACGCGCACGTGCAATATAAACAGCTTAATATAAATTATAACCTGGTAATTAGTAATATTATAATAATTATAGTTATTTTCTACCTAAACAGTAAATACAGTAAGTTATAGGTAAAATAATACACCTAATATATAATATATAATAATAATTCATTGTTCCCAATGGCCGATGTCGCCGAGGGCTTATTCTTAATAAAAAAAAAAAAAATAATAATAATAATAATACGATAATATTAAAAAAACTGACCTAATTGGCACTGTCATTTACGCTTTACCACATTTTATTTCCGGCTGAACGATAGATTCGGCTATCAATGTACCTAATCGTTTTTGTAATAATAGTAAATGATTATAATATATAGATATATATTAAATTGTAACGTCCCATCTTATTCGTTGTTGTCCATTTGGAGGGGAGGTATTTAAAAACAAGGTTACCTAGAAGGAAAATTACATATGAAGTTATTATAATTTAAATAACTATGTCGTGTAATAGTACGTTTTTATTTACCGATACAAACCGAATAATAAATTTAATTATGTCTGTTTGTTTAACACTGTACCTATAGTTGAGATTCAATTATGTTGTTATAATAGTTAATAGTTATATATATATTATGATGGTTACACGGTGTAAAAATTAACGATACAAATATTAGCTGTTAATAATAGGCATATTTAAAACAACATTTTTTATTGCCTAAGCATAAACTATTATATTATATAGCTCATCAATTATATTAATATAACAGAACTTACTTGGCAAATTTGTATTTATATCCATGTTGAATTAACATATTAAACCTAATTTTAATTTTTAGCTTACATTTTAAGACGTTTTTTTATTTTTTCGCCCAAAATTAGTCATTTTTTAATATGACCGTGTGCATGGCTATATAACGTATTCCATAGGTATTATCAAAATTATTTACCAAACGATTAAGTCGTGAACTCGCAAAATGTTTCGTCGATACGACGACAAGGGCGACGCTAATATGCGATAATATTAGGTACTATCAAAATATATTGTAATCATCGTTCTCCGTTAATGGCCAAACATTATTATGAACGATATGGAACAAAAGTTAATTTTACTCCGACGACCGGATAAAACCCCTCTGCCTAACGCGTTCGCGTGAACCACCGCGAGTATAGGCGTGCGCTGATATCGAACTTCATGCACACCGCCGCGGTCGTACGCCGACTTCGGTCGCAAGTTTGTAGCACGTTGGATATAATAATGTACTCCTCAAAAGTCAAAAGTATTAGTGTCCCTAAATAAATGTTCAAACCATTGCTCCAAAAATATCTTCGATCACCACTATTATTATTAATATCGCCGATTTTTGTTATCAGCATTTTTTTTTCTCGAAAAATATAAAACACAAGTTTTATGAAGACTTGTTTATCGAAAAAAGATAGAATTTCATAATGCTTGTCACGTCATATAATCAACCCGTGCCCGTCGATCGTTCGTTCAGGGTTGCTGTCTTATTTTTGGTTTCTAAAAAGAATTATTTAGAACTTTTTTCGTATTACGATGTTTACAAAAAAAAACCAGTCATGCTTCCAAACCCTATATGCGAGCGCATTCCCCACATATCCCGTATCCAGTGATGTGTACCGAGTACCGTACCACGGTATAGGACATATTATGTAGGTATACCACCACTTGCGATAACAACGCGTTTTGGCGTATACTCACACCCTAAAACCACAAGACACGACAACATCGTGTTACTATGGTACACAATATACGCTGTAATAAATAAAAAAGGGAATATTTCGCCGGCGAGGAGGAGAAAAAAGGAGAAGGCGAAAAATCGCGTGAAAAGGGCTGCGGTGGCGGGGTGGTGTGAACAGGAAGAGAAGAGGTAGAGAAAAGAAAGAGAAAAAATAATGATTGATTGTCATCGTGCCGCAGCAGTGGGAAGCAGTGGTGCGTCGTGATTGGCCGGCGTCCGGGTACCGCCTACAGCCGCCGCCGCCGCCGTCGACGGCACACGCGGAACAACATCGCTGCTGTCGCCGCACTCGGTATCTCAGTCCCATCGCTCGTATCGTTTAACTGGCATTCGTCTTACGTCGCGCGTCCTGTACGGTCGTCGTTTCGTGTGCATTCCGTCCGTCCGTAAGACCGTAGACCTATTTCTCAGTGTTTATTATTTTTCGTCCGTATTTTGCATAGTTTTATCAAAAATTGCGTACGTGTTTATTTACCGTTTGCTATACTCGTCCGGCAATATCCGCAGTGCGAGTGTCGCCGTCACGAACCATCACTTCACCGTCGGGTGAAAAACTTCAAATATCCGACGATCGTCGAGTGCGCGCTGTGTTTTTTGCGCCTGGGCCCAATAACATCCATCTCGCCCAGAAAATATAATCTACCGCAGTCGACTACCATCGACTACACCTGAGGCCAGCACATTTTTTCGTCGTCATCGTCTCTCTGCAGTCATGGACGCCCCTCCACACATGGGTAATTTCGATTTCATATTAGACCACCACCATCACCATCACCACAGTCGCGCTCTCGAGTCGTCCGTGTCGCCGCCAGCCCCCGTGGTCATGCAACAGCAACAACAGCAACAACAACAGCAACCACAGCAACAGCCACAGCAGCAGCTGCCGGGCAAGGCCGATCACATCAAGCGGCCAATGAACGCGTTTATGGTTTGGGCAAAAATTCAGCGCCGGCTCATTGCCCACGACAACCCGAAAATGCACAACTCTGAGATCAGCAAGCGCCTGGGCGCCGAGTGGAAGTTGCTCAACGAGTCCGAAAAGCGGCCGTACATCGACGAGGCTAAGCGGCTGCGGGCGCTGCACATGAAGGAGCATCCAGACTACAAGTACCGGCCCCGTCGCAAGCCCAAGATCCAGTTGCATAACAATAATAACAACAACAACAACATCAACGGAGCTCACAACAACAACGGTGGCATGCTACACGGGTCCGCAGGAAACAACAACTTGCACCATCACCATAGCTCACACCACAAGCAGGCAAACTTTCATACATTTCCAGTAGTGACCAGTGGTGGGCCAGGTGCTGCTTCAAATTTCAACTTTCCGATGCCTTACTTCTCTGCTAGCCACCCGGGCCTACACTCGTTCGACGGTTACTCTTCGGCAGGACTCGTCAACCCGTACCTGACCACAACCATGCCTTCGTTCGATCCTATTCACCTGACCAAGCTCGTGGCCCAACAGGCACAAGTCGTGGCACAATCGGGCGGTGGAGGTTCTCCATCACCGTCGTCGCAGATGGCCGGCACGCCGCCGCCCACCGACATCAACGTGGTGAGCGGGCTTCAGCAACCACTGCAACCGCACTTGCACCCGCAGCAACAGCAGCAACATCACTTGCAGTCGCCCCACAACAAGAACGGCGGCGCGGCAGTGGTCAGTTCGTTCTATAATCAGTTCTATCCGCCAGGAGCAGGTGCAGGCAAGGCAGGACCGTACCCGCACCATCCAATGAGCATTTTCCCATCGCCGTTCTCGTTCTACAACAACGGCGGCGGTGCGGGCTCTGTGGACGACCACCACGGCCAGCAGCATCACCATAGCCAGTCGGCGGCCGCGGCCGCTTTCGCCGTCCAGCAGCACCACCACCAACAGTTGCAGCTGCAACAGTTGCAGCAGCAACACCAACAGCATCTGCAGCAGCAACAACAACAGCATCAACAACAGCAGCAGCAACAGGAGAGACCCGGTTCCACGTCGTCCGACATGGAAAACGATCCGACCAGACAAGTTCCTAACGCCTCCAACATACATTGAAAAGTTTCGCACCGCTCGCCATTTCCTCCGCACTACCAACACTTGTGTCGGTTTTTTGGTATATTTTTTTAATTTTTTTTTTTTTATACCTACGATTTCGTCGATGCCGACGACTGATTTAATTATTACTTAAATTATGCTCCTTTTTTTTAATTTTTTTTTTTTTGGCGTAACGTACACGTTACAATATTTATCACCACCACCCCGCGTGGTGGTAGTTACCCACTCACAAAACCCCCTCCCCACCCCCTTTGCTGCCGACACCAAACTGGAATTTGGTAATATATTTTTTGATCTTTTTTTTTTCTCGTGTCGTCGTCGACTGTTTTTCTCCTATAGTGTGTGTGTACATACTATACTTTTTATCACCGTTGCCAACGTGTGTAAATCAGTTGTTTTTCAATAACCGTCGACAATAGAGTGTGTGCCGTTTGCATCGTTTCCGTTACAACCACCTGCGATTCTGAACTATATTTATGATGTTAATATTATTATTCTCTTTGCGACGATATAATGCGAACTTATTTAAATATTAATAAACCGTCGGTTAAGTATACCTACGCCAATCTGGTTTGATAATAATTATTAAGAATAAAATTAACTATAATATGATTTGTGTTTTGGCGCCGGCCCGCCAACCCTCCTCCCTTTCCCCCTCTCCAGCATTCCCCTTTGTGTTCGCCAAAAGCGACTTTTTGAATATCAAATTCTGATCTGAATTCGTGGAAAATGACTTTGGTCCCGATTCAGCTTCTACTCAATGTAAAACGATTTAAAAATTTAAATGTTGATATTCCATATTTGCTTAAATATTTGTTTATTCGTCTCATTTATGATTTATAAAACATGGACTGTGCGCGTGTGTCGGTGTAACAGCCGCACACTTTTTTTCGCTTGTCGATTTATGATTTATGATTTTTTTTTTATTATTATTATTATTATTCATAATATAATAATAATTGTGTTAATGCGATAATGTGCACGATATTGTTTAATTTTGACAGAGATAATAATATTTTTATTGTCCGATTATATTTTATATCGTCCGAAACGTCTGCTCCGGCGGTGTTCCGAAATAAACAATATTGATAAGTGTTATTCGCGTGTATACTCTTGTCTTAGTGTATACTTTCCTATATATTTATATTATACGTATAAATATATAGTTGTGTTGTAAATATTAAAAATTTAAATCTCACGATGATAATAATTGATGAAGATGATGATAACTGTTGTTGTTATTATTATTATTACCTATAAAATATCGATTATTATACACGCATAATAATATTATAATATAATTAATACTCCTCGACGAAAATAATATAATGTTGTTTTTGAAATTAAATTTACATTATACCTACATATTAATATTTACCTATTATTATTAACTATTATAATAAACCCTATTGTTGTTATTATTATATTTAATTATTATTATTATTATTATTATTATTACGAAATACGATAACTTTTGTATTAGGTCGTAGTGATAATCCCGTGTTTCGCCAGTGTGCGTGTGAAAGCCGTACGGGTGTGTGTGTGTGAGCACATTATATGACAACATTGTGCCGCGCGTTACAATAATGATTTCAAATAATATAATATAATAATAATATTATTTATTAATTCTACGATAGCTTGCGATTTTTTCTTCCCGTAATAGAGCCCAATATTTTTTTATGTTTTCGTTACGTCACAATTATTATTTTTTTTTTGGCGCTCATTTTTTTAACCGTTCCGACCACTACTTAAACGTTTAACGATTTATTAATATGTTCTCTCCTCCGTTTAACTTATGCGTGTCATGATAACAATTTTTGGTGTTCGAGTCGACCGCTTTTCACGCGGGACTCAATAAAATTGTAGTTTAGACGTTTTTTTTTTCTTTTTTTAATTACTACTGTTTAAGCAATACTGAAGACGGTCACAGTTTTTATTTTTTGGGTTCGATTTTCCGTTTATTACCGTACGACACTCGTCGAGACAATAGCCTTTTTCTTCATTTTCCACCCTCTCGACCCACTCACCAAGGTGGAGAATACACATCTCACTTCTCCGTCGCGGGGTCGAGAGGTTAAACCGAAATACACACACGCGCTCCCGCGAACACACACGCATACATAATATTTTATATATATAATATGTAGTGACCTACGCTTTGTTGTTATGTATTTTTTATCATGTGTACATGCGTGGCAAAACGTGTGTGACCAAAACCTGTTGACCCGTTTTTATTTATTTATTATTATTTTTTCTCATTATCATTTTTTTTTTTTTTTTTTTTTAAAGTAGTCTTTAAGTGCCAAAACTAATGTTTGAATGTGTTTAAGAAAAAAAAATGTCACTTATTATTATGAATTATTCATGAAGAATTTATATGATAATATTAAAATAGCTTTGAAGATTGAAGCATATATATATACAAAAATATATTTATGTAAACATATATATATATCTTGTGTATGTGTATATATATATGATGTATGTGTATTATATGCTTGTTGTCGAACTTGTAAAAACTTAAATGTCTTGTGAAATCAACTTTGGAAAAAATTATTATATTCGAAATAAATTTGACCTGAAACACAGGTTTGAAATCGAAAATTTATCTTTTTTTGTTTTTCATTCAGACTCGTCACGAGTCTTGTGTCTTTTTATTGTAATTATTGTGTAACCTCACCTGTACATCAGAAATCTTGAAAACATACGTCGATAAGACGCCTTTAACTGAGTGCGGTAAAGTGTTAAAAGTACAGCTTTGATATAACACAAATATAATATTTTCATAAGAAAAAAAAATACTATTGTGTTTACGTAATCGTCGTTATTGTATAGGCGTGAAAATCGTATAAACAGCGTTCGCCGTTTGTTTTGTTATTTTAATAATTATTTCAAATTTTATGACAACACCTCGTTTATGCTGTAGTACATACACGTTTGGAGACATATTGTAACAAATCACAAAAAGGCTATATCATAAAAGATTTCTTTTTATTTTCGGTCTGCAGGTCGAAAAATCATTGGGCTGTCCACACAGATACAATACCGTACGATTTGTTTCCTTTTTCTCGATTTAATATTATCTATATAGACATATTTATGATCACTATACCTGAGAAGACCAAGGGATATGCATATACTGTGCACCACATTAGTTCTGTGTAGTTGTTAGTGATTGATAAAGAAAAAAATGGTTCAGTTAGAGTATAGTTAGACATAATACACTAAAATATGACGGTGACGGTATTGTATTTTATATTGTGCCTTCAAATTATAAAAAGCGATACCGTCACTACTCTTAGGTCTAAATATTGATGTGTATAGTACATAAGCTAAAAATCAGATTTTTAAGTTCTTAAAAGTTTAAAGTATTCCTTAAACTTGTTAATATGCAGATTATGTGATTTTTTAAATTCAAAAAATGCGAAACAATTATATTCATTGATAGGTATATAAATATAATAGTAAGCCTTTGTTTGGACGTATCAAACTTTTGTGAAAATCTGTTTTCCATTAATATCTACACATTCATATATATATACAGGGTGATTTTTTAAGCATGCTCTCCCCATTTTTATGCTTAAATTATGCATATATTTAAATTCTGATTTTTGGAATATCTAAGTGTAGTTAAAGGCGATATTTTTGAGTACTTCGATTTTTCACAACTTTTAAGGAGTATCCTGTAGCGATACCAACTTTGGTTTTTCAAATACTGCCTATATGTTTTAAAGCAAAATGTGATTCAGATAATTTTTCTGAAAATTTTGACATATTGCAATCAAAATTCGAACGAAAACTTCCAGAGTTATTCTACTTATATTGTGCCTAAGGTATAGATTGTAAATTTCCTTTATAAATAAAAAAAAAAAAAAAAAAAATTCTACTTGAAATACTAAGGAATAAGGATAAAAGTCTAATACTTAAATGCCTACGTTGTAAATGGATACGATAATTATAATTCGGTATACAATATAAAAATAAAATATTTGTTAATAATCACTAATACTTATTACTAAATGGCCAAATATTGCATCTGACAATTTTTAAAACAAAAGAAAATATGAATAAAATAATATCCTTTTTATTTTATCCATGTTTACCTATACCTTATAGGCAACGTTAATATTTGTATAGCATAGGTATACCTACTTATAATAAAATACCGAACAATAGTGTACAATAGCGCAAATGCGAAATATGTACGTGTATCCATTTACAACGTAGGCATTTAAGTATTAGACTTTTATCCTTATTCCTTAGTATTTCAATAACTCTGGAAGTTTTCGTTCGAATTTTGATTGCAATATGTCAAAATTTTCAGAATAATTATGTCCATATAGGAACATATAAACTTCGAAATTCGTACATTATACTACTCGAACACTTTTCATTCGAAAACAATTCATTCGGACGATCGACTATAGTTCCCATTTAATATATAATATACTTATAATATACGGTGTATTACAGTCGACTAGTCGAGTCTCGATAATTCAAATCTTCCCTATAGCCTCTTTAAGCGCTTTTGAGCTGTGTTTGTGATGGAAGTACTCGGAAAATATGCAAATCGAATTTATTTGTATTGTTCTTTAGATTCGAAAGTTTTATCGAGACGGCTGTTTATTGCCTACGTAATATTTCGTGGAAACTTTATGGATTTTTGCCGTTTCCTGGTCGAAAATTAATCTCGTTGGCCGTTGCCATCGGCGTAAATTGTCCGTCGTCGGTTAGGTGTGTTACTACCGGCCCGAACAGAGGCCTCGATCCTGTGACGTAAACAATGTCGTATACTATAGTCACACCGCATAATAAAATTCATCGTTGTCGTTGTTTACAAACGTCAACAGCTGCCAGAAGATCGCATTTAACGACAAGGAAATATGACGGTTTCGGAAGTACATATAATTATACGCGCACTGCAACAGTGCTTGCGATGTGTGTTATAACCACTAACCAGATCGTGTAGGTCAGCGGTTTCCAAACCTTTTTTTCACACAAAAATATTATAATTATGTGACATAATTTGTCAAGAAAAAAAAATTAGATATAATAATTATGTAAATCGGCTATCCACTTAGACGCGTCTAAATTTACGCGTTTTTGTAAAATCCTGGCCTTGCACCTAGTAGTAGGCTATTATTATTAATACGATTTTCATTTTATCCATACTATTTGTATAGTAAATTATATTTATCATTTATTACAAAATATAATATCATATATAATTGCAAATATCAAAATTTGATTTTATCATTTTATACAATTTTACATTATTTTTATAAATAATTTTATTTATTATTTGTATATTTACCTCTCCTATTTTACAGGCTATATATTGTAATCGCACGTATATTAACATGTGAGGCCGTGAGGGTAACTGGTACATTTGATTGAGGGCAACTGGTACATTTTGTTCTAGGTAGTTTGGGGGGAATTGGTATATAAAAAGGTACTTTTGGGGGCAACTGGTACATGCCCGTGCCCGTTTCTAGACCAAATATAGCCACGGCGGTGTCCTGACGTAAATACCACGAATGACTGGACTACAAAAGCGTGCTCATCGATAAGGAATTATAAAAAAAAAAAAGTTCTTTAAACTTTAAATTATTTATTATTGCGATACGACGACATAGACATCGCGGTGCCCTTAGAAAATACTCGCGATTCCCCTAATAGTGTACCGCGGTGCACAGTTTGGCAACCGCTGGTATATATAGGTACACAAATATTATTTACAGTGCGCCAGACATCTCATAATAATGTTATAGATCATATACAATACGAATAACAAGTTACAAAATGCGTCTCGTTTTGCTGAACAGTCCGGATATGCAGGACATTCCTGCAACATCGTACTCCGCCTATATGTATATACCTGTGTCACGGTAAAATAACGTATACCGAGGCGGTCATTTATTGTGACTTGTGTGTGCGTGTGTGTGTGTTTGTATTGTTCGGGTACAAGACCGGTATAGACACCAAACGTGCTAGTAAGCGCGCCGCACACATCACGCCCGGAACCTTTGGGTGGCGTGTGCGGTGCAGGTTTCCGTATAATGCATTTCGTAGGTCTTATTATATTATTGTATACCTAAAGAAATAATACGTCCATATAGGTAGGTACGCGTATGCGATGACGGTGTGTAGTCTTAATAATAATAATAATACGCGTATTGTGTTTGTGTCCGGTACATTTTCGATGTACGATTTTTTTTTTTTTTTTTTTTTGTTCTCGATTCTTCTTAACGACCGTTATGTTTTATACTTATCGTGACGTACCTGGCAGGGTATGTATGTGTATGTATAAAGTATACACTGCACTAAACGTATAATATAACATTTTCTTGGAAATAAAAAACGTATAGATTATCTTATATATGTTTAAAATATCATAATATGTGTAAGTGTGCTGCAGGGATCATAATATATATCATTTTATATTATTATATAGTTCGGTCGGCCTTCACGCACACGAGACGTGACACTATCGTACTTCTCATACATATATATATATATATATATTGTATATACGTATATAGAGTCCTACCCTGAACCAGATGTGTTTTATATAGTACCTGCGACCACCATAATCTCTCTCTCTATATATATATATATATCTAACCATCTAAGCATGTTCACTTCAGCATATTATCATACAAAATAAAACATTATATGGCTATGCGCGTGCGGTCATGTGTGTGGGCTCGTTCTATCCCGCTGAGCGAACCCACCCTGCAGCGTTGAGCCAATATTCCTGGAACAGTGTCCTTCTCTTAAAAATAATAATAATAATAATAATACGGACATGAATACACCGCATCACAAATGGTATTTTTTCTCCACCGCTGCGGTCTAAAATCGTTCAGTGTCTTATTTATTTTATCGTTATTGTTATTATATATTCTTCGGAAAATATTATGAACAAACAATTTAACCACTATACGAGTATATACATACCAATAATTATTCGATTTTCGTTAGCCAAAACTAAATACTCAAGTGTGAGCCTCTCTGAAGACATCTGTTCTACAGGGGTGGGAAAAATCACTAAAACATCCTCGGATGAGTCTCAATATAGTGTAGGAGTCAATTAATATAAAACTTTTATTAAAATCGGTCTCTGAGATGAGCGCCTTCAAACATAAATTTGTCTTCTGAAACTATAATAATATTTCTGCGTTCTGCACCCCCAGGATCTCGTTGTATTATATCATATGTATATATATGATAATATGCATTGTATAATATTCAATGTTATATCACTTATTCAAATGTCATAAATGCTCGAATTGTGGAAGGTTAGTGATATAAAGTGTGCAGGAGGACGAAGCCCTTCTACTTATTTTTGTTTACTGAAACAGTCGGGACATTGCACACTACAGATTATGTCCGAATTTATTTATTTTTTTCAAATATGAATTTGAATTGTTGTCAATGATACTGTCAACATTGTTAGTGTCCACATAATTGATTTGAAAAATGTAATGGATATTACAATTTTATTTGATAACACGCCTTTTATATCGTTTCCATCATAGTCACGCCGGTTACGTTCCAACTCTCAACCACTCTCTCGCTGAACGCATTAATAACTTTTTTTATTTCATATATTTATGTATATATATACGATCAGTTTTAGTAATCACCGCTACATTTTGGGGGTCAAATAATTTTGCATCTGGGACCACTGCAGCGTTTCACGATTTATAACTTTTTAAGACACATACACTATACAGATTCTATACCTTTCTAGTTTCTAACACTTCGGATTGTTCACACGATGACTAACTGCGGACTTATTTGTCTTAGATTTTTTTTCACCATGTTGGTTGTACAGTTACCGAGTCGCGGCCAGTGTAAACCGATCGGAGGAATATAGTATTACTATGTCATATGAACTGCAGATACCTACTAGGAATCGTGATACAAAAAATCCAAAATAAAAAAGTTTTATAGGAAAAAATAAGTACAGTTTATCTAAAATTCTAAAACAATATAATATTTAAAATATAATTATTTAAACAAAGAATCAATAATTAATAATCATAAATAATTAGTCATTATCTATATAAAAAAAAATCGAAATTATTATGTACATATACGAAAACAATATACATGCATAATAACTATATATTATGAATTTATGATTAATTTCGACAGGTAAATTATTTAGAATTATACAGTTATACTATTAATTGGAACGTGTATGCTTGAAATAAGTAAAATACTTACGTCATGAATAAGTTTTTTGAAGTGCAGAATTAACAGGCTAACAAATATTATAATTTATAGTGGTCTAACAGTTGCCTAGCTATCACGCGACGCATTTTCAACAGGTAAAAACATACTTAGTTTTTACGTACAGCAAGATAATAATTGGAATACATAGCTACTACGCAATAATTTTAATATTATCATGAAGTATATACGAATACATTTAGCACCGTTTGCATTCTGCATTAGGATTTATCAAGTGAATAGTGTTATACTACCATTTCACGGTGTATTGCACCAATGTGTGTGACCTGAAAGAAAGAAAAACTATTTTTTTCCAGTATTTTAATTTTTAACCACATATAACCAGTATCCTTCAATTAATGAACAATTTATGGTTATTTTTATTGGAGTTAAAAATGTTCATTGTAAAAATATACTAACATTCAATTAATATAATAATACTTATACAACACAAACTTATAACATTTACTACATTTTGAAATGTGCAATTTAGGAGTTTACCAATTGTACTTAAAATTACCTTTTGATATACCTGCAATTGCGCTCAATAAAATAAATAATGTTTATTGAACGTCAATATTAATAATATTTGTAGATTATACAACTATAGGTAGGTACCTATAATAATAATACACGTATACATATTATATAATTAAAATATACAATAGGTATATATTAATAAATTACTATTATAATATTATTTTACATTACACCTAGTATATACTTTTATAAAAATGTGTATTAATAAATAGATTTTTCAGTCAATAAATAAAAACTAAATGAATATTATAATATTATTCTACATTGCACCTATAGTATAAACTCTTAAAAGAATATATATTGATAAAAAAATGTCCTAAAATGTAAGCAGTGCAATTGGTATACTGACTTAAAATACAAATTTCGTTTTAGGCATAACTGGTCTATGCCCGTGCCCGTGTTTTTTTAACATAAAATAGTTAAAAGCTATGTAATATTTAAAAATTGAAAACTTAAGTTTCAGTGAATTGTGGATGTTTTATTTAGAGTACCTACCGGATACCTTTATTATTTTCTAATAATGTAATATTTTATGTATCACATCCACACTTATCATCCATAGTATTATAATAATTTTCATTTATTATAATCTTTAGGTTCCAAAATAAAATTTTTGAACATAAGATTATATGTGACTCATTTATTTACTAAGTATAGAATCAATTTCGTTAATATCAAATAAATAATTCACAAAAGTTAACATAGGTATAAGTATAATTATAATTTCAAATAGATAAATAAGCCAGTCGTATGTTCCGTTGATTTTTTCCTAGATTCGTGTGACCTACTACTAATGCATGTTTTTATCGAAAAAGAAACGTTTTTACATAATTTCCAACACAATTGTTTAAATTTAAAAGCCCGCCTATAATACTGTCACTAAAACGTACGAGTCGTTCGCTACACAGCACGGGAATAGACCTCCGAGGTTTAGCGTTGGGTCTGTTAAAAGGTATTCGGGTAAAAGTACAATTGGAAATAATTATAAAATATTAAAAAAATAAAAGTTAACACTTGCGTTTAACGTTTATAGGTTATATAGCGTCGACGCGGTAATTAAAGAAAAAAACTACGCGTAATTATTCTTGTCTATAAATTATGTTTTATAATATACACATATACACAAAAAATATTACATTATATTATCTACCTAATATATTAGTGGTATTTCATGTCACCCACCGTGGTATAGGTACGTGATGGATTAATGTGACGTTCGTGTCAACGACGTGATGCATAAATGCATAATTACAATCGTTGTACGTATTAAAAAATAATATTCATTACCTAGTCATTATCTATGTATGATATACAAGGTTAGACTTTCATAGGTTATGAGCAAAAATTAATTTTTTTGAAAATTATTTTAATGTTTTTGATGAGGTTTAAAAAGTTTAGATGAGTCATGCGCAATTATCTGGGTAAAGCGAATAGCGATCGACATTTTACGGGGTACGTCCAGTGGCGTATTTTGGGGGGGATGTCCTCCATGTCTTGACACCCCCCGAAATTTAAAAAAAAGTCCTAATATATTGGACATTAGTGTTGTCACTTATTTTATAGTATAATATTTTTATCAAATGTAAAACTTCTTGTCAATTCCTAACATATTAATTTGTTAAAAAATTAATTCAATGTATTTTTACATTAGTAAATAATACTAAAAATTTTGTTTCTGAGGTTCAATAAATGTTGACACCCCCCGAGAAATCAACCAAAATACGCCACTGGGTACGTCCTCGGGCTAGCTTGTACGTGTGCCCTGTACTTCACTCTATTAGTTTTAGGTAAATATGTATAAATAATTGAGTAGTTTTCTGGTTGTTAACTAAATATTGTTTTTGTCAAAAATACAAATGGCAAATAATATGTTCATAAATAAATTAAAAATGTTTACGACCAAATTTAAAACGTTTTGTTGCTATCACTAGTCAATAACTTTTTGTCTATTTAAATTTGACCTGGTGTAGCTCGGTGTTTGGTCTCAGTCATAAACGTGTTCTGAGGTCAAGCGTCAGTCAGTGTCACTAGTTCCGGACTTATCCCGAATAGGTCACCATCTGGATGTCACTGGTATTAGTGACAAATCCTCGTCACGTATATCGACCGTAAACCCTCCCCATAGTTTAAAAACTTATTAAATAACCTTCAAACTAATGACCATATATGTCGAAGCCTAAACTCAATAAAAAGGTAAAACTATTTTTTTCACACAGCTTTTTTACCAGCTTAATAGGAGTAATTGTTGTCATTGTTATGACCAATCAAACAGCGTGCGACTAGTGTAACACTTATTAAAATTACATATTAGTAAATAGTTTACCACTTATAAGTGTAGATGCTTAATTTAATGCAGAAGAAAAACCACAAAAATCTGCAGGATCGGTATAGATACTAAGTGAGTACAATAGTAAATCGTATAATAAACCTAACCAATAACCATAATATATTATAT
Organism: Diuraphis noxia; assembly: GCF_037042655.1. Taxonomy (NCBI): domain Eukaryota; kingdom Metazoa; phylum Arthropoda; class Insecta; order Hemiptera; family Aphididae; genus Diuraphis; species Diuraphis noxia. The sequence goes on along the minus strand of NW_028301711.1, from coordinate 39,898,750 downwards.
GTTACGAAATTTTGAAGTTTCATTTTTAGATTGTAATTGCGATATCCCCATACGCGTGCGCATGCAGGCCTTTTTCAGGGTATGCAAAAGGCTACCACTGGCGCGCCCTGAAAGTTATTTTAAGCATGTAAGATTCTGATAATTTATATACCTACACAATACCCAAATATTGAAAAGTCTTACTGTTTATTCCAAAAAATATATTAAAAAATACCATGGTCCATGACAATATACAAAAAGTATGTATTTCGCAAATACTTGATAGTTATTAATAATAACTAATAATTGGATGTTTCGATTTGTTAATAGCACCCGGACATAGTTATGTTTATACGTCGGACGGTGGTTAGCATAGCAATCACCTTTTTATGATTTTACACGCGAGTCAAACGTTGTCACTGCCGTTAGTCTGATATCATTTCTCTCATTTTTTATCATTATAAATATTTTAGAACTAATTATTTTTCTTGTGCAGAAAAGGTTTTTTTCTAGTATCGATTTTCGTCTCTTAAAGAGCTTTCAAGGTATGCAACTGCTGCAGATATCCTGCATACCCCTTGCGCACATCTAAGGATATCCAGTCATTCGTAGAATTTTAAAATAATATTTAAGATACAATTTAGATTTAGATATTTTGCTAGACCACGGTTTAATATGTACTAAAACTAAAACGTCCGTGATCTACATTATTTTATCTCAAACCATGTGCTAGACAAACAAAAAATAGCTTAATTTAATTTTATCAGTTTGTTTAGTTTAAATATACAATTTTCGATGTGTTTTTTCGCTAAATGTCACTGAGTCATAATAATAACATTTATTCCGGACAAAGTCCTCTATTGTTGTTTACAATTATAATAATAATATAACATTCGTGTTAATATCTATATCAATCGTTCAGACATCGTGAATCGTAGAAGATAATATTATTATATCGTGCCGGTTCTCCAACGTAAAATATAATAATATTATCACCGTATTATGTAACACTTCGGACCGGAAACTCTTGATGCGACTTGTGGTATCTGAAAACGCCTTATAAACGACGCCGTTCGGTCGTACTTATTTTATATACCTTATTTTAATCGTGATAATAATATTCGTATAAAACCACCTGTATTATTACTAAACTAAATAATGTACGAAGTTAACTTTACTGCTGCAATGATAACGGTCGAAACCCGTGAAAAACAATTGTAGGTGCCTATGCTTTTCACGTCGTTGTCACGATATGGCTTTTTTAATATTCTTAATTTTTTCGATTTTAATAGTTCGAGTGCGCGCCCGAAAATAAAACATTAAAATACGCTCGTTTTGTGCGCGTAACAATACAGACTTATTCGCCACCGCCGCCGCTTATAGGCTATAGGTACGCGCATAAAATGTTTTAATTGTCGTAATAGGTAGCGTTTTTGTTGGCTACAAACAATGTATAATAATAATAATATGTTACAATAATAACGCGTACTCGTAATAATAACCGCCGCTCAAAATCGTTAACAGAAATAAAAACACTTTTACTAATTATCGCCATACCGTGCGATTGTGCTACAACAATTATTATCTTAAAGCCGTGTTCGCTATAAAACATAATATTATAACTTTTCGTCATAATGGATGTGTACTTTATTATACCGTCATTCGTTGTACGCGTATATAGGTACTCTGGCCTCTGCTGGGTGTACAGTGTATTTGTATATTAATATACAGCTGAACCTCTAAATACCGGACACGCTTGTTTGCTGAAATCTCTTTTTCCACTAATAAGATACTTCAGTTTGTAGAGGGTTTGTAGTCTGCTTCTCTTCCCCCCCCCCTCTCCACACCATCAAATAAAAAGTCCGATGTTAAGTGTTTGTCTATGAAATTGACTATCGTGGTTAGAGGTACCGTCGAATAGGCTCTGATCGTTGGATTTTGCGTTGTTCGTTCGAGGTGGTCGTCAACGGGTATTTTTCTTCACTTTAAGTAAAGAAATAGTATATTAAAATTGTAATGAAAAATCTACAAGTTTAATTTCAGTTTTAAGAAAAAAATACGATAATGTGTATCTTATGTGATTATGTGATGATTATATTACTCATTACCACGCTTTCTAAATCATAATATTATATATTATTGAGACTGTAATAGATTTTGACTTCTAATTGGTCAGTTGGAATTATATTATCTTGATCGCGTATATTTCGAGTAGGCTGTTTAAAATGATCAAAGATTAAACAGCGTTAAGATAACGTAATATATAAGTATATAACGTAATATCAAAAACTGTTTTGCGAGGGAAACGGGGAAAGAATCACTCGGGAAGTAGTACAACGTACAAGCAACCAAATGCCCACATTTTATTGAGTAGAACATTAAAAGTGCAACATCGCTTTTATTTTTCCTGTATCACATGCACGAAAAAATTTCTAATTGTTTAAAAATTCAATATTTTAAATTTGAATAATTTTTTTTTGTATACATTTTCTCCTTTTTATAGCGTGAAAATTTGATTGCCTATAGCTTGAAATTTGGATTAAAGTCTGAACGATTCTATCATGATGTGTGCAAAACAGTATTTAGTATGTTTGTCAGACAGTAACAACACATGCAGATGTAGGGTCCTTTAAGTGATTTTTTTTCGCTATTCCGTGACAGCACAATTATAAATTATCGTGGTTCGAGGCTATCTATACACATGCAGTCTGCGCATGACCGGTTCTATGGAAATATAACAATTTAAAATAGAACGCGTTTGTATATAATCTAAGGACCGTTGGACAAAACCCGTCGATTAACAGATATCGATTAACTGTGATACCGGCTTTAAGCCGGGTCCACACGATGATAGTTACTCTCGCAAGAGTCGCTATCGTGATAGTAGCTCTCAACTATCATGCATGTATGATAGTGTGAGAGCTGCTCTCACGATGGTTCGACAGTTACTATTGACATGTTCACACGGCGATAGTATTCGATAGTACTATCACGATAGCAACTATCGCGAGAGTAACTATCATCGTGTGGACCCGGCTTTAGTTTACGATTTCAGATTTCAGAAATGTATGAGTAACATACTTACATCTAGGACAGTTAAGTTGTTCTTCTGTGGTTGTGTTTAGTGTTTACTACAATACGGGCCTCAATCCTGGTCCGGTAAAAAGTAGAAATGACAAAGGAAGGATCCTTAATCTTTATAACTGCTACAAGTTATAATATAATAACTGTAAATTATGTGATTCGTATTCGTGCATAAAAATCAATCGTCTAAGGGGTTCATCCCAGTGTCCATTGAACATGTATTATATTATAGTTAGTGGCGGAATGGAGCATTATAAAAGATATATCAGAAGACTGCCGAGGAACCTGGGTACATTTCTACGGCCCCCCCGATTTGGAATTTTTGAATTCTGTTTTGACAGATCGTTTGTGCATCGTTTGTGCACGAATGTGCACGAAGTCCCGTCGTTTGTGCACAAATACAGGGGGGATTATCCCTAAATCAAATTCGGGGGGCCGTAGAAACGGCAGCCCCCCCGATTTGGAATTTTTGAATTCTGTTTGGGCAGATCGTTTGTGCATCGTTTGTGCACGAATGTGCACCAAGTCCCGTCGTTTGTGCACAAATACAGGGGGGATTATCCCTAAATCAAATTCGGGGGGCCGTAGAAACGGCAGCCCCCCTGATTTGGAATTTTTGAATTCTGTTTGGGCAGATCGTTTGTGCATCGTTTGTGCACGAATGTGCACCAAGTCCGGTCGTTTGTGCACAATTATTCCCGGAGATATCACAAAAACAAAATCGGGGGGCCGTAGAAACGGCAGTCCCCCGATTTGGAATTTTTGAATTCTGTTTGGGCAGATCGTTTGTGCATCGTTTGTGCACGAATGTGCACGAAGTCCGGTCGTTTGTGCACAATTATTCCCGGAGATATCGCAAAAACAAAATCCGGGGGGGGGCATAGAAACGGCAGCCCCCTGATTTAAAATTTTGAAATTCTGTTTGGACAGATCGTTTGTGCATCGTTTGTGCATGAATGTGCACGAAGTCCCGTCGCTTGTGCACAAATACAGGGGGGATTATCCCTAAATCAAATTCGGGGGGGCATAGAAACGGTAGCCCCCTGATTTGGGATTTCGAAATTCTGTTTGGGCAAAGTTTTAATGAAAATGTCAATTATGTTTGGCTCGACAAAAATATATACAAACAACAAAATCTAATCGAACAAAATATTAATAATTTTATGAGCATATTGTCTACAGCTTGTTCGACTGATAAGAATGTTATATTATTTGCCATCGGCTCTCCTGGATAAAACTGTTTTAAAATGTTGGCTCGTTTTTTATATGTTTGTATAGTTACACCATCTCGAAGTAACGCATAAATTAGATGCCATAGTGTACTTTCATCTTTATAATAAAATACATTAGTATTACTATTAATACTTTAATACAATTACACGATTAAAAATTAAGACACAATACATTTAGGTATTATATAAAAGAAACTCAATAGAATTACGAAAACCATTTAATTTTTTTTTTTATACTAATATCATTCGTCCAAATATACATTAAAAAAAACTCAATAAAGTTACAAATTACAATTTTAAGTTTACCATTTCGACTGTATTTTAAATAGTGTAGACCTATATTTCATGGAGCGCAATCGTGTTACAGCCAAAGAAATGACTGCCACTGTGCCGATACCTTTTGGTTATAAATAATAGTTCATAAGTATTAAATACGTTTAAAACTATACCTACTCACCTATTTATAATTTATTTATACGGCTTAATATTTATAACCAAAAGGTATCGGCACAGTGACAGTCATTTTTTTTTTTTTGGTGGCACTTGCGGTCACTCATTTTTTTATTCCTATGAACTAGTTTCACATAATACATTACGGCTACGTTACTAATATTCTGACATACGCTTTTACAACAACAACTTTAAATTTGATAAAAAAAAACTACACGGTAATAGGTACATTAGATAAAAATCCAAAAGAAGAATTAACGCGATCACATTTCACCAATTGCCAATGTTTATTATTTGACGATGATGACGAAGAAAGAATTATTGCATTTTCAAGTAGTGTTCAAAGAAAAGCTACATCTACTTATAAACATTTATTTCTTGATGAAACTTTTAAAAGTTATAACCAACAATTCATAGAAATTTATAGCTACCCGCATACATTTTTAATTATTTTTTTAATAATTAAAACATATAAATTATATATATATTATATTGTTAGGAATAGGTATTGTAGGAAAAAGTATGAAATGTATGAAAGAATGAATGACATAAGTAAATGTTTTTCTTGGATTTACAATTATAATTTTAAATTTCAATTCATAGTTTATTTTATACAAAATACAAATTATTCATATTATTATACTAGTATATTAAATTTATATATTTATTAAATTATAAGATAAATATTGATATTTTTTTACTCAAAAATAATTAGAATGAACAATTTAATTTTAGTGCGGGCCGCACTAAAGCTACTAAAGTGCCGCATACGGCCCGCAGGCCGCGTAGTGAGGACCGCTGGTTGATACCATATTACCATACATATTATATAGTTGGGTGAAATTAATTTAATACCGGTAATTTTTGTATTACTTCTAAAGTTCTAAACAAAACTCAATTAAATATTCCGAATTTTGACCCTACAATTTAATTACAGTATTATTATTATCAATTTGTCAGTGTATAAAAAATAATAAGTAACCGCAACTGCCACCAAAAAAATTCTGTCCCGGAATCATGCTAAAAATAAGTCTGGATTACAATAAGGTACTTTAAACTGTAAATCACCTAACAATATCCTTAGGTATATTATATATTTAAATTTGTTAAAAAGAAGCGTATGCTAAATAAAATGATTTTTTTTTTTGGTTTAATCCATAATATGCCTATGATTAATCATTTTTTTAAATGCTTTACAAATATTTTTAAACACCAAGAAAAACTATTAAATTCATTCAAAATTTATATCTAGTATAAAGTTTTTACCACTGAAGTAAAAAAAAATCATTTCTTTTATTAACATTTCTGTAGTTATTCTAAGTGAACAGTGAATGATCCTACTATACAGTCCATATAAAACTGTTATTTTATTCAGTAGTGTCGTTATACAAATAAGATATCACAATAATTAAATTATATATAATAATATATACACTTAGATATTCATTTGAATGAATTATTAATTCAAAAGATACTTACTTGATACTTCTTCAAATTCACTAATAGAAAACCATAGAAAATCCATCCATAAATCTTCAATGTACTTATACATACTTATTGTAGCACACAAACTAAACAACATTATGACACTAGGTGTTAACTGTGACCTCACAAAATCACAAATGACCAATTATACAAAATCGTTATTTTACAATGTATAGATTTTTACAAAACTGATTATTTGAAAACCTTTGGACGTTGGATACCGGTTTACCATATAGACTCATTATGATAAAACCTACCTGGGTCTCTATACCGCTCGTGTACGGTACGATTACACGATATACCTACTGTTTTCTAGGAATTTTGCCTTTTTACCGGAGCACCGACGACGACGGCGACGCCGATAAGATGAGAACTGTATTATAAAACTAATTTTAATGAGAATGTCCATACAAAAGATTGTGCAGATGAAAATTTGGCTATGGACCAATTGCGCCTAAAACAAAATTTGTATTTAAGGGTCAATATACCAATTGCGCTGCATATATTTTTGGGTCAGTGTACCAATTGCGCTGCATATATTTTTGGGTCAGTGTACCAATTGCGCTTCTTATATTTTACGGTCAATATACCAATTGCGCTTGTATTAAAATTTGCCTGATATTTATTGATCAATTGATTACTAGCTAAAGTGACTGGTTTTAATATATTTTATACCAGTATCGGGAATTTTATGAAACATTATTATTATCACGCACATATTTTGATCACGGAAGTATGCATTTGAGTGATGTACGAAAATTGTATTATATATTTTTTTAAATTAGCATATTATTATTATACCTCGTGGTGACTAAATGAATTATTTTAATATCTTAATGTAGGCAATTGTTCTTTTATACTTATGATGATTATATTCTCCTTTCCTCGTAGTGAAAAAATGTATTATTGAACAAATATATTATTCTGTAAACTAACCAAATTATATTATTCTAAATTGTAATGCCATGTTCAAATTATAATTAAAAAAAAATATTATTATTATTAAAGCATGCAAAATACAAATATCATGTAAACATCATATAAACTCAAAATCTTATTACTTTATGATTTAACCACCTATTCTCTGATTATTATTAATATTATTTTATTTTAGATTTCATTGACTAAACTGCATAAACCTTGTAAAACTGTATAATACATGTAAAAAATGTATAGAGCGCAATTGGTCTATCGACCCTAACATTTTTAGAGCGCAATTGGTCTATCGACCCTAAAATTTTTAGAGCGCAATTGGTATATCGACCCTTAAATGTTTAGAGCGCAATTGGTATATGAAAAGGTAATTTTAAGCGCAATTGGTAAACTCCCGAAAATTTAATACTGAAATAATAAGTACAATATAATTTTTAAACATAATTTATATGCAAGAAAAGTCACTATACTACATTAGACAAATAAGAAGAGTTTTCTATGATTTATTGAATTTGTAAAGAATCATAAATCATAATAAGGAGATTCTACAATAGTGATGCACTGATAACCTCTATTTCATGTGGCCCGTCACACATTTTTTAAATATAACAAAATATTTTTTAAAAAAATCAATATTATTACATTTATTTTTATTAATTTGTGAATTCTTTTAAATATTCCAAAAGTACAATAATAATAAAAATACTTTACAATAAATTATTTATAATATGAAATTTGAGCTTGTGTTTCGTTTACTAATAATGAAAAATCTGATTGAAATTCAGTAGTTCCATTTTTCAAAAACTGCATAAAGGTGTTCCATAAGTTGCAATCTATTTATGAACAAATTTTGTATGTTTCATCCATGGTAATATTTTGTTCGATTAGATTTTGTTGTTTGTATATATTTTTGTCGAGCCAAACATAATTGACATTTTCATTAAAACTTTGCCCAAACAGAATTTCGAAATCCCAAATCAGGGGGCTACCGTTTCTATGCCCCCCCGAATTTGATTTAGGGATAATCCCCCCTGTATTTGTGCACAAGCGACGGGACTTCGTGCACATTCATGCACAAACGATGCACAAACGATCTGTCCAAACAGAATTTCAAAATTTTAAATCAGGGGGCTGCCGTTTCTATGCCCCCCCCCGGATTTTGTTTTTGCGATATCTCCGGGAATAATTGTGCACAAACGACCGGACTTCGTGCACATTCGTGCACAAACGATGCACAAACGATCTGCCCAAACAGAATTCAAAAATTCCAAATCGGGGGACTGCCGTTTCTACGGCCCCCCGATTTTGTTTTTGTGATATCTCCGGGAATAATTGTGCACAAACGACCGGACTTGGTGCACATTCGTGCACAAACGATGCACAAACGATCTGCCCAAACAGAATTCAAAAATTCCAAATCGGGGGGGCTGCCGTTTCTACGGCCCCCCGAATTTGATTTAGGGATAATCCCCCCTGTATTTGTGCACAAACGACGGGACTTGGTGCACATTCGTGCACAAACGATGCACAAACGATCTGCCCAAACAGAATTCAAAAATTCCAAATCGGGGGGGCTGCCGTTTCTACGGCCCCCCGAATTTGATTTAGGGATAATCCCCCCTGTATTTGTGCACAAACGACGGGACTTCGTGCACATTCGTGCACAAACGATGCACAAACGATCTGTCAAAACAGAATTCAAAAATTCCAAATCGGGGGGGCCGTAGAAATGTACCCGAGGAACCTTACGGCTTAACAAAGAGACAAGAACGGAAGGATCTACTTTATTAGGTATGCATCGTATAATTGATCGCAGTCTGCAGTGGCGCCAGGATTTTATTTCAGGGCCTACCAACGGTATGACTGTATGAGGACAACGCTGCATTATATTATTAAGACGGTAAGATAGATACTTTCACCCTATTTAAGAAAAGAATAGAAAGACACACACAGTGTCACGCTTTTGTACTTTATTAGCATTTATTTTTACGTTGATCTGATAGTCCTACTTTCCAATTTCTGTTCGAGCCATTCATCATACAATTTAATTATATATTTTATGATTTGTATCGAAATATCGCAGGGCTGGCTCAACAGGCAACTGGCATGGCCGCATGGGGGCCAAGTTTATCACGCGTAGTTACTTTCAACCAAAAGTATTTAGGTATATAGCCAATAACCATATAAGTACAATGTAAGTTTTATTAATTATTATTAAAGGAATGGTGCAATTGCACCCTTAAAACAAGAAAAATATTTTAGGATTGCGTTACATAAATTGTACGGTCAGTAAATCAAATAAACATTTACTACCTTCAAAAAAATTATTCAAGTAATTATTGGTTACTCATTTTTTGAACATGTATCAGAATAATTAATTAATAGAGAACTCGGTGGTATGCTAAATGGAGTTAACAAGAAACAGAAGATACCTTATTATTGGGTTTTGTGTTATTTATAAAATTAATATTATGTTTATATTTTTCAGGGAAAAATAACTGTAAAAGTTCATTAGATATACTTTAGATGAGGTTTTTCCTATTCTTCATGAAGTTTTGTGTATTATATTATGTTCATTGCCAAAGTGCCAATCAGTGTAGCATATCTATACTCGGCGCACCTTTTCTACACTCATAAGGTATTAATATAAAAGTTAATAAATTATTATTATATAGCTTGACTTAACTCTTTGTTTCTAATAAGATAATATTAATATGATAATACTTAATAGTAAGTATGTTGATGCATGAATTGAATCTAATAGGTTACAGATATTTCACATACGATTATTATTTTTTCTTGCGCACTTTGCTTTGCTTCTTTAGACTGAAAACATGGTTACGCTCCCAAATGGGAAATGAACGACTCAGTAGTTTGACTGTGTTGCATGTGCATTTATATATTGACAAAAAAATTGATAATGTAAATTACACGGTTGCAAAAATGATAAAGGTAACCTCCAAGAGGTATGGATACTATGTTTTTATCCAATTTAATCCCATCAACATTGAATTGTTATCATTATTAACAATTATACATTAATTTACTATTCATAAACTATTTGAACAATTTATTAAAATTCAAAACAAACTTTTAATACTTTATCGCATGTTCAATTGATGTATTATAACTAGTTAATTATTTTTTGTTTTTTTAATAATAAAAACCATTATCTACTATTAGGAATTTGGTTTATAATATAATATTATATAATGTGGGGTAATACAACACTATAAAACTATATTCCATATTTTTATAATACAATATGCACATTGTACGATTATTGTCATTTATTTTATTATAAGCGTTATTGTATTTTTTTGTTTAACTAAAGTTTTATTGAATATATTGTAACATTTCAAATTCAGTAATAATTAATGACTAACGGCTATAATAATTTAGCGTGGTTATTGGTCCATAATATAAACTCTGAAAATGACCGAGTGCAATATTGACATCAATAATAATATGACCTATAATATGAAAATATTGTTTTAAGCGCTATCGTTGAACTCGGGTTATTCGTTTAACGACTTAACATTGATAATATTATTTATTATGACGCACGACGGCGTAGACAGTAAACGACTATCATAGTCATACGCAAAATAGTCATGGCATAATATAGCTATAGAATACGTGTTTTGTTTGAAACCGTGATCCATACGTGTCGAAAAAAAAATTTAAAAAACCCATCGCCGCATATAACACTACAAACCTACTCGTATATTTAAATATAAATATATATGTGTGTGTGTGTGTGTGCACAAATCTCGGGACTATTGTTTTTTTTTTCTTATAATAATGCTTGTATACAACAACGACGACAATTTATTAGAAATACGCATACCTATTATCTATATATTATAATATACACGCGATTTCATGTGTTCGTATCATGCATTGTTTACGACGGAATTAAACGCGCGTATTCCGCAGTAAATAGCCAATGAGGATAATGGCGTCGGAACAAAGTCACATGGTATTATAGAGCAGGCAACGCAGTGTTCTCGTAATATTATATTGTGTTATGAGTCTGCATGTTCCGGATTTTCAAATTCAAAGAATCAAAGTGTTCATACATATAATTATTATTATTAATATTAATAATATTATTATTATTATCATTACTAAACTACAAATACTCGAAATATATTTTTATTATTATGCAGTTGTTCAAAAAGTAAAAACTGTGGACGCAGAGTTTACGGGAAAAAGTTTTTTTTTCTTATTAACAATTGAGAATGTTTCAAGGATCAGGATAAGGAATATTTTGATAGTTGTAAAAAATTAATAATCAAATTGGCATCTGTAGATTTATTTTTTCTCATCATTTACCAATAAAATAAAATAAATATTTTTCTTTTAGATTTCAATGGATTCATGTTCTATTTTTATAATTATCATTATTATTTTAACACATACATAATATTTTGTGACTTGGTTTGAAATGGTGACAAAGAAAACATATTGGTGTATAGAAAGTTAACTAAGGTTAAATATCAATTTAAAAAATTAATCGAAATCATATCTTTATTTATAATATATATGATAGCATTTTTTTGATCAGTGATGAACTGTTTTTAACGCACTCAAGCATTTCTTCAAATTTTACATCTTGCAGAAGAACTTATTCTATACTTGACGTCATAAAAGTTTATCAAGTTTGTCTTGACCCAACGTAGCTCTCAATCTTGTTTTTATTAACGTTAATAAATTACTTTTTATAGTTCAATAGTTGACTTGAGAGAAAAATAGTGTAAGCATGTATTCATATACCAAAAGTCAAAAATATATTCGTATAGACAACGGAAGGCATATTGTATACCTAAACATAATTTTATAACATTATATCACGAAATTCATAATATACTCCTCAATATTATGTTTTACCTTAATTATTGTATTTGTTCTATTTTTATTCGAATTCTTCAATATTTCACATTTTTGATGACAAAAACGATACATACCTAAGATAATATTATGACCATGATTGACAATTCATACGACTGATAATAAGTGTTAACGAAATCGGGGGGGGGGGGCACTCCTACAAAGTTTACCAATTACTATGATATGATTAGAAAATGTTGCATTCGTAAAAAAATCACATCGTGGCTTATATATCTATATTATAGTGTATTAAATTTTGTCCACATAACTTATTTTGTTTATCACTGGCCCGTGGCTTCAACACAAAAAGCGAACCAGTGGGTATTTGCCTTTCCAAATCCCAGCACAGTCCACCCCTATAATAATGCATTCGATAACATTGACTAAACGTTTTACATACTGATCAATGATAACTGATAACAAATTCGAATAATTCCAAGTACATAATTATTACTTAGTTTTTTGGATCTATGGTAGTATGGTTATAGAGAGCATTTATCTATCATCAGCTATCTCCTCAAAATAACCAATTATGCATAGTAGTTGTATATAGTTGATATGAATCAACACAAGACATACCTAACAGTTAAAATAAACATTTTCAGTCATCTAGAAATTAAAAAGTCTTACAAATATAAACAATCAAAATTACTCGAAAAAACAACTTTATTTTAGTTGAAAACGCTATTAAAGTTCTGTAAGTAAGAGTATAAGTAGTTGATTTACCTCATGTTCATAAAGGTAAAAAAATGAAGTAATCTCGGTTATATTATAGGCAGTTTTATTAAAACCTTGTTCAGTATTTATATAGAAAAAAGAATAGAAAAAATGTTAAATCAATAGTGGCCGACGAATCGAAACTGATTCGAAATACGAACTGAACATCAAGTCATCAGGATAAAGTAAGTGTTATTTAAATATTATATACATTATGTATAAATACAAATTTAAATACCTATATTTTTTTTATGAATAATATATTGTTTAATATTATTGAATTATACACAAATATAATTGCTTGTAAATCGACGTATATATACATATTGTAAATTATAATAATAAGCAGCTTTGTATTTTGTGATGTCAGCTTAAATATTAGCTTTTTAAAGTTTATTGACCTATCATCAAACTTAAATGTAAGAACATTATCTGTGTTCCCTCGTTGGGATTTTTTCGATATTATAAATTTCAAGCGATTTATGAGTATAGGACATTGGTAGTAAAATATTAATATTTAAAATTACTAATAAATTAGTTGTGTCATTGTACAAAAAAAAAACACATAATGATGTAGTGTTAAAAACTTCTAACTCCCCAGAATTATAATACTATAATAGAATTTTTTGAATTACAACAAAATACCTAGAAAATCAAATCGTGAATACAATAATAACAATAATACATAAATAAACTCTAGGGAAAAATGTATGTACGATTTTGTTTTAGAGCTTCTCAGAGCTTTTTTTTACAATATATTTTATGATTATACATACAAATTTGAATATTAAATAGTTAATAGTCTCTTCTTTAGAGTTATAAAAATGATTATTATGATGGTCCTTAAGAACGATTTTATAAAAATATGTATTATTGCATCTTGTATTTATTATTATAAAGTATGATTTCCACAAATTAAAAAATGATTGATATTAATAACTACAATGTTTAAATGATGAATGCATGTGTGTAGCCCTCATATTTTTCATACCCAATATATAATACTGACCTAAGTATTATTATTGTACATGAACTAAATAAGTAGTAATAACTTATAACACCTAATATAAGATACCTTATAATGATAATTTATATTTGATATTCTCACAATTCCGCTTTTTATTTCTCTACATACATATTATGTCTCCATGCATTAAATATTTTTTATAGAATTATTATTTCAGAGTTTTTTCCGATTTCCCAAAAACTGTACATTCGAAAATACTCTATTCACATACTCAATTTATTATTAAATTTGTAACCTGTATTATATATGCGTATGCCGTATATACTGCACATGCTACTAAAAAAAATTTGTTGTGATTCTTTCGATTCTTTCTTTTATTTGTGTTTGATTCGTAGGATTTTTCTTTTTGACACGTGCAGTACTCTATACAAAAACAGTCTGCAGCCAGTCAACTGCACGTCAAATATAGGTTATATGAATATACTTTGGGCAAATTTGTATACGTGAAGTTGCGCAGAAATACATTTGTATAGTATATTGTGCACAGCGATATAATATACATATTATATTAAAAATTGTAACTATAACATTTAACTAAGTATTTTTGGTGGAACTTAATTCAACCGACATTTAAAATTATGATTTATATTCAATATGATTTTAAATAGTTGCAAATTTGTGTATGTCGTACTGTCGTGAATCGCTATTTCTAGGAATTTCATGAAACCAAAGAAATATTAAATACAGCGCCACGATTGTGACGCGAGCTTAGTAAAAAAAAATATGGCGGCGGCACTACAGTGTACTTATATTATTATCTCGAAGCAGGAATTGCCCATTTAAGCAGCGTACATTTTGGTGTTTTTTTTTTAACCGGATATAATATATGATGTTTAAGAATTTTATGATATCCGGGTTGGTGTGCACAAAGAGCCAAAATAATATAAATATATTTAATTATTAACTATAATACAGAGTTATGACTTGTCTTATAATAGTAAACTTATTTTTATTTTAAATTCTGATTTTTGGAATTTTTAAAACTTTTTAATTTTTCATACCACGTGCTCTGTGACGATATAGACTTTGAATTAAAATCCTCTTTTTATTAGTTATTTAATTGATAATTTTTTTGAAAGTGTTGACGTGCCTAATTCAAAATTTGAATGAGTATAGTTTCTTATTTTTTAAAATGTTTGTTCCAATGATGATATCCTCTAAAAATAGTTTTACAAAAGTATAAAATCTACGTAAAACTAGATAGTGTTTTTACAATTTTTACAAATTATTGATATTAATATAACTAATATTTTCAAATTATCATATCTTATCAACCCATTACCATTTACCCAGTACCTATTATCGTTATAGAACAAAAAGTTAAATGACTCAAAAACTACTCTTATATGAATTTTGGATTCAAATACGTTAACATTTTCTGAAAAGTTATCCACTGTATAATTTACAGTCGATTGACTAAGGAATGTTACCATTCGGAAAACAGAATTTTGTATACCATCTAGGCACTCCTTAAATAGTACGAAAAATCTCAGAAATTTGAAAATAATAATAATAATAATAAAAAGGAATTAAGACTAAGATTAGGTATAAGGCATAAGGTTGAGATTGTTTTATTATATTACAGATTGTAAATACATTTATTTAAAAATAAAAATAAAATAAACTATATAAAAAAAAAGGTTGAGATTAAATATACACCTACTGTGAATTAATATTTTGTGAACGACCACTGCGGTATGTTATACACTTATAAAGCCGGCTTAATCCATAGAAAAAAAAAATACTCGAGAAAAATAAAAACAGATTAAATAGCCACAGAGCGTATATTATAATATAGGTGATTCTCGGTTTCCCTGCAGAGTCAAACAGTGGAACAGCAAGGCATCATGACGCCACCTCTATAGACGCCGACCACGTCCTGACCGGTATAGTTGACGCAAGACACTGCAGGAAAACTGCACATCTATAGGTAAACACTATACACACATTTCCTCCAAAGTATTTTGAAATATTTTTTTCATAAATTTGGTATTCATAATATTTCTGGAAAAAACCATATTCCCATCGTTATGATTATCATAAGTTTTTAGTCTTTTGAATGAAATCAATACAGCATCATAATAATATATAGGTACCATTTTTAATTTCATCAGTAGTTCATATCATATTCTTGAAAATTTCCTAAACATAAAAATCGAATTTATAGCAAGACGTATATAGTTTAAGATAAGGACATAAAGTATCAATGTATCATTAATCCACATGGACATCCCGCTAAAGACTGTCCTTAACTGTCATCTATACATTCTAAACTTGAAACGCATACAATAATTTACTTACGAATCATTGAGAATTAGACTTTTATGTATTTAAATTCCATGAAAAATATTTGCCTTGGAACATGAAATTAAAAAATGCATGCTGCGTCATTTAATTTAAATATTTAAATATTTTATGATAGAAATATATTTTTTAAGTCAATATTATAATCACGAGTTGTCGATTGAAGTATCACCGTGCTTTTTGTATATGTATATCTAAATTGGCCACCGCTATGTTATCACTTTATCAGGTATATAATGTACGTGGTATACGATTGTACGAATTTGTACCTATATCAGTATCACGCGCGTGTACCGGATGTAACGCCACACGTACACCAATAATAGATTTTGATATTTATATAACATAAATTACACAATATAATATAATATAGGTATACGTTTGAGTGTGTGACGGATGCAAAGGAATTTTTTTTGATTGAATTTCACTAGCATCCGTGCAACAGGGAACGCGAACAATTGACACTTCAAATTATAATAATATTATATGTGTATGAAAAAAAAACTATAAATACATGCATCTACATAGATGTGTTATATAGGTATAGAATAACAAGCAAAACCCGACCCCTGACTTTTGAGTCTCACGCAAGTCCGGTCCGAAGGGGATGGCGACCGACTGATAAAAATGTCATGAAATAAAAAAATGAAAATAATGCCATGTTAAGACCCTCTCTTTTTCACTGTACTCTCTCTCACACACACACACACACATCTCTCTCTCTGGCCCATTATGCTGTGCGCGCGTGTATTCGGGGTGATGGAAACAATGTGTAAATATATCAATGGCCATAATAGGAAATTGATTTTTCTTTTTTTTTCCTTTTTACACGTGCCCCGACAACGGGATTTACAGCAGGATCTCTGCGGTTCGACGGATTATGTCAGTTCTCATGAAACGTTTTTCGCTCGTTATATAAACCATCATTCACCACGTGGTTGTTGATTATATATATGATATAATAGGTATATATAGTACATATTATATAAAATAAAAACATACCTAACTATATAGTGTGCTGTGCTTACGCCCCGTGAGTTCTCCTCTCGTTTATCCGATAATATAATATTATATGTTGTAGATCGAGAAACGGTCGAACGGTTTTCGCGTTTTTGTTCACATAAACTTCTAGGTAGTATAACACTGCGCGTTACCTATATATATATATATATATATATATACAACTACAGTCCACAGCACAATACGGTAGACAATCGAAATGGATTACGTCGTGTATAGGTATTATATCAGTGCCATGGTATAACTATATATCATTGACGGCGCCCAGGGAAAATCATGTTTGCTTACACATTCAGAATGACATTTGATACGATTTCTATAAAAAAGGAACCTAAGATTTTATGAATATATTTAAAACTATACCTATACCGCTTGTCGTATGCTCACGAGTCACAAATAACTTTTTTATCATGACAATCATAGACATGTCACATGTGCTGGTGGGGGGGGGGGGGTAAAGGGGGAGGTAAGCCGCGGCCCTGAATTTTCCTTTAATAAATGCATAGATATCTGATTTCTATACTATATACTAGATTATTTGTATATTTGCATATTGAATTAAATAAATAGGTACTTTATAAAACATACAATTTAATATTCAACTATTCTAGTAGTCATTAGTACAAGAATCTTTGGTAATTGGTTCACACCTTTTTAGTTTTTAATGTGTCCCCCTCCCTGCAGATAAGTCTGTGCACGTCTTTGATGGCAATACGAACACTATTTTACATTATAAGTACCTACACAATTAATATAATTATTCAAAACCTATAAACACTTTGCAACACATTTTTTTAAATAGAATTTTCAATATACCTAATATTGCTTTTACATAAAAACACGACTATAAGCACTAACAAAAAAAAAATCAAACAAAATATTTAGTTTAATAAGTTATGTAAAAACATAACTGAAAATAAAATATATTATGTATTTACTTGGATTGGAACAATGGAATCATGTAGATATAAACTTTAGACTGCAGTAAGAACTCCAACATATCTAATATGTATTGATTAGTACATTAAATACCATGATGATGACCAATACAAGTAGGACATGGGTTATTTCAGATGTGTAGTACTTGTAGTAGCATTGGGAATTTTGTCATGAAGTATTTTAGATATAATATATAAAATATAATTTTAAACAAATTAATAAAGGTAACGAAACAATATAAATTTATGTTTTAATTAGGTGCACATAAAAATGTGTTTGTCTTCAGTTCCGAACATAGTGATCATGGTAAGCCTCTGTGTATAGGTACATGTTATATTAAAAATTAATAAATTATAATACATATTAATAGGTTTCGTATAAACTATAAAGTAGACAAAGTACTAAGTAGTATACTAATTACTCGTATGGCGTGTCACCAGTGCAATGCATGTGTCACATGCAGTATCAGATAAAGAACGTCTAAGAAATTATTATGATATTGAACACTATAAAGTATAAGTATTATTATAATTACTGGGTGAGTCAATTCCATATTCCCATTTAAAGCTTCTGTTTTGAAACTTTATCTAAATCGGCGCCAAAAACTTGTATCTCTCAATGCAGTTCACACTATATTATGTAATTCATAATCAGATTACTGGATTACCCCCTTGGCCCCACGTATAATATTTTAGATTTTTTAATTTATTAAAAATATATTATAAGCTACTAATCATACATAGACATGAAGCCCAAATGTACATTCATATGAATTGCCTAAATATTATTCCTTAAGAGATGATACGTTCTAACCTTTAGTAGACAGTTATAATTTTTACGCATTAATAATTAATTTTTACATTTTCAATTTCTATAAATTCGATATTAAAAACAAATAATAAACGTAGGAAATATTTTTCCAATTAAATAACAACTACTAACGATTGTGCAGAAATACGAGAGACCCATAACAATTAACAATCACAGTTTGTGTTGTCAGTGGGGCGACGCCGCGACGGTCTTGTATTTTGGTAATACTCTTAGATATATTAGCTGATGGTAAAATATGGGTATTCCGTTCTAAACATCGCATAAAATAATAATCAATAACACTTAAAAAAAATAAAAAGCGTCGCGTGATCCACCACCAACATTACAACCACCGGCACCATCATCATTTAGCGCAAACGGCGCCACCCCTTATCAGTTCCAGGCCGTCGTTATGAATATACTTAGGTCTTGTGTCGACCGCGACTATGTGGAATGACAATAATTGACCATCACCAAAACGTCGTATATTAATATTATTATCATTATTATTTATTATTGTCCACAAACCATCGCGTGGTCTCGTCAATCGACTCAATTCGCCCGTATCGTGTTTCACTTTACGGTTTACCCATTCAATAAGTTATAATATGGCACACAACAACAACAATAATAATAATGCACAAAACGGGACGTAGTTAATATACGGCTATTGTCCGGGGTACAATCGTAGTAAGTACCACTATATTATACTATTATTATTCCTATTATTATACGATTGTTATGCAAATCTCATCGAAACCGGTTTCTAATTGTGCTCGAATGTGCCGATGTTCGTTTACGAATAGAATACGGTCCTAATAACAATCGCTGTACGATTATTATAATAATATAATAAGTGTTTGCACGGAAATTAAAATATAAATCGTATCGTTGTGTGGCGTGTAACAACACTCGCACCGTTGTTGTATTATATTATATTACGTAGGTATTGTAGATATAAGCCCATTGATAAAATATAATAATATTATGTGAATGTGGACGGTGAAAAAGTTTGATTTTTGTTAAATCATAACGCCTCGACTGCGGCGCATGCGAAGGGTTGTCAGACCTAAGGAAATATTTCTAAGAATTTTTGCTCTCATTGCCTTTACAAGCAATAAAATAATAATTATGTTTGCTATTAGGACGATGAAATTAAAAGTTTTGTGATGTGCATAGCAAATTAAAAAATCGATTGAAAAGATAGTATTAAAACAATACATCTACGCTGCACGTAATAATAATAGATAATAAAAATATTATAATATTTTGTACAATGATATTCAGAAATTCTGTCCAAAACGATAAAAATTAAAAATATTGTATACGCTACTACTGTACTACTGTACTAGGTACATCATAAGTACTAATTGAGGCCATGTCGTTCACTTGTAAAAAAAATAACATTTTCCTCCCAAGGTATTTTTTATAAATTTTAGACAGTGTAAGAATATGTATTTATTTTACATACAAGAATAATTACATGTCTAGAGTAGTGTGATGGAATAAAACGTTAGATACGTTATATATGTATAAATATGCGGTTAAAATATAGTTCCCGCGTAATTGATAATGATAATGATAAACGTAGTGTATAATTATTACAATAAAATAGCTCATATACCAAACTTACGATCGAAATTCCATTACACTAATAGGTAATAGGTAATAGGTAAATTCACTGTAATAGTTTATTATTAAATTGTATGGATAATGATTCTAAATAAGAACTGCTGAACGTAAATTTGCCATGTTTGTAGGTAGTTAGGTGCAACACATGATGCGAAGAGTGATACATTTTGTTAAAAAAAAAAATCGGTACAATAGTTTAAAAAAAACATTTTCACTGTTATCATTTTTGTCAAATTGTAAATAATAATGTCCTATCAGACCTGTATAGTTGACAAACATCTCCGTTTATTTTATTCCTAAGGAGATGTGTGTTTTTTTTTGTAATTTACAGTAATAAATTGGACGGGTTTTAAAAAATTCAGTTGCTATTATAAGTTTTCTTCAAATATGAATTTGAAAAGGTTAGATAAAATTAATGAAAAAACAAAAGAACGACTTAACGTAAAAAACACATCATAAGGTTCAATCCTCTTGCGTATAATAATAAGTGCATTGATTAAATATATATTATATATTTAATCAATGATTAGCGTTAGGTAATCATTTTGTTTGCTTTGTTTCAGAAATTTGTATCTGGTCACGTAGAATAAATCCTCGTACTACTCGGGCCGCTGGTTTAGTACCACCAAAGAACAAACGCGTACCACTGCGCATTTTTGGACGGTAAGAGTCGATAAGAGGAAGTGTAAACAAACCTATCTCATATTAAGAAATAAATATTAAATTACGAGTATTTCGTCTTCGTCCGATTTCGCAAGCAGCACATCCTACAAACCGTCGTCGTCGTCATCCGAACTTTATTACTTATTATTTATACATACATACATACATATATATATATATGTTTAATTATTCATTCGTTTGTTTGTTTTTTCAAACGCGGCGAAGGGGTAGGAGAACACAATAGCCGCGTTCCTGGTGTCGCCGTCGAGACATCCGCATGCCGGTTCGTTCTTTTCTCCGCTCCCTATATATAGCTGCTGCTGCATTATACCGGTGTTAAACAAAAACATTATAAATGTTTACATATTAATATATATTATAATTAAATATACACGGGGGGCGGCGGCTGGCGGTCGTTCATATACTATTATTGCCGTCCCGGTTCGAACGATGGAATAATAATAATAATAATAATAAAAAACCGTGAGTAAACACGCTGCCGTTGTCGCGACGATTTCGAGATTCGATTCCCCGCGCGGGGCGTCTGTATCATGGGACGAAAATCGTTCATCGACCGCCGTAGTGGGTGTGTACGCGCATTGGAGCACAAGCGGCGGTCACGCGGGGTTTGCACAAGCGGTTCGCTAGGGCCTTGATTTACTCGAAAAGCTCAAATCCGTGTATGGTTTTCACAAACGCGTTACGTATTGATAAGATATTATTGTGGCGATTAGTGCGATGGTCCCCGCCTGGGGTGACGCAAGTTGTTAAAATATTATACCATTGTTTTCATGGCAGACTATATTATAAAATCAACGGTTATACGTTGTTGAGTACCTCCTACCTAATCTAACAGTTATTCGACTTTTTCTGTTTATTTTATTTTTGTTTGAAGACTGCTTTAATAAACAGTCTTCGGATAAGCTATAAATTGTTTATAGCTGCTATTCAGCTCCTGATATACATCACACCGTCTATCACCTCCACATAAAAAAAAAAAAAAAATTAAAAATAACATAACTAGCAGAGGTACCTGTGTAGTGTGTATGTAGTTGTATGTTATGATGTATTGATACTTATTAGTTATTATGATTATGACAAGGATTTTTAAGCAAAAATAATAATCAATATACGCAAAGACGCAAAGATGATGCATAAAAAATTTATAATAAACATAACTACATATTATAATATCTTTTGTGTGAAAAATGCAATTATTTGGTAATCACTAATTAGTATTAAGTTATTAAAAATATTTAAATGGCTATTATATGAAATAAGCACCAAAGGTACAAAAATGGTCTTTCTTTTGCGTCTAAATTTGTAGGACTTAAGCGCCAATCTATTATTGTATACCTGTTACACCCAACATATGACGTAAGCGCTATAGCCTGAAGGTGCAAAAATGACATATCATTTGCGCTAAAATTAATATTTTATCTTATAAAAAATTATATTATATTAAAAAATGTTCAATAATTATTATTTGTTGAACAAAAATATACATGCAAACCAAAAAAAATGTAATACCTACATAATATTTTATAAGAAAATTTCAATAATAAATAGTTAAAATATTATATAGGTACCTACACGCGGATAAATATAAATTTAATATCTATTAATAGTGGTACACATGCAATTACCTAGGATTTTGGCGCTTTTGTACGATACAACTTTTTTTTATCATTTCATTTTGGTGCTTATGTCTTTCACCGGTATAAATTATTGTTATTGTTGTTAATGAAACAATTGAAATTACATTGCAACAAATTATAATGGTGTTGAAAGCGAATCGTTTTTAAGGGACAGGATTTGGCAAGGCGATATCCAGTATATTATTTCTAAAGTGCGGTGTAACTGTGTGTGTAGAGACGGATCATTAGTGTGCGTGAGTTCCCCGAACGAAAATAAATTACAGCTAAGATTTTTGTGAATTCTTATCATTCATGCGAGCATTCACATGTTGCGATCAAAAAGTTTCAATTCCAATAAGGGGCCACTAATATCCAAAACGGAGATGAAAAATTATTCACCCGGTACCAAAAGTCCGATTTTAATTTTGAACACATATTATTACGTATAAATAAGTTTTAAATTTTGATTAATTCACTCAAATTCGGTAAAAAAAATACTTCCCATAAACGAATAACTATAGACTCTAAACCTTGATTTATTGCTAATCCGCAACCTAACCTAACAACATACAATCTCTAACCCACAGTTTTCAATAATAATTAATAATATATTGTTTTAATTAAAAAATGCACGAATTGATAAAAACTATGTGTTTAACTTCGACCAAGCATAGACGAGTTTTCATTATAAAACGCATTTCTGTTGAGTGCAGTACAATCGAATATTATATGTGAAGAATAGCTGTGTTGTTGTATACGCGTGTATATATATATATAGTACTGTACATAATAATATGATATAATATTTGATATTATACATATATATAATTCCATAATATATATATGCAGTTATATATACAGATATTCATAACTCGGTTACAATACGATATAATACATATATATGAAAGTAGCTTTCAATTACAATTGAACAAGTTCAAAGTATCAACACAATGTAATAATCGAGAGTTGCAGCGAATAAAACGAATTTTTTTTTCTTTCGATTATTAGTTGTATACACCATAACTCTATATACACTATAAAATATACTATACAGTATAAATTCTGTATAAGTTTTGATATAGTCGAGGTCTCCGCCCTCAACCACCTCCCGCCGACACTCGCCCACCCCTTATGCGCTTCAGTGGGGCGGAGACCTACGTCTATACCGGTGGACCGGCCAGCCTTGGGTTACCGGTCAGTGTTTTTTCAAGGTTTTTAAATCTATTTACTACTGATCTTCGGCTAAAAACAATAGTTATCTCGCGTGGAAGTAAGATACTTACAAAGAACGTATTCAGTATTATTTTCAGGGGAGGGGAGGGGGTTAAAATATTTTTAATAAATTGTAGTTGTACTATTATAATACATATAAAATGTGTAGTTAGTCTTTGTTAATACCTCCTTTAAAAAAATATTTATTTATAAAAAGGTATCTTAATAGGGGCTCATCTGCTTAGAACAGTTTTTTTTAGTGTAATCTTTTATCGTTGTTTTCAAGTAATAGGTAACTATAGATATCCATCACCTCAATAAAAAAATTAATTTGGCAAAACACTTAAAAATCTTTCATTAACATTTAAAATTATTTTTATAGAGTTTTTAGTGTTTCTACACATAGTTAGAATGATTATTTTATCTTTCGAAGTTATAATACTGTATGGATTTTTGCCCAATATTTTCTCATCTAAAATTGATAAATCTCTATATAATGTATTTCTGAATAAACATTAAATGACAAAGCCACACCAAACCAGGTATAGGTATCGCTGGCATGAACGACGAGTAACGGTTCACACTTGGAACTGTAATACGTATCGAATATTTGAATATAAATTATACAATGCTACAATTTTGTTCCAAACCATCAATAAAAAAAAAAAAATAGAAAGAAAATTGTACTATGTAAACCAACTTTTTAGGCTTTTGTTGCGACATTTGGAGATATTACAAATTATATTCAGGTTACATAATTCATTCAAAGCACATTGTATTTTGGATTTTCTTAAAAATTTTATAGGGACAGACTGCAGCCCCTTCAGCCAACTTCTCGAGCTACGCCACGTCACGTGTCTGCAGCAGTGACTCGACTTCTCGTCTCAGGAAAAGTAACTAACAAATGTATACACTTTTGGCTCAATTAAATTATTCAATTACGGTGTTGGATATATCATAAAAACGACGCAAATGATGGGGTCAGGATAAGGGTAAAAGTGGTTGAGATAAAGTGGTCATCGAGGGCCGAGAGAAAATAAAGAAAAACGAATAGGTTTATCAAATGTTTTTTTACTGTATGTACTATTTATACTTATACAAGTGCAAAGGACTATAGATTTGGGTGGGTATAGTCGTCTTCACATGGCTGAACATCAATTCATTTTAATGTTCGCGGCCTTAACTCGACAAAAATCAAACCAAAATGATGTTTTATAGTATTTTTGCTATATCGAAGAATAATTAAGCTGAAGTAGTTCCGGGATACTTTTTATTATATTTGTGCGCGTACCCACAAAAATGTTCACAGCGACATAACAAATATATGTATATATGTGATATATTTATTTATTTTATCATTAAAATTTTTTTTTTAATGTATAATAAAGTGTAACCCTTGTATTTGTATTCGACTATATATATATATATATATATATACACAGTATATACCTATATATTATGTATAGGTACACCATAATGCAAACAGGATTTAAAACCATCGGGCCGGAAACAGTGCATGCATGCCTGATCCGTTTAATTGGCATCAGCGGCAGTAGAAGTAGCAGTCAATCGTGAATACACTGTGGTTTGAATAATAATAATAATAATGTAAAGAGCTGTTGAGGAAAAGGCGAAAAAACCCGCATAGCCATGTTATAATACACGTCGGGTAATTTATATTTTATTTATTTATTTTTTACCCTATTATGTACGCCATCTGAAGTGGATCGTGTTAAAAATTTCGTCGTTTTCTCGGCGGTCCGCTCACCAAAGGTCTTACCCTTTTCTCTCTCTCTCTTTTTCGAGCCGGCACCGTCCGCTGTTTATTTTTAAACAACACTCACACATAAGTGGTTCATACCGTGGTTGTATGGGTGCCTATAACTGCACCAGTAGCAATTCTGTGTGTATATGTGTGCGCATTTACAGAAAATGACATTTTCAACGCTGCTGCACGTGTATGCGAGCGTGTACGCTATGCAGTTATTGTGTATAATATTATAATCACGTTCCATACAATAATAATAATAATATTATAATGTAATACATTGTATAATAATAATGCCATGCATACGTCATGTATACAGTGCCACGAGCTTTTCCGCGTTTAATACGTGCGTCGTCGTCGTCGTCGTGAATGGAAAGTGTGGCCAATTAAAAAAAAGTCAACAGCGAGCAACCGTCCCTCCCTTTTAAAGGTTGAACGTTTCGTGTTTTTCCGCGCAGTTATTATTATTCGACCGTATACTGTCTTGTATAGTTGTATATTATTATTATTATTATTATTATTATTATAATTCTCATTATTATTATTATTATTATTATAACGAATAGCGCATAATGTTCCTTAAGGTTCCGAAGACTGTGCGGATTTCAGTGCGGTATCTCACCCACGGCGATTTATTTAACAATAATAATTATTGTGTATAATATTTAATAATAATTATTATAATATTATAATTACATTGTGCTTCATATTATTATTTTTGTCATGTTTTTCGTTTCGTTCTAGACGCAAGACGTCTGTCGTCTTTTTGGTCGTTCACTCAAAGTTTAAACACTGATTAAAGGTTTGGGAGTATATAACCAGTAGGGCTGATGATGCGAGGACACTATTTTCTGCCATTTGCCTAAAATCACATTGAATTAAGTCGTTTAATAAAATCATACAGAAGACACTACATCTGCATGTGTTATAATAATATGTTCGTCTTACAAATGTAAAATATTGTAATAACTGTTTTTCGTAAGGAAGGAACCGAGAAGACTACGTAATTAAGAAACGAAATTTCCACCACCTAAAAAGGAGAATTTAGGCTGTGAAATATCGTTTTTATTTTTTGATATCGGTACCACAAAAACATCTATTCAAGTTTGAAAAATACAAAAATAATGGTTTTTGAAACAATAAGAATTTTTTCGTAATACAAGTGATATAAAAAAAATAAAAACGTTATTTCACAAATAATGTTCTCAATCATATTGTTAATCAATTTGGTGTCTTATCTATCACTGCAACCTGAGTAGTTCTATCCCACTCAAAACAGTTTTTAATATTTTGTACGTTTTGTTAGACGGATACAACACATTGCGGGTGTAGCGTTCTCTCAATGTTTTTATAATATCCATATTAAAATATAAGTAGGTTACTTCTTGTTATTATAAAAATTATTTAAATGATAATATTATTAGATGAACTTAAAGACAAGAAATTATTTAATTACGATTTATTTTTATTTATATTTTTCATATTTGCGTCTATACTTATCTACCATAATATAATCGATATTTTATAAATAATTGATGAACAAAATGTAAATTTATATAATATGGTTATTATTGTCTCTGGCTTCGTGACTAAATTCTAAGCTTGTTGTAGCCGGTTAATTGTACGTCAGAACCTAAGTTAGATAGTTACAGTGGCATAATTTCAGTTTTTAATAGAAACAGACAAAAGTAGTTATGATCATTCCATACACCTGAAAAAAAAAACAACTTGCAAGCTATTTTCCACTAATTGCAAATGCGTCGTTATCAAATGTAACTTATTATGTAATTGCAACAAAAACGTGGGGAGCTGAATAAGTATGACGTCTACCGCAGTGGTGGACGTTTTAGATTTCGTGGAAGTAATTGAATGACAATACTAAACAGTAAACACGACTGTTTAAAGATAACTGAACAAGTTAAAAATATTATTTCCCAACAGTTAGTACCTAATAGAACTTTTTTTATAAATCACACATACATTTAATAGTAATTTGTTACTTTGGTTTTTATGATTTTAATCGCGTCAACTGTGCTGCCAGTTGATTTAATTTAGGTAACTACCGTCGGAGTAAACAAAAAGTAATTTTTTTAAATAAATTTAGTTATGTTATGGGATTATAATATTTTTGTTGTTTTACTTGCACGCATACAAATTTTCGTAAATGTGTACCTATGATATTATCCTATAATCCAAAACGCACAAATATACATCACTTACGTATATATTCCCACGCATCTATTTAATATTCGGATATTCCGACTAAAAAACTATAAATATTATAATTATTAATATTTCCTCATTATTAATATTTTCCAGTATCTACCTACACAATATTTTAATATTTCCTCAATATCTTAAAAATGGTTCTTCACCAACAACCGGTCCAATGTTCAAGGATTTTGAACATCGGACATGGAAAAATGTCAATTTCGCCATTTCTCCACTCCAAGCTCCAAATGATGGCCATCGCGACAGTTGTGGGTGTTTGTAAAGTATTATACTACATAACGACAATGTGTATATTAATTATTAATAATTACGCGGTGTTCAGTCGATCGCTCTAAATGTTAAATAATATGTGGAATCATTTTATATTCGATTCATTCCCACGGTGACGGCCACTGAGACTGAACTTTCGTTGTTTTATGTATATTGATTGGGGACGAAGAGTATAATATATTAATATTATGGTTCTCAGATTACAATAATGGATAATAATATCCATCGAATTCCATAGGTTCTCGCGAGACAGTTTCTTATAATTATTATTATTCTTTGATATTTCTGTAAAAACTAAAATGTTCATCGAATAATCCATATTAGCGCAAAATGTCAAATTTATAAAATTATATACTTATACATAGGTAAATACTTGTATTTGTGCGGACATACATATAAGAGAATTCTTTAAATATTCATATACATTTTATTCTTCTAATCAAAATGTTTAGTTCTTCGTAATGATATTACCTATTATCATTGAGTATAGATAGTATATATATATATACTCAATGCTATTATTGTACTAACTGTTTATCCGAAAATACTTTTGTGTGTACCGTACCAACGTTAAGATATTATCAGTAAATTGTTCATATTATAAATTCAAATTAAAAACGTATATAACCCATAAAAGTCTCCGTACTCCGTTTGTACATAATTATTATGATTTGCAAGTTGATAAACATTATTCGACGAATAGTGGATATTGAACGTTGATCAGTAAATATAAACATTTTTAAAATTTACGGAAAAAATGTAAAGCTATTAAACGATAGTGCGATACTGAATTCAAAAATGTAAAAATGAATACAAAATGTATATATTATGTAATGAATAAATAATTGGGAACACATTTCCAGTTATTGGTTGGTACCCAGTTCACATAAAAAAAATGTAAATATCGTTTTGTTTTTCTCGTGAATTAAACGTGTAACATAATTAGCTTTTATGTTTGTATAGCGTATAATCTTTTCGGCGTCGTGGCTTACAATTGGATTAATTATAAAAACGAAAATCACTTTATTCATTCTGGAAATCTTAATCCTGAATCAGTTGTATAAATTAAACTTCTATGAGTAAAAAAGATGCGGATTGTTGACTACTTCTTTTTACTTGTAACTTGTAAGAGATTGGTCATTAAAAATAATATCAATAACACTAAACATAATAAAACATTTATAATATTTATAATATTTCTATAGTTTTATGATTAAAAAAAAAAAAAAAAAAAAAAACAAATAATAATTGTATTCAACATCAAGTGCGTGTTATAAAACACTATTATTTTTATATTTTTATTTGTTTAATGCATTTTTTACTTCATACTTATTTTAATTTTTCTGGTACATTTGCATTCATTTTAGATAATGGACTTGACCATAATAGTCATTGTATTCATTATTATAACATGAAATATGAATGTCTAATACTAGTATTATAGCCTTTGAATGTGATTTAATTTGTCAGTCATTGGTGTTGGCACTGATTTACACAATAATTATTATTATTATTGAAAATCAGTAAAAATATAGAAGCGTTATATTTTCATCGTCTGTACTTGTACTATACGATTATATTATTTTCTATTGACCGATAATTCAATCGAAATGTACCTATATGTAATTTTAAATGTATAATGCAATTCAAAATATTTCATATACAATAAGGTATAATAGTACTCACTGTTTTCTTTTACGACTGTGATCAACAAATTCTTATAAAATTCTTAATTTACGTGTTGCTTATATTGATTATGAAAAGGTTATGAACCACTGCTATAAGCGTTGGCCTACTGCGCTATACTAGTTTCCTATACATACCTTATATTATGTATGCGTTAAAGATGTTCAACAAAATAATGTGTTGTGTATTATATTATACAAATAATGTGACACACACGAAAAAGTTCCCGGACATATCACGCGTACCTATTGTATACGAGCAAAGTGGTCGTTGTGTGTTTTAAAATCGGTGAAATTGAACCATATTAGAACACAATAGTCCGGTAATTGTTCGTCGTTACCGTGGAGGTTATAGCGGGGGACCCGCGGAAGTTCCTGCGTACTGTATATACACAACGCGACGAATACCTATTATAGGAGTACACGTTGTTTTAACTTATGTATAAGTTATAGTATAGTATATTGTTATAATAATAATTATTATAATGTATTCAATTTAATAAAACGTACTGAAGTCCGATAGTGCAGATAGCTTATAACTTAGAAGTTAGAACAATGCTGTATAGTTACAGAAGACATGTAATATTGAACACTGCATGTCAATAAGTATCTTAAATAGTTAAATATAACAATAAAATTGTTAGACATACCCAGTATTACATATTGTAACCGTTGTTCATCATGTGAGCATTTATAATTCCACACTTACAAATGAGAAGAAAAAATGAACTTTTACCGATAATTTATTGCACAGTCATATCCCTATAGAGATAGGTGAATTAAAAAAATAAATATTTTGTGCAGTGTAGGTACTGGTAAGAAAACATGAACGTATAACGGTTGTTGTAGAGTTGAATGTTATAAAGAAAACAATTTCAGGAGCATCAGTGGAACTATTAATTAACTCAAAAATAGAAGTTGTATCAGCCAATTCACGTCTAAAAAATAAGACTGAAATGTTTAAAGACGTACACGCTACATCAGCCACCCTTCCATTTTTAAAATATTGCAATTTTATAATTTTTTTTATATTTGTATGAATATGTAAGCAGTGGTACAGAATTTGTATGACTGAAGGGACTCATTGTCAAAAACCATTCGGGGGGGGGGGGGGGAGGCTGGCGTCTCATCAGCCCCGACATAGGAAATTTAAAATTTTTTTACCAATCCCTTGCACTCAATTTTTACACATTTGTACTCACAATATACTGTGAGTATATACGCACATCATACTCACTTCGTTCTGGGGAGGATACCGAAAAATCATTTGGGGCCAGTCTTGATGTCTCGTACATAATAATTAATAACTATATTAATATCATTCAGACAATATTCAGTCGTAACCTAATCTAATATGTTTTAGACCATAATATTAGGCGATTTACTAGGTATAAAATATATTACTTTGTATACGTCTGCTCGTCGACATTCTACACTCTTTTGTCAATCTTCCTGTACTTAGATTAATTACCAGTTTAAATCTTATCATGAATCGTTTACATAAATTGTAGGTACCTATACGTTTATGATATAATTTATTATAATGTCAAAATGTCAACTGTTTTGTTTTTAGTTTTCGTTCTTCTCGTTTAGTAGTAAATTGGTATTTAGGGAGATGTATAATATTCACTATAATATGGGTATATATATATTTTTTTTATTAAACTATTATGACATGCTCGGTGCAATGGCATGTAATCAGTGAACGAGAAAAAAAAATCGAAGCTAACCACGCATTCAATTTACAAGTCACGGCGTATCTTGCAAATGCTGGTATACCACTGTATAGTAGTTAGTTATATCCGCAACAGCATGATTATAATAATAATATAATCGATCGATTATCTTCATTTCTCGACGTTGTGCCCACCTCATGCGAGGAAGAAGATGACTCGAAAAGACCGGTTGTTCAATTAATGAAATGCGTTGTTTTTTTTAACATTTAATCGCACCAATGGCACCATCACGGGCAAAGATTGCGATCATTCGTCATCCGTGGCTGCGAAATCGACGGACGTGTTTAAACTTTGAACGTTTAATATAAATATTATTAAAATTAAATTAATAATAAAACATTTATAGAAATAATATCGTTATTTGAACCATTCTTACCTATAATATTGAAACGAACGACCGCGAAATATGTCGTGAGCGATGCGCGGGTAAGTTCCTGTTTAATAAATATGTATTTTTTTTAAAATGAAATATTTAAAAATTATTGCACTTCAACCAGAACAAATTATTATTAATGCATAAATATTGTAATGTGGCGAGACACAAATCAAACGTTCGTCCTTCGGATTTATCGCTTTCGTCTTTCGTAACTCGTTCACAGACTTATTGGCGTACTCTATACTTATAAGTAGCAACACGTTTTTTCTTAAATCCGATTCCAACTGTTTAGTTACTATTAAAACCATTATCGGTGATGGACATATTGTGTAGAAATTGGCGTGTATAACAGTATTTATAATAGTGTTACTGACCACTGTATTATACATATAAATATAAAAACCTACAGCATAAATCGTCTGATATGGATAATATAATATTTTAAAACCGTCTTGACAATTAAGTGTTAATCCTGTTTGTTCTCTTTGGCCACGGTCGTTGATTGTAAAATATTATAATAACGTAGATAACTATAGGCTATAGGTACATATTATATAATGATATACGTTGAAACATAGATTTTGAGACGTCGTCTGATGATAACTGTAATTAATGATATCCTATTTTTGTTAATATTCAACAAGGGTGTTTAGTGGGACGAAGTCTAATGTTGAGCTAGATAGAGATAGGTGTTTACTGATGACTCGTAAGGTATAAAACTATAAACAGATAATGACGACGATACGCTACATAAATCATCGTCCTTGAGGCCTTACCATATGAGCACGATAAGTTGATAACAGTGTTTTCATCTTCGTTATAATAAATTGGAATGTGATCGCTGTATCTTACAATCATTTTATTGAATAATCAAACTGCGTTTATATTGTAAAAGCCATACAGGCATAACCAATCTACGTCTTATTGTGGATATTTTCGTTATTATTGTTATTATAATTATTTTCACTATTGTGTACTAATGTCGGAAGATGGTAAGCTGAGGCAAAATGAATTTTTTTTTTTAAATGTCCTGTCATGTAAGCTGTGACAAAAAATAAATAATCATGGTCACTCAATTATTAACAATTGATCTTAAGATCTTAGTATGCATATTATTCAGAGCTTCCACTGACTTCAATCCATTTTTGTCGCACATAATATAGTAATGTATTTAAGAAACTTTAAACAATTTAAAGTATCGGTGATTTAAAATGCTGATAATTTAGTGTTAGATGTTTATAGAGTCGCATGTACCGTCTTTATGCCTTTGTTTTCCAATAATTAAAATCATAATAGTATAAGACTAACATTAACAGTATAAACTGCAGATGTATTTTATAACTATATTCAATAAATTTAAATTTATTATTTTTAATTTACTGTATAAGTAATTACATCATGATTGTAAAATACATCTTATAAAACAAATTATTTATATATCTACATTTAATTTTTCTTATGAATAATTGAAGTTTGTATAATAGGTAGGTACCGATTTTTTTTTGCTTGCAGTTTACACGTTGACTTTTAGAAAAAGATATTGTAAGTAACGAGTTGGTAAAATTAATTTTTATTGTATTGTAACCATCGTATTATAAAGTTTTAAATTGTGAATGTGCCAGCACTGCCGTACACGCATACCCATAATAATAATATCACTATACGGACACCTCTCTCTTATGTATTGTCTCTCGTATATTCATATGCTCATCTTCGTACAATATATATTATTATAACGTGTTTATTGGCGTATACGAAATTCACCTTGTACACATTACACGCACTTATATTTTTTTATGATCGGCCCATAGAGTAATAAATGCATTGCATCCGACCTGCATCATGATAATAACTATTGTAATATGATGGCTTAGATTGCTGATTGCAGGATGCAATTGTGTGAAGAGTGTCGACTATCTCGGACTCTGTGTGGTGTGCAACATTGGTATTTGGAAAAAGAAGCTTCAGAATAAAAAACACTAGAAAAAAATCACTGTAATGAAAAACGTCGATAAAGGCCCCAAATACAGAAAAATGAGTTACGCAAAGTAAACCAACCCAATACCCGAAAAACGTATGTGCATAATAAATAATGCAGAACGCAGATCGTAATTATACTTGTACAGTGTGTCAGTGTATAATATTATATAACAAATAAAGTATACAGTAATCAATAATATCGGTAAACAATATTATTTTTAATTTACTCACATTTCTTAAATAATTTATTTATATGTTTTTTATAATTTTATTTAACTAGTATTTACGTTTATCGATTTATCGTTGTGACAACTGACAATGTTTGAAAATTGAAATAATGCATCAATTTAGATTGTAGCCGTGTATATACACATATAGCTATATGTTACATTTTTTTTTATTTTGATAAATTTACATCTTTATTTGATAACACAATAACTAAAAAGATGACTGACATAGTGATATAACACATACGTAATAAAAACAACACAAGATGAGGATATACACTTAACTTAAATTATTTAATAATTATTTATCAAGGGGTTTTTTTTACCGAGAAATTTTTCCAGTTATTTTTTGACATGTTATATCTATAAAATATTTATATTATGTTATTTAATTAAATTTCGCGTTTCTAAGTTGTTGCACTAAATAACTTACGCGGAATTTACATACTAATCTAACAAAAAATATCAATCTGTTTTAATCAAGGTATAATCAATATATAAATAAATATATAGCATATTAAAAAATACATTAGGTTATAACGAATTCGTCGTAATATGTATTGAAAAGGAATAGTTTAATATAAACTTATTTCTTACTATATATATATATACTGAAAGTTAATTAACATTACCTACAAATAACAATACACTTACAAGAGGACGTTGTCTCCGTCTTATACAAAATATGTACAATTTAACAAAAATGTTTGCGCGGGACGACTGTACTCCCTCTTTATTTATTATCTTCTTATTTATTTTATACAGAACAATTACTAAAATTCAACAATGTATAGAGGGAAGAACTTATTTGTGACGTGGGTAGCGTTTTTATTATTTGGATAACATTAATTTAATATTAAAGTTATCAATTTGAGAACATTAGTTTATTTCAATTAATTAATCAAAATTATTGGTTGATGATATCAAAAAAATAAAATAAATAAATTTGTACGTCACAGATGCAGTTTTTCCCTATGTGATGTGGAATTTTAGTAATTCTATACTGCAGATACAAAGTTGTTAGGTACGCGCAAATCAGTTTTTCTATATTTTGCGCATTTGTTAGACGGCCGGAGGCAACACTAGCGGCCAGCGGGTGTAGCGTTTTCTTTGGGATTTTGAAAGCGTAGAACCATTTTTAAGGGTTGGACTTAGGTAATATTCTGTATCCATTGTGATTGCCGAGTAACTGTTTGTGTAGTGACTGATCGATCACTATATAGTGTGTGTGAGTTGCCCGAACGCTTAATGGAACTAAAAATAAACTACGGTTAAGATTCTTGGAAATCCATAACGTACATACGCGCAGTCACACGTCACCATATTTTAAGATCAAAAAGTTTCAACTACTCCCATGTGTCTGTTAAAATCCTAAAAGCAAAAGAAAAATTCACCCAACACCAAAAGTCCGATTCTAACTTTGAAAACATATTTGAATTTCTTATTCTCTTTTCTAGATCTAGATTATGTAGGAAATAGATTTTCGATTTGTTGTAGGTATTGTTTAATTATAATAGTACCAAATAATTCTTATTTTATTCAAAATTCACTTTTACTTAAGTGTTACTAGGAAAAAAATCGTTTCCTACACAACGAACACAAGAAGTGAACATGTTCAATTGGACATCTGGAAGAATATTTTTTTCTTCCACTAATTGATTTAAATACACAAAGAACGACCAGCTTTCAATAGCTTTGTTGTTTCTACTGACATAGGTAATTTATTAAAATTTGTTGTACGCGTAAAACACAATATCATCGATTATACATTTATAATACTAAGTCCACTGCGCATATATAATATTAATATTTGTATAAAAATATTATAATTTATGTATAGGCAATGCCAGGTCGGCGGATATCAGGGCTATGTGTGAAATGTTTTTGTTTGGCTTATTTAGTGGATGTTAGCTATTACATTTGGGCCTCAGGGAGACGGGGACAGTCAGATTTTAAACTTATATCGATAAATCTGAATAAATTATTAAATGAATACGTCACGACGTCACAACTATGGTTGCATAGGTGTAGGGTGATCGAATATATTGATGGGAAGGCTGGAAAAACAATTAATCATAATTGAAACAAAAAGACTATAAACTAAATGAAAATAAGGCATTCGGGGGGGGGGGAGGTAATATTCACACTGGGGGATAAGCCCTCCTAGCCACCTTAGATACGCCTATATAATATGGTTGTCCATATGAAACCGATTAATTATTTTTGAAACAGGCCGCGAAGCCCTGTGTTACTGCATAGTGCATAGTTCTCAAACATGTAGGTCACTATTGGTATACTCAAAGCTCCAATTCTCCAAGGTAATAACTAGTAAGTTAACGAAAATATGGTTTTGGAAAATTTTTGCCTTATTAAAAATTCACCATTATGAATGATTCATTATATTATTTTTTATTCGATCCAAAATATTAAAAGTTCCATAAATCATAAATGTGTAAACGTTGTTTTGGTCGGTACCTAGATTTGCTGAATTTCTATGAGTAAAAATACCTATAAAAATAAAACAGCGCAGTTTGATGAAAAATGAAAATAAAAAATCGGGTGCTGGATCGTTAAAATAATCACAGAGAATAGCACTGAAACATTGAAAGATATATATAATATTTTATTTCAAGAACTGCGTAGAATCTATGAAAAATCTATGTATTAAATATAGATTAGATGTAATTGAGGGGTTGACGCCACGAGTGTCATATTTTTCTACTTTATCGTACGTAGTTATAAAAATATTTATGTATAATAATACTAAAATAACAATATTAATGAGTATTCTGTTTTCACGTGTTTTTTTTTTAATGTTGTTAAAACATTTTTAACGAGCGTGTTCGTTACCGCGAACAAAACGCCCTTTTTTCCGCCGTCGACGGCACGGGTTGACTGGCTTCAGATTTTGATTAAGTATTATATTATTATTGCATTGTATATTTCTATCACCTTTTATGTTTACTGATGATGGCTTAATATTCTCCTCGAACAGACAAATAGGCTGATTTCAGAACGTTTTGCAGTGATGAGAAGGAAAAGTATATTTACAGGCGTGCTGCACGTTTTGTGCTTGCCGCATTTTCACGAACTGGTGTGTGTATTGTTATTATTTTTACTATTATTTTTATTATCATTATTATCCTTCTGGTGCATTTACAATAATAATATATTATTAAACATTAAGATATTTTGCGCAGTTGTATTTTACAGTTTACTTGTAAGTGGCATCTGAAACATTTTAATTTTGTGACTGGTGTTCAAGGGGTTCTATGTAGGCAATTTCGATGAAAGTTTAAATTGATATTATCAATATTAGTAGGGATAGGGACTTCTTGCATTAGCATGTTTTTTTTTGTAGTGGTCGTTGATTATTCTTGGTGAATTATAAATTTGTTTTTTGAAAATGACGAAATACTAAGTTTGAATTTGCATATTTTTGCATATTTCATAATATTTTAAGAAAAGCACATATTTGAGCAATTTTTAGCATATTTGGGCATTTTTCACATTTTATATTTTTATAAACATAAAATTGTGGGGAAAAATCATAATTAAATGGTCATGGTCTGTCGTATATAGATATATCTAACATTTATGTCTGTTTACGTTATTGATAGTCTCTTTATCGCTTAATAATCTTTTTATCTGCAATTGTATAGTTGTGGTAAGACCTAATGAATCCTATACTCTTACAGACTTATATGTACCTACTTAATTTTTAGATTTTTATTTGTATAATAACAATTAATAATATACTTTATGCGTGTTTCTAATAAAAAATAAAAAATTACTGCATAATTTGATGATTTGATTGCATTTTTGATTATTTTCAGTGTAACAAGTCCCAAACCCTAAATATTAGTATAACTTGTAAGCGATCTATTAATTTGATAAGTACCTAATATGAGTAATATAAGTAATAGTAGTTAAGTTCCTTTTTAAATGAGTTCCTACTTCGATAATTTAATTTATAATTATAAATTGAAATGATTTTATATTATACTATTACCTACAAATTACTATACTAAAAATAATTTTTTTCTTCAATGTTTCCAGTTTCTTTTTTTTTGGAACAGCTAATTTGTAAATCTATATTTAGAAGTGTTTCAATTCGTTTTCTTGTATACATGTTGTAAACAATTGAAAACACGGTATACAATGTTTAGTCATCAGCTTAAAATCTCGAACTGTTTGAAATTGAAACTTTTCTAAACAATTAAGAACGATAAAATGTTGATTAATAATTGTATTCAGGTCATTTCAGGATACGGTCTTTCTTCGTATAATGAAGCAATGTTTGATCGAGTTTTAAGGATTAATATCTAAAGGAATAATATGTGTTTTATCTAGTCTTCCTGTGTCAATGTGTGAGAAATTAGCAATAACGTTTGTAAGTGCTTTGTAATTGATAGATATGATTGATCAGCCACCGATAATTTAACCACTGCCCTGGAAGAATTGTATGGTTGTAGTTGATGGAAAGTAAACGTATTCACCACATGTAAACTACAACGCGTTAGTTCGTATACAAAAATCATAAATTATCGTTTTTATTATGGAAATTTTGCGTATGACTTTAAAAAAATTTGATTTTATTAAAAATAAGAAGAAAAAATTAAAGTTTTTTGTATTATAATGTCATATGGACGTTTTAATATTTATAAATAACAGTAATAATATGTTAATGAAATTTAATTACGTTAATTTGTTGGTAGTTAAAACGTACTTATTAAACTACTTTCGCGATGTAAAAAGTTTAGTCGAGATACAATAAACTATTATTAAAGTAGATACCTGTTTGTATGCTGTAAAAAACACAGTCGATTACCAAATAAAAGCATTTGAATACTTTGCATTTGAAACAAAATAAGAGAACACTAAATTATTATGTAACTTTTATATTTTTTTATGTTACTATATATAGTAGGTATCTGGTATATGGTATATGGTCTCATATATATGAGAATAGCTTAATTAATAATTAGTATCATGATATTATGCACTATTTTACTATAAAGTATTGTTTTATTTTTAAATTTGTACAGTTATTTATAATAATTCTATATATAGTTTATATACCAAGTAATACTTCTATAAAAATCTTTAAAATATTACATAGTTCTATGCAATATAATGTTTAGTTTTGGTAAGTTGTAGCGTTCTAAATTTTAATAAAATAAATAATATACCTACTCTTAATCATAATTGTATTTCATACAAATTCTGTAATAACATAATAATATTATTGAGGAGTAATAAAATTACTTGAGTTATAAAACCTCCATGACGGATTTTATGATTCAGAGAAAAAGGCAGTTTTATGTAACAATAAATATTTCGACATTTAATTACATTATAGAGACTTTATATTATATGGACGTGTTACACTCATTGTAGTCGCCTATAATTGGGCGTCTTTTTTATTTCCCAAAAAAACTCTTAAGGTAAGCACGTACTGAACATAATAAATAATTGAAGAAAATAAATGTTTTTATACCTAAAACAGTCTTCTATCTTGGCCAATTAATTTTGTAATTAAGATTCGTTAAACTTATACATTTTTATTGTTTTGATGATATGGGCGTCTTTGTTCAATATATTGGTACCTTAATCGTATTATGCGTATTAATTTATTATAATAAGATTCGAGTTCATTGAGCTATATTAATTTTTTTCTGAAAAAATCAAAAAGAAGTATAGTCCTTATTTTATGGCAGTATATTTGATTAAAATATTGATACAATTAAATGTTCATCATAGGCATAACTAGGGAGGGAGTAGTGATGCTGAGTTTTATTTTCTATTCATATAAAACAATTTTATCATTACTACTTACTAGGTTTACAAACGTGACGTATATAAACATCTACAATCAGCTATGGTATGACTATACCAATAACTCATAAGTTCTGCGACATGCGAGCGATTCTTCTTTTGCAGTAAGAGGTGCATTACAAACTGATTAAGAACATGTAAGAACATTAATAGATGGTTTTCAAACTTGGCCTTTGAAATTATTGAGAGGGAAATGTCCAATAATATTAATTATGACAATATATACTCGAGAAATACGAACAATGAAAAACCTATGAATAAAGTAAAAGGTAGGTTTTTAAAATATCTTTTGTGTTTGCTTATATTATTAATGAATAATAATTTCAAAATGAATCAAATAAATTTGCTCAAGTACGAGATACTATTTATGTTAGGTATTCGTACACTATAAATGGTCTATAATATATAATATTTATACATATTTGTGTCAAGATATTATGAACGTATGGTACCTACAGCTCTGTTCGATGTTTTGGATTTATTTTTGTGAAATTCAAGAAGAAAACAATTAAAGTTTAACCTAATTGTGTTTGCAAAAATCTTAAAATTAAATTCATTTATACATTATACAATATCCACATGCGGTGATTCTTCCATTATGAACTGAAAGCAAAATATCTTTATGAGTATTTTGATACATAAAAATCAAATTTAGAAATTTAGAGCCAGTAGTTTATGAGTTATAATTTTATAAGTACTCGTATTTAAAGTTTAGTTGAGCAATTTGTATTACGTGGTTGCTCCACAAAAGGCTGGTTCACTATTCCACTTTTCAAAAAAGAGCATGTTCCATTTCAATGGCCACTCATTTCATTTTTAGATAACTCTGAAAGTTTTTGTGTACAAACGTCAGGACTTGATGGGCATTTCTGCACAAGCGATGCTTGGTCAAAATTTTAACAATTTTTGAATTGGGGAGGAGGCACTGAATGATGATTAACAATATACAGTAACGCAACGAATGATTACTCGCACTGTGTATATAACTATAGGTATATAAACACGCAACTCGTATGTAGATAGGTATATACGGTATATAACTCATATATATACCTATAGGTATAACATGCGCACGCGGCGGTCGCCACTCAGGCTGGCAGCACAGAGTCCAGTCACATGCGTTCACGAGTATACTTATATATAATATATACCTATGTATTTACAATACTGGAGCGGTGCAGGGTAAGTCCTGCTGCGGTGAAATTCCATCCACGGGGCGGCCGCAGGTGCTCGTATATATATATTATACATAATATACGTGTAAAACACTATCTTACTTACATACACACACACACATAATATATATACATGCATGTGTGTATATGGGCGGCCACCATTTATTATAGTTACCTGCAAGTATATATATATATATATATATATAATATATAATATATGCTTATATGCACTGGCGGCGCGGCGGCTGCGGAGTATACACCCCATTCATCGCCGGTCGGCCGGACACACGATGATGATATTCCACGCATTAAATTATAATATGCTCGTCGGTCGCTGCAGCTGGTTCGCGTTTCATGATTGTACCTCTATACATATATACATATATACATATATACGTACATAATATTTAATATATATAAATATATAGGTATAATGTATATTATAATACGCACGGACGGACAGACCCATAAAAATCACTCCCCGCCGCCGCCGATGCTGAGTAGATTCACAGCGGCGGAAACCTGTTGGCCGCCGTGGTTTCTACCTACCTACATATAATAATAATATATGTTATATAATATAATATACATATTATATATAGACATAACGCATCGGTTGGTAAGTACATAATATAAACGTTTTATGATATATATATATATAGTGTTTTTTTCTTTTATTCTTCTCACAAACGGCCATTCTTTCCGCGGCGCGATCCGATATAGTGTTTATAACAGTAATACATATTACATTATACACACTGAACGTTTGCCAATCGACAGAAAATATGTTATATGGTTACTTTTAAGTCTATTTGCTTATAAAATGGCTAATATACATATAATATGTATGCACGGAACGCACAATATATTATGTAGGCGAGCAACATAGAAATACCGTCACATATGGACCGAATATATTATATTGTTTACTGCAAACATCAAGTTCATCTATACAGGACAATATTAAATTGTGTGTCTTTTAAAAGATAACTATATACAAATATTAATACATTATAATAAATTAAACAATTTTGCAAATATACCTTCAGTATAGATATGTTTTTATTTATTTATTTAAATTTATGACAAGTGGCTCAAGTACATTTAAGTTCAGAAACAAGCTAAACCTAACCTAACCTAACCTATACATAATACGAGTGCGATAAATATTAATTAATCAAACATTTATTAAAAATAATAGTTATATGTTTTGTTATTATTTTTTTCGGCACGGATTGCTTCAACTTTGTTTATATCATGTTGAACAATTCTTTCTGCAGCCTTCATGTCACTA
Source organism: Diuraphis noxia (assembly GCF_037042655.1). Taxonomy (NCBI): domain Eukaryota; kingdom Metazoa; phylum Arthropoda; class Insecta; order Hemiptera; family Aphididae; genus Diuraphis; species Diuraphis noxia. The sequence continues at coordinate 39,856,152 of NW_028301711.1, read as the reverse complement.
ATGGACTTTGTTCTGGCTCAGGATTTATCTATAAATTATAATATATAATAAACCCATAGGCGCAAATAGAGGGGGGGCTAGGAGGCTTAGACCCCCTAAGAATTGTTATAGCCCCCCAAAAACAAATGATTTTGCTACATGATACACATTATTTAATTTAAAAGCGTCATAAGAGTATATTCAGTATCCTGAACTGAGCTACAGCCTACAGCTTCAGCCCCCCTCCCAGATTTCAAACACTATTTGCGCCTATGAATAAACCTACCAGAAAAATATCTCATGATTTGGTGAACCGAGCGTCATAATCGGCTCGAATGTCATTATATTCATAAACACTTCCCTTCCGAGGTATGGCTGACTAAACAGTTGAAAACAATTTAAAGTTCCACAAGAGGGTTTGGATGACATCGATTGCAATTTTTACGACGAGGATAGTGTTCCAAAAATCTTTAATAATTACACTATACTCATAATGTTATATATATTGCAATAAATACGATACCATATTACCGTATTATAAGTATGGTATCGTGGTATCTGTTTATATATGGATATACAATATCGATATATCGCCAACGGTCACGGCAAACTTCATTTTCATACATTGCATAATGAACTAGTTATTTATTTTACAGTACATTATTGTATTATTTGAGTTTTTTTGAAAAGGTTCTCCGCACTTAACAGCAGATGTCTGCAAGTGTATTCAGTTGATCTCGCGTAAATGTATTGTAATATTATAAATCACTGTTTATCATTTTGTATCGATATCCGGTACGGATAATTATGTTGGATGCAGTTCGTTGAAGGCTTAAAGCTTGGGTGTTCATTGAAGAAAATAATGAATTAAAAATCTGTAAAAACGTTACGCGTGTGTATACGAAAAACATTTGTTTGTTTTTTAAACTGCGTTATCCTGCCTTAATACAAAATTGAAATGGACTTGTATAATATTATTATACGAACGAGACGAATTTGAAAATGTAAAAAATAAAAAAACAATAGTTTTCAATTTATTCACGCCACTCAGGGGAGGATAATGTCAAACGCAAATGTCAATTATTTCTAGAGAACGTCACAACTGCACTTGATAAAAACATTCAAGTATTGCTATATAATAATATTATAACGCTGAGAGTTGCAGCGACACACACACAATATAATCGACCCAATCACGGAGAACTTGAAGTATTATACAAGAAGTGAATTCAATTAACGCTGATTCTTAGAAAACAATGAACGCGCTCCGCTTATTTTCTTGCTCCAGGGATAAAATATAATTATTTATCTAATGACGGCGTTAAAACCTTACCACCGTTTTCCCAAACGAGAGTCTTTGAATGCGTCGGAAATATATACCACCGAGTCATTGTGCAGTTCATACTGTTTCTGCAGGTTGGTAATACAAATAATAATATTAATATAATACATTTATCAAATAAATTTGTTGGGTTGTAACCTTCTATAGGTATACTAGGTAGGTAGGTTAGGATATTATGGGTTAACACGATATTAACAATAATAAACTGATTTGAAAATAAAATATGACAGTAGATTTCATTACGGTCTATAATACACTATATCCTAAAAATCTCACATGTGAAAACAATTTGGTCTCATATATTGTAATATCATGTATTTGTATATTATATAACATAGATGAGTTTGATATTTACTAATTAAAATTGGACATTTAAGTGGTAGAATTTAAAATTCAAATGGCAACCTATAATTTTGAAACTTGATCATAGCCCATATGTTTATAGTTTATTTTTGATAAATTTATCAACGAGCTTGCATTGTGAGCTATATAAGTAGTAGTTATATAGTAGTAGTTGTTGAAGGAGATTGAGAAATTAAATTTTGTTTTATATATGTTATAACAGCGAATAATACACTAACACCTGTGAGCGTCGTTGTCTGTTTTCTCCTGAATGCGTTTATTGGGTATGATGCTCATTTTGACACAGTTTTTTTTAACGTTTCTGAGTTTGCTGTTGCTGGGAACCGGATCTCAGTGATTTAAATTTTTCCATATTTTTATTTCAAAGCTAAATACGAACATTTTTTAAGCTGTAATACTTCAAACACTCATAGGTAATGCGTGTTTAATTATCAAAAAAAACCAACGTAAGAAATTGGACAATGTTTTCTCAAATGGGTTTGATGATGGGTTAATTCACTTAAGTTTTAAAACTAATAGTATAAAATTGAAATAGCAGAATACAAATTTTCTGTTGGAAATTAGATATATACCACTAAGGATTAAGACAACATGCGGTCATGCAGGTGTGGAGATGTGGAATTATCTTTAAGAACTTTTTTAAATTATCTTATTTTTAATTTAAAACTTATACTCCACTACATACAAGCAATTTTAAATTTTAAGATTTATTTAAATAATATATATGATTATTATTTGAAAAAAATACATTATATTTTTAATGTGATTTTGGTTCCTATTTGTCATTGGATATCTAGTTTTTAAATATTAGGGGTGTGTTGTGTGTATTTTGTTCGTAATAATTTATAATATAATAATATATAAATTATAATTAAACAGCACTGTCAATGTATTTCGTCTGTTTTGATTTGATTTGATTCATTGAAAAAATAAACTTCCATTGTTAGCTTGCATGCATGTGCCGGGTCATTCCACTCGGAGATTGTGTTAAATGCTTTAATATAACACGGAAAAAGCTTTGGTAAATAATTTAACGCGTATTGTAACCACCGAGTTGCGTACAGCTGTTTTAATTATTTTATGCAGTACAAATAGGCTATATAGATTTTTCAATCTCTTGTGATATAAATGATTTTATTTTTGTGTCTAGTAGATAAAAGGTATCTATAAACATAAAAGTAAATGCAAACTTTCAATTACATTCCAACAAAATTTTCTTATTGGCTTAATTCTACTAGCTGTAATTTACGAGCTGCAGGTCGAGTGAATGATCTGAGCAATGGACACAAGCTGCAGCTTTAAGATATTAATTTAAATTGTATAATAGTTAGTGCAGTACTCGGATAACATTTATAAAAATATGCGTCTACCACACAACGGAAAACTATGTGGTAATGGATGATGTAATATTTAATCAACAAAAGCGGTTTCTATGACAATAATAATAGATATGGAAACAAAGTTTAAAAAAAATCTTTAGGGAAGATCTACCCCTTGTAAATATACTCCACTAATACGCCACTGAATATGCAGTGGTATATAATAAATTGTCCTACATGTAAACGCACACGAAAAGTGCATTATTATTATATAGTATAATAATATCATTGTTATATTGTATGATTTGTTACGCGCATTGGTCGTGTAACGAATTAATTTTTACCTCTATGGAATCGGCAGATGCGTGCATGGGCGTATTTAGAAATAAATAACTGTGTGGAAAAGGGAGGGACTGTACAAAAATCCAAACGTGTATAGGTTTATTGCAACCATTGATATTATTAAACAATAATAGTTGTAAGTTAGGTACATTACAAATCGTAATATGCAGGATACGGCATTGGCATTCCTATCTTTTCACTAAATATACATTTTCAGGGCAACAAAACGGATAGAGAAACAAAGGTCTTCACTAGCGTGGAAGCTTCTGAGTGATAAAGAAAAAAAAACAGAGAAAATAAGAGATGTAACGATATCATAGTTAAAAACTGCAGTAGGTATCGTTATAGTGATTTTTGTTAGCTTATAAATGTATAAACGATTCCTCATCGATATGCACTGCTACTATATATAATACGTGGACATGATAATATAATATTAAATTAGACATAATGATGAACAAAAATTAAAAACATTATCGTTTATATTTAATGTACCTACCTGTCCTACCTATCGAAATTAGTTCACAAATATGCAAACTAACCGTCATGCCTATCATTTGAGGAAAGAGGAAAAAAGAACTACTTATCAAATAAGTATAATTATATTGCAGAGACCCAACAGAAAAAGCTATGTATGGTATGTTATTAATTTATATTCAAGTTTTGGTCAATTTAATATTTAATGGCCTAAAAAGCAGATTTAAAATTGTTCAATATTGAAGAATAGTTCGACGGTGATCAAATCTCAAAAAACTGCACTCAAATATGGATATTAATCACATTATATATTAAGAACATGTCATTATTATAAAAAAAATATCCATTACAAGTACTTTAAAACACGATATAAGTAATTTAATAATACTAATCAGTGAATAAACCAATTAATGAATGACACTCGCACAAATACTGTTGTACTATGATGGAAATAATAACCTTTGTATCTAAAATATTTTATATTGTTTAATTGTGTATACTGCATAATGTTATATTAAATATATTCAATAAGACATCATTATAGAAAAATTCAAAACATTATTTTTCGAATTCTATTTAGGTAGGTACTTACCAGTTACTCATAAACCAAAATGCAACTATATATTTACATTGCATCGATCCACAAATGTTAACGTTTGCTGATTTCATGATTACAAATAATGAAAAGTGGACTTAAGAGTCATATTTATCGAGGGCGATTGTAAACTCTCCCGGGTTTAGTCCAATAATTACCTGACGGGAACATGTAAACTCTCCCGGGTCTAGTTCAGTACTATACCTGAAGAGAACATTTAAACTCTACCTGGGTCGATTTCAGTACTACTAAGCTAGCTGGGGAGCATGGGGTAATATTCGTTTTACATAGTTAGAATTGGTTGAGTCATTATACTCGATATCGTTTTAAATATTTAAATTAAAAATAGGTACTTCAACGGTAATTAAATATTTAAATGACAAATACAGGTTAACACAAGATAAATATAGGTTAAATACGGTGATACAATTCATAATAAAAATTATAATCACAATTTCTGCAGTGTAGCCAATTCATAGAGTAGCAATAACATTTAAAATAACTCGGGAGAGTTTGCACATTTCTTTCAGGTAAACATAATATTGACCCGGGAGAGTTTACCATCGAGAGAGTTTACTAGTTTTAAGAATCGGGAGACTTTATCATACAATCGGGAGAGTTTACCACCGCCCTTTATCGAGACCTAATCTTACTCAAACAGAAACAGTGGTATACTGTTTTTAACCAGAGTTTCGAAGTGTATCAACATAAATCCTAATGGCTTATTATTAAATTGAAATGTTCGATCTATAATCTAGATGGATATTTCTATTATCAATAATTATTGCAATCCACCGTAGATTATCAGTTATCAAATCATCAGGTAATCAGTTATACAAATGCTATATAGAGAATATAAGAGTAAAGATTAAATAACTACAGTGAAATCTGCACTAATGGATATCTCTAAATAGCGAACGGCTTTTTAGGTAATATATACATAAACATTTTATTACCTATACATTTTATACCCACCTATACATTTCCTAAAAACCAAATAACGGACAGAGTGTCAGCAGCCGATACCCGAAAGAATGACTCCTATAAAATACGCTATATATTATAGGTATAACCAATGCGTGTGGGGGATGTATGTACTACCTCCCCCACAATAACAATAATGTCTGCACTGGTCATAAGTATCCCGTGCGGCTATAAATACACATCATATAATATGTTTAGTACGGCGCAGTTATCGGTGCTTGTACATATTATTATTATAATAGGTATTATACCTGCCGCGGAAAAGGCGAACAATAATGTCGAACCCGAGTCTGGGTTGTGGGTATATATATATATAGGTAGGTACATTAAATTTGTGTCGCCAATATTTTTTTCGTTTGTTCGGCTCGGCATCCGGCACAAAAGACATTTACATTATATACACTTTACACATATATTATATTTTATATCATTCGCGTACACACACACATACACACGCCCACGTATGGCGTATAGTTTCCGCAGTACAGTCTTCGAAGCCCTTCGCGTGCGCCTCTCGAAGATCTTTTATGTAGGGTTTGATTTTCCACTCACGTATACATGTATAATGTCATGTGTGCACATCATACCGTTAGGGGTATTTTTGTTGAATATTTAAACGCGGTTTGAATAGGAAAAGAAGAACCATTGTGTTACTAGGTATGTTAAATTTATAAAATAATAATATGTTGGTATATAGGTACAATTGCGCGCGTTGAAACAGCTGATCGATATTGGTAAAAAGTAACAACAAAAACCTTATATTAAAATGTTCTATTTATTTACGTTCCTCGAGGAAATCGAAAACATAACAACTTTTCTGCTGAAAAAATCCAGGCTAGTATAACTGTACCATTTACGTAGTATAATATCTATATTATATATAAATGATGATTCACTAAGTATATGCTCTGTGCTCGGGTGATTGTTGTAGTTTCCCATTTTTAATGATCTGCAGTTATTTTTTCCGGGTCTACTTCAGAACTATCTGAACTGACTCTCTCAAGTCTCAATAACTTACATTTCACTGTCTCACCTTTACAAAAAATAACTATAAAATTAAAATAGTTTTATTTATTACATTTATATTTACTCATATTATATACATTTTATTATATAATATAAATCAATTTCCTTAGCAATTATAATTTTAATTTCTACATTTAATTGCTGAGGTATATATTTTATAATTTAAATTTGAGTTAAAATTATCAGGTGAATTGATAGTTTCGATACCTAAAAATATCAATAATCCAAAAAATAAAAAGGATAGTAAATTGTATTAAGGTATACCAATAATTTATGTAAATTATAATTAATATAATATGATGAAATTAAACGTATGTTATTGTGAAAATGTATATATAATATAATATCTAAAACATTGTAATGGAAATTTTTGTTGATTTTAATTTATTAGTATAGAAGTTTTATGGACTTATCTTTTTTAGTCAAGACACAACTAGCGTAATTATACAAAATCAATCTTGAAAAAAAACCCATCCAGGGACACTGTAATTCTGTGTTTGGGACACAACCCGTTTACAGCTTTATGTGAATGCCAAGCAATCGATTTCGCAACGATAGTGAGTGAATGATGATCATTATTCATTAAGGTTAATATAATAGGTAGGTACTTATTTAATTTTCTAGAGAAATCGTCTTGTGGACAGTTGTGGCATTTATCTATGCCCCCCATCGGGTTATTATGGGCTAAGGAGATAAATTTATATCTAGAGTTTCTTCTTTAAACAATTAAATACAGGAAGTATATAGCCTTTAAAAATAATTATTTTACTTTGGCGATAAGCATGTCAACTTTTGGGAAATAACTTCTGTTTTCAACAATTCTGTGTATACTGCGAGCCAGGTTAGTTATGTGTACTATTTTAGAATATAAAACTTTAATTGTAGAAGCTGCTTTGACCATATAAGGGGCCGTGTCAGATTTGTTGCTATATAATTCTTTTTTATTTAAATTAAGAGTTAAACTAAACATATATAAGCTCACTCTGCAGTAATAAATATAAGCATTTATAAAAAACATGCAAATGCAACAACTTCACTGCTCTAATTATTACATTTTATGGTGTCGAACTTTGTGGTGACCTTTATTAAAAAACTCTAAACTCGTCACTGTATATTATAATATTATAATATTATAATATTAATATAATAATATATTATTATTAGTTATTATACTATTCAGAGTGTTATAATATTTGACATGGTTTATGAAATCAACAACTATCGCATGTACGCACGAACTATCCCCCCTCCCCCCTAAAAATATGTGCGTTTGTCAACAGTGTTTTCTATTCTTTTTTTTCTTTTCTGACAGCCACGGATAATGCAATTATCTCTAGAAGAACACAAACTCGTATGTACGAGTACAATAATTATACTCGTCGTATATAACACGCGTGTGTGTGGATTGTTTAACTCGCATTGAAACGCGCGCGACTACATATTTACCATTGCATTGTACCAGATTTTTTACGGTTTTTGTCCAATTCTCTAGGTTTTTCTTTTCTTTGCGGTGATGACTCCGAGACCAGTTTATTGTTTATATGCAGGTTCAGTGGAATCTGCTTAATACGGAGACACCGTATAAAAGGGGCAACCACTTTATAGGGACAAATCGGCAGAGTCCCGAATGAATGTATTCATTTTAGGCAATTTAACTTCGTATATTGGGGACAAACCATCGGTTATAAGTGACATAGTTTAATCTTTTAAAACCTGTTTTCTTATCGAAACTATAATTATCTAATCCAGCGTTTCTTAAATTTTTTATCCGTGGAATCCTTTTTGATGTCCACTTTTATCGTGGAACCTCTGCTTTTTTTTTAGCTTTTTAGCTTTTTTTAGGATTATTTGCAAATAAATTATAATATTAAGTAGAAGTACCTATAATAGATTATTGAATATAGAGTTAGCCCATAGATTATTCCATATGGCTTATACATACATTATTATTTAATATATTAATATTTTTTTCCTGCACAATAGATATTTTAAAGTAATTTACTATAAGATTTAAAAAAAATTACTTAAGCTTTGCGAAACCATGAAATGATCTACGCGAAACCCCAGGGATCAGTGCGACACAGTTTAAGAAACACCAATCTAATCGCAATATCTCCATTATATTTTATGTATATGATAATTATATGTCATACAATATGTTATAATATCATACGTAGGTATACAGGTATGTATTTTATTTTTGTCAATCATTTTTATCCTACTACCACGTACATATTCTATGAAAATAAGAGTGGTTTCCAAAATAATAATATTCATAATAAGTAATGAATTATAAATGTTGGTAGCATTATGTAAATAGCATAATTTTATTTGTCTTATTTTCTATACGCGTGATGAAATTGCGAAAAAAAAATTATTCGGTTAATCGGGACAATCGGATAATAGTGACAAATAGGTCACCGCCCAATGTGTCGGATATTTAATCGGATACTATTGCATATATGTTATTTTGTTAAATTTGTGTGCAATGTACAGGTACTATTACTATAATGATATACTGTATCCGTAAATTATGTTTTATTTTTTAAGTGTTGGAAACGTAAATATTGAACATCCGTGAGTAAAACACCGTAAAAGTTCGTGTGTAATGCGGTGCATAATAACATTAATAACCATTGGCGTTTCACCGTCATTCCGAGTTACATCATCAGCTGTATAAAAATGTAGGTCGTACATGTATTTGAATGCGGTTTCAAAATAATATCGCCAAATATTCGTGTGACTTGGACTCCCCTTTTTGAGTATCATCTATAAACAGTTTATTGAACAGTGTTAATTATCTTAGAAAATCAGTAATCAATAGAAAATATTTTAGCTCAGAGTGCAGATCGAATAAACCAGAGTAGTTTACTAAAATTATAAGGTATGAATATGACAGTGGTGTGTTAGAATGATTTTAGACCTTCGAAGGTCCAAGAGATAAGTATATAGTTGGTTTATAAAACATGCGACAGTTATCTCATGCATGTTAAATGTTAATACAATTTGTACAGCGGTATTTAAGGCATAGGTACAATAGATATTATAAATATATAAATTAATCTTCAAGGGATATTCATGCAATATTTCTCTGCTATATGGGATTTTCACAGGTCCATGCACATATAGGCCATAGGCGTGTGCATACTTTGTTTGCAGGGTGATATCGGATACCTATTTATACATTTGTTAATGAAAAAGCCAGAGGCCGCATAAGGGATCGCGTCTAAAAACAAAAGCGCTCGTTGACCTAGACGATCGTAACGATGATCATTATACTATATTCTATATTGTGATAATTAAATCATACGTTCCTCAGTCGTATTAAATTAAGTACACGATTTTCAGTGTAGACTGTGTGTTTCTAGTCACAGTGGAGAATACAAAGTGGGGGGAGGTATAATTATGAAGCCCTCAGTATTATTTCAAAAATTCTTTGTCGTTTTTATTAGTGGTTAATTTTCAAAAAGGTGCTGTAATACTTTATGGTCCCTAAATAACAATACCTACCTATCAACAATACGTAACTACCTATATAACATGTTTATGGTTTATCACTTTTCAAAGCAGCGATTATGCCATTTATAGTTATATGGAAAGCCGGACTATACTGTAGGTATATTCTTCGATATTAGGTCATTTATAACATTTTTTTTTTTAACTGATGTTATACATATAATCGTTTTTCGTGACGCAGTTTTGCATCATTTTTTTAAATTATAGAAAGTAGTAATCATTTACTATGTTAAAAAAATAATAAAATATTATAATATATAATATTGTTATTTTTCAAGCCACGATGGACACATGCACTTGTTTAGTTTGTAATAGTATAGGAATCTTCAGTATTTATTATAAACTTACTAGTTACAAATTGGATTTTGTTATTTTTTTACATAATTTTTATCAACATCACCTGTTACAGAACCATAACGACAACCTTTTATGATAGGTATAGATAAAATAAATTATAACATGAAATTTTTTTTTAATTTTTGAAAATAATAAAGATGCCAATTTTAATAGAGTTTATTTTGCTGTAAATGTTAACCTTTCAACCTTTTTATTTTCATTAATCTCATAATTTTTAAAAGTTTTTGTCCGGGTGGCGAGTCCCCGGTCTCTACGGTTCATGGGCATATCCTTACCAGACACTCTACATAAACCTGGCGCCGTAACTGCCAATACGGGCTTGGCCCATATTTGATAAACAATTAACAATATAATATACTCACCGTGAAATCAGTGCCATAATCAAACCTAAAATTATGTGGTAGAACCGACGTTCTTATTACCAACAAAAAAAAGGAAAACTTGAACACAAAACGAATCATCGACGAACCACAAAAATGCGAAGACGCAGTTGGTTACTTGGTTACTATATATATTATTATAGTTAACGTATAGATAAAATACAACTATACGTATTGCTTTAATGAAGTTTATACCTAACTATACGCACGTGTACGGCACATATAATATATACATCGTGTGTAGGACGTTTTTTCCGTCACTCTTTTGCCGTGTGGGGGACTTTTTGAACCTTAACCCTTCGACCAGATTGGCAACACGCAGCGAGTCTCTCCCCGTCAATATATAGACATAATATGTATACACCTATTTTGTTTAGGCAGCAATAAGCACCGGAATATAAGATAATGAAAAAATACGGAAGAAAGAGGAATCCAATTATTACAAATCAGTGAATCTCACTTCCTGTTCTGCCGTGCTCGTCGTTATATATTTAGTAATCTAAGTGTCTAATCTGTCCATTGTGCGCAGATGGGACCAAATCAATTCACCGTTGCTTAACCCCCGGCCCGCGACTATCCGCTGCCGTGGGGCGGGGGGGACGAGCATTTCGAAAGGGTCGAAAGGGGATCGGGCCGGGCGATAGGGATTTCACGCTCACATAACGCAGAAACGCCGGAAACTATATAATATAATACCTACCTTTAAACAAGTTGTGTACAGACTACATGCCACAGGGTGTGTTTGTTTTGCGCTTTGGTTCGGTTCCGTTTGCAACTGTAAAATAACTTATATATTCTAATTAACGATTTTTTGAATATATGATATCACTGCTGAATTATGTATAGAGAGCGTAACGATAATGAGGGATAGGGGTACCAGGTTACCTAACCTATCGTGAGGTTCTCAACAAAAGTAAAAAAAAAAAATGTCACTTGTCTTATAGTTTTGAATGTTTCAAGTTCTTAACTCCAACCCAGAATAAATTACTACACTTTTATGCACACCTAACCTAACCTATATAATATTTAAAAAATATTGTTGATGTATTGTACTCGTATTTGAAGTCGCTATATTTATACAGAGTAATTCATCAATTAATAATATGCTCACCTCACCCCAAATTCCTTTAATACTACTGCAGTTATTGTGTGTGTGTGTGTGCATAGTAAAATATATGTTCGTAAGTGCAAGTTCGTTTTTTTCTTTGCCTCACGTCAATTTTAATCAACGGCGAACGCGCTGCGGGGCTACTTATATTATTTTATTGTGATATTGTTATAGTATCGGAACCACGTGCGTTTGTCATCCGGAAATATTATGCGGCACAGGAAGAGACGATTTTTTTCTTTTTTCCGTTTACGCGTGTACGGACATCGCTTTTCGGAGGACTGTCGTCGCGCACTTCCGGTCTCGCCCGCCGGTGGCACCGCGGCGCGCGCCTTCGCTTATTGTACATAATATTATAACGAGACGAGTCCCCGCAGCCCCGCTATATGCTGTATAGGCTTACAGGTATAAACTGTTGTTAGCGGAATTCTTTGTGTATGCGTATAGTGACTAGTGAGTGTAAAACACGACGCAAAATAATGAATATTATTTATTATTATTAACTCGACCCCGTGCACAATCGTGCCGTAACAAGCGTGTGTGTAATTTGGGCAATTCGTATATGCTGTAGGGGGACGAAAATCCTATTTTATTTCGATATACCGCATAGATCAGACTTGGTACAGAATCATTCGGCTGTATAACCACAGATAGGACAATAACAAATGCATTGTAATATAATTGTACCTATAGTTCAAGAGTATAGCCAAGGAGGTGACAATTTTCGGGTAGGTGCAATTATTGTGTGACCAAAAATTTGTGGAAAACAACCTGAATTGAGCAGTCATGCGAATCGATGGCATAGATTTGTCATCACTTTATCATGTATTGCCCGCTTATCATATAGGTACGCTGGTCACAAGCGATCGCTGATTTATGGTTACTGCTCCAGCGACTATCCCGTGCACTATAGACTTGCGAAGATAGTGGACTGTATGTATTATGTTAAAACGGAAAACGTGTAGGAACTTGACTATCATAAATATTGATAATGATAACACGAAATTTTGATGGTAAAAAAAATGTGATAATAATTTAAAAGATAATAAATTACAACAAACGGTGCTTATCGTAATATGGTTATAGTGAACATATTATATAATATATACTGCTGATCAGGCGAACAAAGATGATTGATCACAACGGTGTGATATTATTATAGTATAATATTTAAAAATGGACTAATCTTTGTACTACCCCACAAAATTGTTTTAAATATAAATACTGGACACGTACGGAATATAAAAACCCTTTATTCTCGTTATTGCTGCTTCAATAAAATAGTAAATAAATAATAATCATCACTAAAATTGTTCTAATCTAAAAAATTAAAACAAAATATGTCAATAAAATAAGTGCACAATATTTTTTTTAATCTAAAATCGTTTAAAATATCATAATTCTCTCAATAAAAACTACAATTAATCTAAAACGCTTTTTTGATATAATATTTTGTACTAATTACTAAACACCAAGGAAGCCAATATAATATCCTGTTTAATTTTTTTACCTTTATAAATAGGATATTGTCCTCTAACTTTCCTTAGTTTGAAGATATGATATTTATGCTTTATTATAGGTATAATATCAACTGTATATTTGTATGTCACTGCACTCGTTTTTTAATAACGATGCCAACCCTCAGTATTTTGTATGTTATACTAAAAATAAATAAACCAAAAGTGTATAGATAAGTTGTATATACAAGTCGTCGGCAATAAACTGGAAGAAATTATTTTTGCAGCAGAAGCTGCAGATTTTGAGAAATATATATAGATAACATTACTGAGCAGACGAGTATAAAATGTGACCACTTCATAAAATATCTGATTTAGTTTTCAATCTTTTCTTATCGAAGCTCGTCAGTTACACGACCAGTAAGATTAAAAATAATAAATAATTTTCATATACACGCAGTCAATGTTTATGTGTATGTTTCTATATTATATCTATTATGGTCTATGAACTATTTAGATTACCGCATTTTATTTTATTACGCCCATTCAATTTTCTCGTAAATGTTTTTAATACAATTTTAAAATACTTCTATGCTGTTAAGTTTCATTTTTTTAAATTCATCACAGTCGAAATAAGACATCATTTGGCGAGATCAATTCAAAGTTCTCAGCAATATTTTTCGTGTAATAGTGGACTCGTTTTTCAATATTTTAGCTTTCATGCAAGTCGATTTGTTGTAAATCATGATTTAGACGTTTATATTTTTATACATTCGTCAGATCATATCACCGAAACTCTTATGTCCTATACAGTAAGCATCGTTCCTTTCTAAACTTTTTAGATTTACGGCTCTCAAAAATATAATATATATGTATAATATACATTTAATACCTCGACGAAGAAATTATAAATATTATTATATTTTGTGTATCAGAAACTGCTTGATGTGAACATCTCGTTTGTTTTTACGTATTATACTATTAATGTTTAAAAAACATTCATAGTTAAATAATGTATATTTTGTTTGTACCTATATATTTTTATATTTTTAAATGATTATTTATGGTGGTATTAGGGAACTTTGATCTAACCCTCTCACTGTATTGTTGGTATATTTAATAACAAATCTGAACGTATCTATATTCTTACGCTAATTAGAAATACAGAAATGACGAATCCTGAAACAAATAATGCTAACAACATTATTTTGTAACAATAATTTTTTCATCATAAGTATTTATTGACTTATAATATGACAAAAAGCTTGTTAATTGTATTCTCAATTCCAAAAAATAATTTAAAGACTATTTTTTGTTAACAATTTGACAATTTTAATCGTGTTCTTATCTTCACTTATTTTTCTTTTATTAATTTTGACAGATAATTTGTCCTAAAATCGTTCAAAAATGCTATTAATATTTAGTAGGTATTAGGTATTCTCATTGGTTTATAGAAATGGTTAAGAATTGCAGGTAGTAAATATATTTGGACGAGCATTTAAATAGAACTAATAGAACATAGAAGTAGGTATACCATCGTTTATGGGTTACAGTGTTAATATTAGACACCGTAGAGTGGAACTACATCGATAACAGTAAATTAAATTCATTGACTATATTTGTAATCATTTTTTTTTACTAAGCATCAATAATTTAAATGTTAAAACAATAATCAAATCAAAATATTTCAATAAAAAAAATGTATAAGAATAAAATATATTATGTTGTTAAGTAGGTACATGATTAGTTTTCTATGTCACACTATGTATGTATTATGACGACTGTGCGTGTATCGGCAGGTTTATACCTTATAGCTATTGTAAAACATGATATTTTGTATGTTTTGGTAGTTGATTTATGATATTTTGTTGGAATGCCGTAGAATCACTCTGACTTAACCACCAAAAAGGTTCTTTATTTTTGCGAGGATAACATTTATACATACAAAATCCTTGAATACGTCGACTTATTTAAACCAGATTCAGCCACTGCAGCGCTTACTGCACACGTATTTATACCGATATTATTAGGCAGCTGTAGGAGTTGTCTGTCGCATTGGAACTACCGGTTACTATTATAGAGCATAACGAATAAAATATATTTAAATGTTAATACCAACCACTCCTATGTAACTGTATATATTTAATATGCACGTCTACAATACAACTGGAATGGTGAAATAATTGGACAGGAACTTCCAAGCAGACAAGTAACATTATATGCATAGACACGTCAGTTTATTGATTGATGATCGTTCTCGCTGTAATATACTGTGCACGCGTGTTAAATTCTATCGAATTATTGTTATGTGCATCGTGTATTATATAAATAAATATATTACTTCAAAAAAAAAAAATAGAGGTTATAGAGGTTGCCATATTATTTTTCGTTTTCCCATATTTTTATTGTTTTATATATTGTTCAAACGTGCCTATATGTATACAGGGTGATTCATCAAGTATGCGCATCTCCCTTTTCCCTTTAAAAATGAAGGTATTCAATATTTGTGTTTTTGGAACCTTTAATAGGCACTCAAAGACCATATTTTCAAATTCTTGAGATTTTTTTTATCACTTAAGGAGTGTCCTGACGATACAAAGTTTTGATTTTCAAATGAAAACCTCCCTTTTTTACTGTGAATTATTTATTGGGTACTTTTTTAAGGAATTTTGATCGGAATCAAAATTCGAACGAGTGGTTTTTTAGTTATTATACATTTTATGCTAAGAATAATAGTTTATAAATTTTAATAGGGAATAAAATTATGCGTATACAGGTGTTATACATAATATACTTAACATTAAGTACTACACAATATTTAATATTTATTTTATTTAGTCTAACACTTAGGTTCACTACTTACAATCATTTTAGAATCAGTTAAACAGCAATTAATATCCTTTTTGATTTGATTGAGTTATCTTTCTTATATTGCTAAATCGATTGATTAAAATCGATAATAAACAGTAGGAAGTCATAAAAAAAAATCCAAATCCTAGGTCGCTAGTCATCATGAATTACTAATTACTGGTGTCTAATGTCTAGTACTTACCTAGTTTTGTCTTAGTCATTAAAGTGACCAAAAATCAAAATTATAGACAACTTCAAAAATTTAACTTGAATTATAAATTATTAATGTTATGAACAATCAATTTAGTTTATTAAATAATCATTATTCATTATAATATTATAACAATAAATTATTACTATACCTAAATAATAATTACTAATTACGAGTAGTATTATCGATTAGATATAAGCCCTTTTGAATAATGTATAATGTAACAATAATGTTATATTTAAATCGTTCAATACTTTGTGAACCTGGTCATAACTTTTTGGAATGTTTGGTAGAATATTTTTTCTTACGTGAGGAATATTTTTTCAAATAAGTGTACAATTATGTAACGTGTTAATGTATTTATATCATTGTTTTTTAATTAGGAAAATGTGATGTGATGTTTTTCCACATATATCATCTTAAGTTTTTCTCTTTAAATTATTATTTAATATCTGCCTATTAGATATTTTTTTAGAATCACAATTATAATTTTGATAAATAAATTGATTGTTGTTATGAATACATCTTCATCGTTCAATATAATTGTTCAGAAGTTTCTGTAATGAAAATTTGTATCCTTTTATAATTTATATTTTTTTACCCTTTTCACTGAACATAAAGTTAGAGTATTTCATAGTGCTAGTCGTTAGAACACAGAACACTTCCTACTAATATGCAAATATAGGTGTGCGCAGTGCAAGCTATATATTCGTCGTTCGATAACTCGTTGACAAATAGAAAACCGGCATTTAATAGGTACTAAATACTAACAAGTAAATAGTAATTTATGATGACATTGATGACTAAAGTGACCACGGTTTTAGGTACCTATTTATTTAAAGACTTGGCGTCTACTGTTTATTATCTATTTTAATAAATCGATTTAGCAATACAAGAAAGATAATTCAATAAATCAAAAAGCATAATACTTGCTTTTCAATTATTCTAGTAATGATTGTGTATCCAATATTAATATACTAGCATTTTGTATTTTATATAATTTGCACTAATTAGATAAATATTAAATAATTTATTATTTTATTCCATACACATATCCTAATTATGAATTATTATCCTTATCACGACGTGTAATAACTAGAAAACCACTCGTTGGAATTTTGATTTTGATATGTCAAAATTCTCAAAAACATTTCTGCTAAATAATTTAGAGTAAAAAGACGGGGCTCTCATTTGAAAAATAAAAGTTTGTATCGTTATAGAACACTCCTTAGTAGTTCAAAAATCCCAAGAATTTGAAAATATGGCCTTTGAGTATATATTTAAGGATTTCAAAAATCAGATTTTGAATGACTTCATTATTAAAGAAAAAGAAGAGTGTGGACATGCTTGCAGGTGAATCATCCTGTATAATGTATATATTATATGCTTTCCAGAGTTTAGATTTAATAATATTTTGGATCAATCAAAATGTGTTATACATTTATAATAGTAGGTACCTATTATATTATTATGATTTACGTAGATATTTCAGGTTTTACATCATATAGGCATTTCTAGATCAATCTGTTGGTCGGGAGAAGGGGTGATGGGGATAAATGTATTAACTTTGCTGTCTTTGCAGATTCTAGTTTTTAAATTAAAATTTTTGATTTTGAAATATTTGTTTTAAGAGGAGGTTATACAGGAGGCATGTGTACATCTCAAAAAAAAAAGTTACGGTATAAGTGTATAACAAGGAAATAAAATTTACGTTCAGGACATTTAATTTTACTCAGTTGTTTTTTCACATTTATCAAATAGTTAAGGACATAATAATTATAAGCTATCATATCTATGTTTATTTTTTTGATAATTTAATTTATAAACAACTTTTATGAGCATTTTAAATTCAAATTAAATTCGCATTAGATTTTTCAGCTTCTTATCTATCCCTCTCTCTTCAAGACACCCCTTACGATGTATATACTGCGAGTATTACGTATCAGTCAATTACAAAATAATAAAATTGTATAAACGTATTATTAATTTTACTATTTTATATGTACCTACTTGGAACTATCCAAATAGACACTTTCCCTTTTTTTTTTATATATATATATAAGCGTTGGAACGTTGGTAGGTACTTGCATCTAAAATGTTTACAGTGTTTACACACATGTAATAGGTACCTATACAATAAGGACTTTTCGAGAGCTTATGTCGGCACAATTATTATACCTGCAGACCGCCATGATGGTTGTAGTGAGATGGCGACGGATGTGGGTCGGCATTATAGGCATATAATGACGATTGTAAACACGTCTTCGCGTTCACACGACGACTCGTACGCTCGGGGTAAGCTGCATCGATATAATAATAATATGTGCGCACGTTACGGACGGTATTATAATGTAATGTGTCGGCGACGATGGAACTGAATAATAATAGTATAATGGACCGATATACCGAAAATTTAATACCGCGTGCGCCTCCCTTGTTCGCATGCGAAATAAGTCGCGTTCACCGTCGCGTTTCATTTCCGCTCGGAGAGCTTCTTTTGTGAACGGCGCTCCCGCACCGCCGCCGCCGCCGCCTCGCACTTCCGGTCGAGGGCTGGGACCGATGCGGGAGACCGCCCTCCCGCTGCCACCCCGCCCATCGAAACAAAAGTCACCGAGAGACTTTGGCAAACTTCGCGTTATTATATCGTTGTGTCGTTGTCGTCTTGTTCTTCACCACTCTCTCGCCACACGCCGTGCCGTACCGTCGCCAACAAATCCACACGCACGCACACACATGCACACCCAGGCACACGCGCACATAGCAAACGTATATACATGTACAAACGTACTTACCTATATATACTGGGCCACCTCCTCCGCCGCCACCATCGTCGTCCCTATACATATATATATAATATATATATATATATATATATAATAGTATATAACTTGGGAACACAAATAAATGCGCTTTTACCTTACATCGCGCGTGACGCTCGAGAATGACGATGAGGATCTGCCCCGTCGACCGTCCCTAAGTAACACGAATGTGGAGTGTATCTCTCTCATTCTATTTCCTTTTTGGTGTCTATTATAATCGCGACCCACTCGCAATTGTGTTGTGATAATAAGGTCGATGACGATCCCATATCTCGTTATAGCCGTGAGATTGTACGAGTGTACGTGATGTTATAGGATTCATCGTGGCGCCGTTTTGTCTGTTGTCATCGTACATAGTGGCCCACAGTAGCATTTTCGCGATAGCGGTCTCCGAATTGACGCGACTTTTGTAGCAATTTGTACAAAAACCGGAAATCATAACATTGCAGAAGATTGTAAACGTACCACAATCAATTATGAGTTAAAGTTAAAACGTAAAGTGGACAATTATATTATGGTTGTTATAAATATGAACAACACATTCAGCTTTTTTTTCACCGGATAATGTTACGGAAAATAAAAACAGATTAATTTAAATGATTGTTATATTTTTTATTTAATTAACTATAACTTACTCAAATGAGAACAAATATTATTATTCACTATTTTTCTTTTTTCTTTTTATTGGGAAGAAAATTAATTTTAGTTTCTCCCAAATTAAAAGTATATAGATAAGTTGACATTAATTAGTTGTTAATAATTGTATTGTTATTATAATACCGTTTTGGATTTACGTTACATATTGTTGTGATTTTTATAAAATCCAATAAATTAAATTCAATTATGACTAAAAAATACATTTCAAAGTTTTTACTGTGAATTTTAGATAATATGCAAATTGCAAACACTAATTTATCAAGTTTTTATTATACTTCACAGAATAGTGTAAAAAGTTTTTAACTTACGTAGTTTAGTATACATACGTTGTTCACATATCTATTTATAAGTTTTCCGTGTTTGATTCATATGTACAATTTAAAAGTTGATGTTTGGCTTTACTTCGCAGTTGAAAATTCACATATTATACATTCCCTTCATCTCCATCCAATGTTCATCTGCAGAGCGGTCTTTTAACATTAGAAATACTTAGAATAATAAATTTAATTTATTTTCAAATATCTTTTTTTTACGTTTCATAACTTTTTTATTGAAAATTATTCGAAAATTATTATGTTATAATTATCGAAGTTTGAAAGAAAATAATACATATATGCGATGGGGTTAGGTACAAATGTACAATATTTAAAGTGTACATTTTTTTTTTATCCTGTGTAAAAAAAAACCAGGGTTGATCAAAAATATCGTCGTCATGCAATATTTTGAACTATATTTTTTCAAATTCATCATTTATCGATTTGTAGGTGGCTACACAACGGTCTGTCAATTTTCGTCACGTATTATAGATATGCCATTTTTAATTACGTAGATAAATTGAAATGATATGCATATAGATTTATGACTTTTTTTTTAGCAGCCATTACTTCAATATTAAATCTCTTATCTACATACCTCATTAAAATTATCTACAATCCCCATTCCATATTCTATTTGTATTAACCGTAATCTAAACTTGTAAAAGCATGATTATAATATGCTGAAACATTTAATTATTAAATAAATGAAAAAAAAAATAATTTTTTTATATTTATTTTATATTTTGTAATATTAAATTGTATTATTATTATTTTTTTTTAAACATTTAAATCATTGTTTTTTTCAGCTTCGTCAACTGAGGCCATTAATTGTAGGCTGGGTTGTACCTACTGTTGGGTTTTGGGACTATAGATTTTTGCAACACTTGTGTGTTTAGCAGAATTTCTATTGGGCACCCGTAGGTTTCTGTCATGTCCGGGTGCGGGATGGCGGACTCTCTCTCCAGACACCGTGACTGCCCGAAGAGAGGTGTCGCCCGTGACCGAAGTTCGAACTGACGACGATGCTCGTCGCAGCCGACGCCTTAAAACGCTTGGCCACTCCGTACCTCCCCCCTTATTGTTTTTGTTGGAAATATTTCCGGCTATATTTTAATCAATGTGGCCTTTAACTATATAAACTGCAGCAGTTGTACCTGTTATGTAAAACTATACAACCACGGTCGTCTTTGTACTTATTTCTGTGTATAAAAAAACCCAAGTTTAAGTGTTGGGTAATCTAAAAACCACACATTTTATACACAAACAGTGTTTTAAATTTATTGTAATTTAAAGCACCAATCTTACTGAATGGTCGAACAGATATTATACGTGTACTTACTTGATTTTCGTCCTCAGTGCATGTGGCATTTTGAGTAATTAATCAACATCCAGTATAGGAACGTATAATATAAGATTATAAAAAATAATAAAGTCTATTGAAAATATGTCATACCAACCGGCAAGATCTATTGGGAAAGATTTTGACCGACTGGCGATTACTGCGTTTTATCAAATGGAAATTCGTAACTTGCAGGTAAGTGCACAGTTACACTATACAGTATACAGTGTATTATTCATCGACAATAATATAAGCACGTGTTTCTAGATACACATACCTACGTATAATAAGCTGTATACATTTTGTTAAATTTATTTTCCGAGAAAATAATGGGCTGTGTACCAAGTTAGTTATTTTAAACTTATGTGTGTTGATTAAACTCTAAACTTGATAAACTCTAGCTGCAAAGTGTAGATTCTTAATAAAATAATCCATATGAAGTATAACTGCAGGTGCATGGATTAGATCCACGTCTATTGCATCTAAGCTAAGCTGGAAAACGACGAGCAATGCGTATAAAATTGACATAACTAGAATCTATCACAACATTTTAATTGTGCATTTGTATCATTTACGGAATGCAAGTGTGTGTGTATTTACATCCAATAGATGTTATTTATGTCTTAAAAAATTACTATTGAAATGTATAGATGTTTTTCTTACACAAATATGATGTAATAACATTTTGACAATTTTAGATATTTTTATATATTTTAATGATAAAGTTGATTTTTTTTTTTGTATACCTATACATATTTTATCAGTTCTTCACATCTACCTATATACAAATATGTTTGTTTAAAATTTAGTAACTTTAATTATTTTAAACTATCTTCTGACTTAACTAACCTCCTAGTCGTTTTTATTTGTTGAAAAACAATACATTATTAAAATGTAGTAATGTTTTATTATAATTTTTAAATCTCAAAATACCTATTTTTTGAATGACTCTGATTATGTTTAATTATTGGTAAAAGTTTTGGTAGTCCACAAAAAATTCTAAAATAGTACCTCTGCCAAGTTTTTTTAGGAGGCCATGATAAATATACAACTTGTAATAATATCATTTTAAATAGAAAATGTTTTGAAGTTAATCAATTTATAAAATTATAATACAATTATCTTAAGTACAACCAAAAATATAATTTGTTCAATACAATTATTTAAAATATGTTAAATAATATAATATTATGATATGAAGCCATAACAAAACTATAATCCCCACGAGGATTTACAATGTTTCTATACTGGTTACCCTCCCTTCTAATATAATTTAATGTTGATGTTTTTGATTGTACAATAGTATAACAATTATTTAAATAAAAAAGTTTTTAAATTTACTTACTGTATTAAAATAAAAATTATGTAAATATTTAGTAGTAATAGTAGTATTAATAAAAGTACCTATAGGTAATAATAATAATTAATAATAAAGAAAGTGATTTATTCCTATTTAGTTATACTAGTGACGGATTGTATCGCTATAAATTTGTTATAGGTACATCTATATTATTTCGTTCTTGTTGTAGCTGAGTTGACATGTTTTCCAGAATCTTGAATCAGTTACTGTCCCTATGCGATAATGGCAACATTCCATTATACATTTTTGGACCTATATGCTCAAGTGTAAGTTTTTTATGTACTACCGTGTTTCTATAATACGACGTACTATTAGTACCTAATAATATAAGTAAAAATGACGTTTTGTGTGATTCGCTTTAATCACATTGTCATAACTTTTTTAGTTAGTGTGACAAAGAAAATAATAGTATAGAATTCTACGGCATCCAAATAATTTGAGGAAACGGTTGAATTCATCTGGGAACGCGTTATCGAGGGTAAAGGTCACCGCACTCCAATATATATTTTATGAATAAAAATTGCTTAATCGACTCTGAAAAATGCGATTGTTTGATCCCGTTCCCTCGAATTTTCCAGATTTTAACGGTTTTTGTACTTATTTTTACATCGACAATGCTTCTCGGACGTTTATTATGCACGATATATTGTATAATGTATATGCATAATATTACATTCTACGTATTGAGTTCAATGATTTTCTTTTTTGATCCATTTGCGCATGCATCACCCTACGAAGGTTCTACATAATAATACTTGTACATTTTCCGCTTTATTTCCCGTGAATATACCTTTAAATGGGAATGATATACCTGTTTGTACTTATTTTAACAGTATAATACTATTTTTATAAAATCAGTGCGACGTGACCATGGTGAACTTTTGCTGTACACACATATATTTATAGCAGTTTCCCAAAGAGTATGTCGTAAAATTTGAAAGGTATGCTACGACAACTTGAACTTTTTTTTATTAAAAAATTTTTATTATAAAACGATTATATTTATATTTGAATAATATTTATTCAAAGTGTGCCGTGACATACTAAATAATTATGCAGTGAATAACTAATAATGATGTGCCGCGATGGAAAAAAGTTTAAGAACCACCGGTTTAGAATTATATCTTTTAGTTAATTGATGAAACAGAAAACATAATTTTCATATATAGGTAGTGTTATTATTTGAAAAAAGTGTAATTTTTGATTTATGTCATTATTGTCAACGGAGTGTGAAGTATATATTTATACACAATTAAAGCAGTGTTGAGAAAGAACTCGTTCCAAGAGGCACAGATTCATGGAACAAGTAGAAACAGAGTTTAAAACTGTTTTCTTTAAAAATAAAGAAAATTAATGAATTCTTTTTATTTTTTTTGGAACGTGAACAAAAATCAGACTCTTTTTAATTTTGAAAACATATTTTAAATTGTAATATAGTTTTCTTTATTTCTAAGCGTCAATGCGAAAATGTTTTATTTTTATTGATTATTTATGTTTGATACATTGATCTTTGTTCTTGCATAATATTATGAACAAAACAAGTATTATTTCAAACAGCATTTTTAAAATAACTTAGTTAAAAAGGAAACGAAAATTAAAATGATTTTTTTTAAAGGAATTTGAAGCGAGTTTATAATATGTTAAAAAATTAACGATGGGTGGAACGAGATCCTTTTAAAAAGGAACTTTCCCAACACTAAAATAAATTATATGTGTTATTTTCACACCAACCGTCGTCATTGAGTAACATAATAATGAGTATATATTGATTTATATACTTTGTGGACATTTTAATGAATATAAATTATAATAAAACAACCGACCACTGTATAATTTGATATGAATATAAATAAATTTGTAAACTTTAGCTGTATACATCAAATCAGTGAGGTCAAGTGCCAACTATAATAATATTATGTTTAATGTGCATAGTTCTGAATTTCGATGAATATTTGTTAATTGTTTCACTTGTTAACATTTTCATAGAACACATATTAATGCTTAGGTTTTTTGGATTCTATATTAAAATTTTTATGCTATTGTCAATAGATATTTGAATAAAATATGTACTTCTTTATAATAATTTTGAACTGTATGAGATAATAATATATACCTTATACCTACATGGATTCCAGGTGCATGCACTCATCACCAACGCTGAACCCTCTGCAGAGATAACTGATGATTCAAAACGGAATAAATAATCATTGAAAATGTTCCAATCTGCATGACGTATTAATTTTGATTGGAAAGAATCGAATATACTTTGAAAAGGTAATTTGAATATAAAGAACGTGGTGAATACGAAACTCAGAGAATTATGATTGATTCCTCAGTCGATCAATCACAGTTCGAATGACTCGCTGTACGGTTTATGTTGCAGGTACGTTTTTATAAAATAAAATAATACAACATATTTTAAATTTGTATTTTCTGTTAAACCGATGAATGTCGTATATAATTTGATAGAATGTAGATGCTTGTATAATAAAAACCAAGTAATGAGCTATACATAAACTCATAATTCGCTTAAAAGCATTATTATTTTTTTAATAGCAAATCAATATAAAAATATTTTTAAATATTCAAACTAATAAATATTGTTGAAATGTTCAATATATTATTTACGTAGGCATAATGCCAAATAGGTAATGATATACGATAGACGTACATAGTAAAATAAAATAATTTGTGATACTTGTTATAACACTTGTTTATGTGTAATAATGATAAACAGTATGATATACCTACATAACATTAAATAAAATGGTTTTAAGTTTTAACTAAGTCGTTGCAGTATGCGGTTTTAATAACCAATACAAATAATATTGCGATAACCGGCTTATTGTATGGTATATTATATTATATAGTTATTTTTTCTGGGGCGTGTGTCACTTATTTATTTTTTTTTCTATCGATGATTTTGTTCGTGTGTTCAAAAACCGTTGGCTTAACCATTAGTCGCTTGACTGGAAAGCAAAAAAAAAAAATAAGTACGGTTACCGTAAACGGGTGGAAACTCAAGTACACCTTTTTTACCATTTATTTTTCAAGGATAAGTCTGTCGGGGAACTCAAGTGTTTAACCGTTTTTTTTTTTGCTCTAAAACGCATACGGCACAAATAGACATGTTTACGGAACAAACGTTGCGTGATCTCCGAATTAGCAATACATGGTTTTTTCCTTTTCCATGATTGCGTACGAATGGTTTTCAAACGCACGAATAGAAAAGATATTTGTTTGAATTCAACCACATATTATTATATTGTGCTTTGAAATGGTGTTTTATTGTACACGGAAACTTATTTGAACTTCCTATTCTTGTTTACCCAACACTAATATTATACAACGTCCTTTCATTAAGCCAATTTATGTAATTGTAAAGCCATATAATTTCGTATACGCGCGATTATTATACTCTATGATTCATAATGTTCCGTTTATGTATATAGTAACTGAAGGTATTAAAGTGTTGTATACTTGTTGTATGTATGCGTTTCAACTAGGTCATTATAGGTAATACACAACTGCAGGGTGCAGTAGGTATATTATGTGTAGACATCATGTTACAATAATACACTATTCGAATTCGAGTGCATATAGCCATTGAATGCTTAAAGTAAATATTTGTACAACTTGTATCATTAAATTTTAATGATCTTATAACATTTATAATTCAAAATTATTATTTTTACGTTTAAGAAATTATCAAAATTTTTATAACTCTAAGTATAAAGTCAGATAAAAAATTACGATTTCAGTACTTACTCGGTACCAAAACTAACCTAGGCCTACCGGGCAACCGGGCATTTCCCGACGGGCCCCCTTCGTATTTCGGTAATGGGGCTATAATATCATATATTATAAAATTTTTTTTCACGTGGAGGCCCCTTTTTAAAATTTTCCGGTAGGCCAAAATTGGACTATCCGCCCATGCTCGGTACCTAAATTATTATGAATTAAGATCATTGCATCAAAACTCTAAACAGTGAAAACTGTGAAGAATACAAGTCCTAAGGGCAACTGCCCCTGTGATCCCCCCTGCGGATTTCCTCAATAAGTATATTATACAGTTTATTAATTGTCTCATTTTCGAACTTGTCAATTACATATTATTGATAGCATGTTACTATAATAATATTATAAAAGTTAGTTACCTTTTGTAAATTACAAAAGTAATAATTATTTTGTCAGGCCGTATGTGTATAAGTATAATATAAGTACTATAGACGGGTATAGATACTTTACTGCCAGAATAATTAAAAAAAATCAATCTTCTTGTACCGTTTTTATTTAAACACTATTTAAACCAAATTACCTTTTGTCTAGTTCGTCATATGATATCGATGTGTAACGCAGTATTGATTTGTCCGTTGTTCTGGTCTTGTTTCGCGAATCACAATCCTGCAAAAGTATTTCAACCTCGATTTTTGCAGGAATAACAACGCATGACGGTCGTTGATCTATATGTTTTGGACGCGAATCGCATATATATTGCAGATTTGATCTAGGTCCTGGGCCGGAAAAAGGAGAAATATAGGTAACGGTAAATATTATTATACTTTCGTCACAGACTCCTAGCACCATTATCATTGTTCGTCGAGGCTCTGTCCGTGCACTGCCCTGCCAATTTTTCCTCTCACTTACCATGACGTATGTGCTTTACGCATATAACACGTCAATCTATCACTCCAAAGATATATATTTTGACATACTAGTTTACACAACCTACTTTGAAAATGAATCAGGATACAAATACAAATTTATTATTTTTACAAACAAAAATAGTAAGTTGCGTAAAAGGTATTCCCATTTGTGCCATTATGATATTATAGTTGGGGTCCGTGGTCTTTATTATGAGTACTTATGTAAGTTGCGCCTGATGAAAAAAATCGAAATGTCGAATGCTAAAGGCTTCTTGTTCTTATATATCTCTATTCGTTTCGGTATAAATTTATCATGTAACAGAAAATCAAGACAATATAAATTTATAAATTTAACAATATTGTCTTCATTATTGCTATATCAAGTTTTAATTATGTTTATACAAAACTAAAAAAAAAAACACATAGTCGGATAAAAATGGAAAGGAAAATAATATTGTGTTTTTTTTTAGATCTCATATACCATATTAATTATGTTATCTCATTTTGTATATAGATATAATTTACTAAAACTATATATATATATATAAATAATAATACTCTGGATGCAACATATTATACAGTACTATATCTATTCTATTATCTATCCTGCAAATAATACTTGGGACGGAATTTACATATTATTATAATTTATAATGGATCGAAACAATAATTTCTGGAATGAATTTAGGTCAGAAGGTCATGTGGAGATGCAATTTACAGTCAGCCCGCGGCTGACACTGTAGGATGAATATTGTCACCACAACTATACCAGTGCGGCGAATAATATAATAATAATAACGAATTATACACAGGGAAAAGCAAAGGGTGCATCGCGGCGTAACACAGGCGCTGGCGACGACGGGGCACTGCAGGCCATAGACATTCTGTCGCCACAGGTCGCACTTATGCACACGCACACAATAACATCGACGCACCTGTTGCAGCGAGACTGCGGAGCCTCAGTATATATGCTATTAGCTATTATACACGTATAGGTAGGTATCTACCTCCCATAATAATATGTACCTACCATAATAATGTGATATATAATATAATGCTATTTGATAATACGACGACGACAATAGTCACATACGCGTACATTATGATAATAATAATAATAATAATAATGTATATTATATCAAAGCATATACCTGTATCGTGTATATATATATACATAATATAATATAATACGTGTAATATACCTCGTGACGATTCATATGCGCGGCGTGGCTGTATTTACGACCGAAGCGAGACGGAGAGTATTACAATATTATTCTATGAATGGGCCCGATGTCCGTACGCGCGCACCACAATGGGCAAAGTCCACATTTTTTCGTCACCCCAAAACCACCCTCCTCCCCCGCATGGCCGGCATCGAAACTAACATCATTGCCGCCAACACTATCACCCCTCAGCGGCCTTGCGATGACGAGCACACGCACACCTCTCCACCACCGCCCCCACCACGGTCACGACCCTTAACACGGGGCGGCGGTGACGGGCGGGTGGGTATCAGTAAACGTACAAAAATAGTAATAATAATAATCGACCGGTTTAATAATTTCCATTGTGCTCGATGTCCTTTTTGTATAAACATTCGTTGAGGGATCGTATCGTTTATGTATGATAATATTCTTTTTATTTTTGTGCAAGGGGGGGGGGGGGTGGTTATTTTTTTCCTCTTTCGTCTAACCGGATTCCTGAATAGAAAGAATGAAATGGATGGGAAAACGGCCGTATACATGGGTA
This sequence comes from Diuraphis noxia, assembly GCF_037042655.1. Classification (NCBI taxonomy): domain Eukaryota; kingdom Metazoa; phylum Arthropoda; class Insecta; order Hemiptera; family Aphididae; genus Diuraphis; species Diuraphis noxia. The sequence goes on along the minus strand of NW_028301711.1, from coordinate 39,826,956 downwards.
TACGTAGTATAATGTGTACCTGACGGCGCGGCGGTAGTAAAATATAAATGCATTATGGGAGGCTACGAGTGTATGCACTATTGTAATGCACACACCGCGATAGTGTGTGTCGGCGAACGTGCGATAATATTTGGATTTGTGCGCGCGTATTCATATTCGTATTGGTATTATTATTATTATTATTATTTCATACCCACTCAAATACCTACACGTCCTTTTCTGGGTGTTAAATGTGCATGGACGGCGATCATTCATCGAGATCTGAGATTTTCCATAACTATAATAATAATGTACAATTATATAATATTATTACGCACACGCGCTCAAACACTATTACGACGATGACAACGGCCATTCACAAAATCAGCTCTAGCGTGTTTACACGTTATAATAATAACAATAATAATAATTATTATTATAATTCGATGCGACTGCATCAGGTATTCAGGCCAATACATTGCGTATTTTTGCCGCCGAAAAATCCATGATATGTATAGCTGCCCGCTCGGTGGAATGGAATACCTAAATATAATATTATTATATGGCGTATTCGTATAACTCAAATGTCGGCGAGAAAAGTGGGACAACAGTAAAAGAAAATAATCGGGTATGAGAACTTGTGCGTGTTATCGTGCCTCACAAAAGAAATATTAAAAAATAATTGAATATATTTTTATTTTATCGAATTCATGATAATATTTCATTGTTCAGATTTAATATTAAAAATAATCCAACATTTCCAAACGAATCAGAAGTATAATTTTGATGAACTATATGTATATATATCATCACCCTCGCGCAGACTGTTGAATGTCTCTTGACTTTGAAGGTTGCGGAGAAATAACGAGATGCACACTCCGAAAAACCCATAGGGAATAGGCAAATAGGCTAATAGACTCGTAGACGATATATATACAGCTCTTTGATACAAAACAAGAACAGAAGGATTATGACTATTCTGGCTCTTCGATAACATTTAAAAAATGTTAAGGTAAAGAATAAATAATTATAACTTAATTTTGATTATTAGTACTTTATTATTAATTTTCGATATTGTTATTAATAACCATTTATATCGTTCACTCGTTCAAAGAAAATTTTCATTATTAAAACTTACAACAAAGATAATACCACAATATAAAAGTAAAGCAAATAAACTACAAAACAATATTAAAAGATATCAGAAAAAGAAATTTTGAGATAAGACAAAAGCGCTGGATACTTTAATGAATCTTTTAAAAAAAAAACAATCACTATATATACTGCAATCGTCGTTATGGTTAAGGTTGGTTATTTTATAATAATGTTGTATCACAATACGCCTTTATTGCATGTTATTATAATATAGGTATTGATCGTTCTTGTTTAATATCTTATACGTTTTCAGTTTTGACGTTTTGTGGTGTTTATTGAGAGAGGGGAGCGAATTTAAAATGTGGGAAAGTCGAGAAGACTTCACGATGATGATGGTATCAAATCTATTTTCAAACTATTTATCGCGTCACTATAAATCGATCGGTCGGTACGAGGGGGATGTAATATTGATACGTTTAAATTATTATGTTGCGCGCGTAATAGACGGAGAAGGGAGCAAAGAAAATCACCGCTTCCAATCACGCTAAGTCAATAAAAATGAATAAAAATACGTTTGTACAAACAGAATAATGTATACTGTCAATTTACTGCAGACAAAGGAATAACATTTTATTTTTTACACAGTTATATCTGTAGATAAGTGACGTCAGAGAAAATATTTAAAATCGAAAATAAAAAACTCCTGGAACTCGTTTCTGATATTGTATGGTATAGCAGGTTTCAAATGTATTTCGCCAATCGCCATTGATCACATATATGCATCAGTCAAAGATATGAGTCTAATTTTAATTCTATTATAAATCAAATTGCTCAGCAGATCACGTTAACTCCGTTAGTATGAAATTTAGAGTGGAATGATCTCTTATAAAAATTAAAGGTAACATTATTTTCGAGGGCTTCTCGTAGGCTTTTTCTTATATTTTAATTTCGAATCCAGTTATGAGTATTTTAAGATACACAAACAATTTACAATTTTAAAATAAACATAACTCGCTTTAAAATTAAAATATAGTAAAAAGGTTATGAGAAGCCCTCGAAAATAATTTTAGCTTTAATTTTTATAAGAGATCAATTCACTCTAAATTTTTAACTATGGAGTTAAACGTGATCTGCTGAGCGTAAAATTTGTTATGTTACGCACTTGTAAGACTGAGGCAATACATGTGGGTGTAGCGTCCTCTGAAAGATATACAATAAAATATTATAGCATATTTTAAAATAAATTATCGTATTACATCTTTATGGTTTTTGATCAAGAAACAAAAACGTAATAAAAAAAAAAATATATATTAATAATTCTAAATCTCTATAATATACAAGTATAACTAGTATAAGAGTATTTATGAAAATCTTAATTGTCTACCATTATTTTTTTTTCGACTTAAATAAAAATTTCAATTATTAAGAAAAGTTTTTAAAACTGTAAGTGTTTCTGTTACTCCTCTGTATACTAGTGATACCACCATAAAATTACGATAACATTAGCAGGGCCATTGGGTATAAATAATTAGATCATAATTCATAACTGACTATTGAATGGAATTGTTGAAATTACTTTATAGAGCCATTCAGCTATAAAAGTTTCATCCGATGTCAATATGGTTATATATTATTACATCAATATGGTTTTAGTTTACATTCGTTTAAATCGTTCTGTGCAGACAATATATCCATTTTGGGTTCAGATGTGTCAAAAATATATGTAAATGTAAATTATCGGACATTCTATATTTTACGTAACTCAAATTGTCGACTTGTAAAAATAAATAATTATTTCCATAATCCATGCAATTTATATTTTCCATTTGAATACCATCCTTGTTTCAATTAAATAAATAATAGTTTATACTTGATCGGTGACTAAATATTATTTATTTTTATAAATTTAAAAAAAAATCATTATTTCTCTATCGACAATATTTCGTTATTTAAAATTGCATCATTTAGCTATGAATTATTATTTATAAATTGTTTAATTGAAGGCAAAAATAATATTATATAGTACTAGGTACTTAAAATCTCGGAATAATTTCTAAAATAACGATAAAATGATATTCTGCAGTGGTAATATTATTTTTAAGTAGCATAAGCAATTTTTTTATTACATTTATTATAATATTGTAAAAAAATAACTAACACAGTTAACCATTTTAATAAGTATATGCAAACATTTATGGTTATTAAACATCTATAAAAGTTTATTCACGTTTAAGTTTTTAGTTGGATGCAAAGTGCCGTATTATATTTCACGGAAGTAACGTTTAATTCTCAACATTTAGACGGTTATTAGCTTATTATTTTCACGGTTGATTCAATGCTCTTAAAGTTTTAGCCGTCCTTAATAAATCCGCTGCTGTAAGAACATCACAGGTCATATTAATTATGATTTTATTATATTATATTATTAATATAGCCAATATAGGTATATATAATAGGTCAATTGACATTTTAAACTAACAGAGCTACACGTGTTCTGCTGAGCGTAAAAATTGCCATGTTACGCACTTGTAAGACCTCCGTCACACATGCGGGTGTGGCGTCCTCTTAAAATTAAATTGTCATCAAAAGAATTAAAGAAATTTTTGTATTTTAAGATAACATTGAATTGAGTCTCTAAAATATTTTTGGGTTATCGGAGATGAGTCGTACCAATATTTTTAGGTTGTTCGAGTTGAGTCCTTTCAGTCTATTAGCGTTATTCAAAAGACATCACGTGGAGATTGGCTAAGTAATGTCCCAAAAAATGTGTGCGATTGTATTTTTTAATCATAATAATAATAATAATAATAATAAGTATAAGGAGAGTTAATTAATTAAAAAATATTAAAAATAATAATTATTATGTATGATTGTATAGGTTCACTGTTTTTTTTTAATCATATAATAAATAATAATAAGTGGGTATAAAGAGCCAATTAAAAATATTACGTGTAATATAATAATGTTAATAATTAAATAGTTGCTGATAAAAATTTAAATGATACAGATTTTAAAAAGTCAAATCTGCCAATTTGCATATTTGTGTATTTGTTTGTCTGCTCTCTTAAAAATTTTTCTTTTTCTAATGTAATGTAAGTATTCTTGCTTTGCTTCTTAGTTTTATATATGTATCGGACTGCATTCCCAGAAGAGTATCCACAAGAATAAAAATATTTGTATGTCCCAAATGAAAAAAGGCCGTTGATGAATATCAGTTATTTTATGTATAATATTATCTATTAATATATATAATATATTTATATTAATAGGTACAATTTAACGCACAGAAGCATACACAGCTAATTTCGGTGGGATGGATTATGTAAAAATAAACATAGGTTTATATATGTTTATGAATTTTTAATCGTCTATACATCTTCAAAAAAATACCAAGGGGTTGAACTCTCTCACTCCTATAATATGTACGCTACTGAAATATATGCAGGTAATAGTATATATTATATAATTACTAATAGTCGTCACATTTTAATATGAATGTATACATAATATTTCGTCGATCTTATATAAGTGGTAAAAATTGAAGTATCCATCCATATAAAAATACATCCTAATATTATAATGATATGGTCATTCTGCAGAGGACACGTCAAAGTGTATCCGAATATATTGCAGTGCACTTTTCTCCGTCCTATATACCAATGCATGACATAGCGCACATCTTACGCGTTTGGAATAATCCGCAATTTTCCTGCTCGTTGTTTCTATATGATATTATTATAGAATTTGTTCGGATTTGCACATAATATACGAAGACCAACCCGCGCGTCGGTCGACTTGAACGAATAATATTCTTACGCGTTTCCAGACGACCGAATCGTATGCGCAGTATGCAAACACATTTTTCATCCGTTTTATTTTTTATTCCTTTTCGCAGGCGCCAACGAGGTTACCGCCGCTGTCGATGAAGAACCTCTACCACTGCAGAGAGATAGTGTCAAGTGCGAATACACAAATAATGGTGTAACATTCCGTTCGTCGTCAGCGTTTAAATTACCATACGTCGCTTTTTTTCCCTTCTTATTATTATTTATTTCCATTCCCGCAGCGACACGGACCCGTGCGCGGTAAACCGTTCATATATAACATTATATATTACGCGCGAAGTATGTGTGTGTGTGTGTGTGTGTGTGTGTGTGTGTGTATTTATAGGATACATACGCGCGTAGGATCCACGTTCTTTATTTTAATTTTTTTTTCCATTTTATTCGACACCTTAATATCATAAAAAAAAAAAAAACAGATGAAAAAAACCGAATGAGATTTGTACAAAGAACCGTCGGCCAAATCCGGTTTGGAATTACAGTAGCCGGAGCGACCGCACCGGTCGCCGTTGTTGTGCCCGAATGATTTGGATCTGATTACAAGCAACAGTATGTAAAAACGTCTCCGCCTACGCCGCGCCTCACACGCCGTGCGAGATAATATACGCGTCGTTATAATAATAAAAATCACAATAATAATAATAGGTATACTGTATTACTGTATTGTGCTGCATTGTTGCACATTGTATTTGTATTTGTCTCATATACCTACGGCAACGAAACTATGATAATATGAAAACTGCACCTAATGGCTCGTAGACAGCGCGGCGGCAGTTTCCGGTGAATTCGGAATTTCACGACTCGGAGACGGCGTAAAGATAATGATAATATTTATATTATTACATTATAATATTATGGTTTAGCGATCGAGATGTTTTGTTCGAAAATGGGTGTATGTTGGAATTCCTATAATGATGCAACTGTTGGCCATTGGTAGTACGTCATCCCACACGCAGTCTTGGAAAAGTCGCACTTTATTTGGCGCTAATATGAAATTAAACACCTATATAACATTAGATTTATAATGCATATTATAATATGGAGGTGCATATTATTTCGACGTTCCAAGTACACCGCATAAAACGATTTTTTTTTTATCGTGCATCTGCCGCAATGGTAAAATTTATTTTGATTTGAAAAATTATAATATTTGCGATAGACCATATTATACTATATTATTATAGGTATACTATCAAAGACCGGATATAATTTTTATTTGGTCTATGGATACGATAATATTGGTGTGATAAAATGTTTTCTACAGTAAAATATAATGTTGGCAAGATTGATTAATGTATAGGTGTGTTAGTATTTAGACTTTGAACACGGAAAAAAGAACAGGAATAGGTAACCTAACCTTTGGTTATAACTTATAGATAATGTATAATAAATCCAACAATTTACAAATATTAGGATTATATTATTTTATAAACTCGTCTATACGGTTGTGAATAGGATATTTTAAAAATGTCTAATGATTTTATACTTCTATTTCATCATTCTGCAGCAATTAATTTTAAATTTGAATATTTATGGTTATTAGATTAGAGAGCATTAATGTTGTATATTGATGATCGATTATTTTTACTTAAACACAAATTTCGGCACCTTATTGAATCTTGACATAATTAAATATTCATCGTGTTGAGATATGTTATTTAACATATTAAACTAGTTCCTTTTTTAACCATCGTTACTATTAATATATATATTATACAAATTAATTCATGAATCGAATTATATACGATCTTTGAAGTTTAGCTATAATACAAAGTCGAGTTCTATATACCTACCAGGGGACAGGTGTTCAGTAATATTATCAATAAATTGTGAAAAAACTTTACTTCACATTTTATTTTGCAATTTTAAAGCATATAAATAATTATAAAATGCCATTCATTTTTTATTACCTACTCAATATCAAATTTTTTATTTTTGAATAATTCACATTGTAAGTGTCTACCTATTTTTGCAAACATTTCAAATGTATATATTACGTTATTATTATTATTATTTTTGTTTAAGTATGACATCATAAAAAAATCATAGCATAATATTACTTTAAAGTATGGACGGATGTCACAGAAGTGATTGCATTAATCCAGTGATCTCGAGTCGACCGGAAATCTTCATGACAATGAACGCTTGGCAATCGTTTGGCGTCGAGAGCACTGTGACGTCTATTATATTAATATACATGCAATATAATATATAATATCACATGACAGCACGACATAACGTTGTACACTGTTTGAAAGAATAAAATATTATTAGAACAATTGAGTACACTCTACATGCAGTAGGTATTTAATTAGCGCATTGAAAAATGTTTGTGAGTGAGATTTAACATAGAACATAGTATGTACTTTTACAACGAGAATAATGTTGCATGATATTTTAAATTATTTTTATGATTAGTAATGTCGTTGAGTGACATTGCCATACTCATACTTAAATATGATGTATATCTATTACTCAAATAATTCTATGATAATTAATCTATAGAATTTGATAAACTTTCACGTACCTATAAGGCCATAGAGGTTTATATTTTTTTTTATGAATGTGCTAAACTTCAGTATAATATTTCAAAAACAAGAAAAAAATTTGTAACGAATACTAATGATGAATAATCACTATACCTATTTTGGCTATTTTTATAGACAAGGGTCATCAACCTTTTCCAACAAGTGTACAACATTTAAAAATTGAAGTATCTGTGATCAACCGCTATTTGTTTAGGTGTATATAGTTACTATATTTTTTTATTATTAGCATAATAATAAATTATATAATTCCCATAATATTTTTCTTTTTTATATTTTGCCATCGAAAAGTTGTACGTTTTTCTGCTCTAAACTTCACTTTGTATACAAAAAGCGTATAAAGGTGTGATTAAGCCTCAAACTTTTAGATTGCGCATGTGATCAACAGATATTAGTATAGTTAATTTTTAATAAAATCGAACAATGTTCCTTAAATATGGATTAGGTAGTGAATCGCAATCGACTGCTTATGATGGTGAACCCTAGCTGTTATAGAGTACAACTTCGACTCATCGCGAGTGTGCAGTTCTATAGCAGGACATCTTTCAATTGTATAGAAGCTGAGGCCTCAGATTATTATATCTTGATATCATATCTCCTGTTAAGCATATACATGATAATATTGGATTTAAATATTTTTTTATTACTTGCAGTCTTGAGAAATGTTTAGATTTTTTAAAAATCATTTTGCTTAAATTTAAAACGCCAACTATTATTATTCACAGTTATGATTTCGATGGATATAAATATATAATAATACCGTAATATTTAAAATAATATTATAGGTAATAATAATAATAATAAATTAATAATTTTATGATTTTATGTGGTTGATGGTCAATCGACTAATAAACTAGTATCCAAAATATATAATATTACTATTGGTTGATAACCAATATTTAAATACATTTTTCAACTTTAAATCGATTACAAGTAAAATCAAATATCGTCAAGCTGTTCCATCATATTCCACTCATCTAATTTATATTTTAGCAGATTTTTTTAAGGAAAGACAGTTCTTCTGCGTAGAAGATAGATAAATGAAGTTTATGAAATCAGTATTATGCTTATGTTACCATTTATCACTGAATTCTATAGTAATAATTTTAACTTCTACAAATTTTTTTTATGTCTAAGGCGTTTTTCGCAAAACAAATTCATCGTATTTTTTGAAAGTTGGCATCTGTCATTTAACCTGTCAGCCGGATGTAAAATAATATTATTAGTTATTGCTTATACAATTATAAATGCGTCTATCTTATCGGTAACGAAAAAAATTACTGGAATCGCTGTATAAAGTTACTATTTTTAATGATATTTTGAAATACATTTTCGATCTATTTACTTTTATATCGTGCGCATGAATTTCATATTTAACTACGTAAAGTGCGCGATCAATTATGTAACGATGGCACGATGCATAGTATTAACCCAATAAAATTATATACCAATGTAAGACATAATTATCAATATAATAAATAGGTATAAATTATTTTATCGAAAATCTTGTAAAACAAATTTATCACTTTTCGAAATTAGTTTATCATTTTATTGTGATGAAATAATTATAGGTATCCCTAATTATTCATCACACCTACATATAGGCTATAAATGTGTTGATTTACGCTAACTTAAATTAATGTTACAAAGTATACACAGATGACATATCTGAAATCAAACAGATTTCATAAAATACACGAATCCTTCAAACGTTTAAAACATTACCTTTAGATATTAATATTATACATTTATACACAATTATTTGGTACATTAATTATTAATATTATTATTAATCATAATTATACACGCGGACACTCGGTGCTTGATGTGACGTTCATTATACAATTGTAACGTTAGTAGATAGTCCCGTGAATATTGTGGCTGACGAAAAACGGTTTGATCGATGCCGAAAATGTATCGGCGTGGGAGCTCCCAAAAGAATTCGCGTGCGATCGATTTTCACGGTTTATACGCTTGTCGAAATCACATTGATTGAAAAAAAAATGAAAAATTTGTAATAATAATAAAAATGTAAATAATAATCATTGTATTCGCACGAGCACCATCGCCATCAGGCGGGAATAATCGACCAAGAGAGGCCATTAACAAAACGGACAACGTGCTGCTAACAAAAGAATACAATAGTAGTAATAATAATAGTAATAATATTAATAATAATAATAATAATAATAATAATAATATTAATAATAATAAATAATAATATATCCCACTCTCCGCGGCGAAACCGGTTGCTCATCGGAGCACCGCGCGCACATTGAACGAAATGCTATAATATTATTCACACTGCTTCCATTGACTTATCGCTAATAATGACAACAATGAGAAGATGGAAGACGAGTGAAAAGCAAAAAAAAAAACCATAAAAGGATTACACACTCGTATTCCGGGGCCGACAATAGCAGCTTAATTGATAGTGTATTTTTGAAATAAAAAGAACTCCGAAAACTTATTCGAATTCACACACACACACATGCGGCCATTATGCGCCGAACAATGCGGTAATGGATTTTTTTTTCGTCCGTTCGTCCGTTGATGTTGTTGTTTTTTTTTTTTTTTAAATACGCCGCGGCTAATGTGTCACATTGTACTCGACCGCGATCCGACTCGTAGTGTATAGGGTACCCATATTATACCGTATACCGATATACCACCTATACCGCTGTTATAAATTACCTTATATTTGTTTAGGAATATAGGGTACGATATTTTATAATTTATATAGATCGAGGGCACATAATTTTATAAGCATAGATACAACAATTGTATAGTAACATATGTTATTATTATTATATATACGCATACGTATCGTTACAGTGATGCGTATTATATAGATAGCTATAATACATAATAATTGACAGTGTTCGAAAAATTAACTTGAAAATTAAATATTCTTACGCTAATCAGAAGAGTACAATAATAAGAACCAATGTCGTTTCTATGGAATGAATTTTTTCAAATTTGATTTGAACAACATGATATTTATACATGCATCACATCTTAAAGATGTCATCTTTGATTGTATAGTGTGCGTAATAGATAATACAAGTTCTTTAAAAATATGATAAGTAATAATACGATATTTAGAAAACTCCAAGTGTACAGACATATATACATATACATATACATATACATATACATATACATATACATATACATATACATATACATATACATATACACAGCAACCATATACTGTTACCGCCTTTCGTTCACTTGTCGTTTGCAAAAAATGAACGTGAACGCGATGAACCTAACCAAATACAATGTAGACATATTTTTATGTCACCTAATATGAATGTTCTAAGAAATTTAAGAACAATCACGCGGTAAAACGGGCTTCTCTTCCTCTTTACGATGCCCAACAATCCTGCAGGTTAGTTGGAAAATTCGATTTTGGGCCTGCCCAACTTTACGCAGGATTAGGTAAGGGACTTATTACACGAGTGTACGGTGGATATTTTATCCACAAATTATAATGAATATTAAATATTACCTATCTATTTATCCGTTAACAGCACACACAACAGGACTTTTTTTACGTTAATTATACTTAATGCGTTCGCTTATGATCAGGTTTTTTTTATTGATGTATCCATTAATAATAATTTGTTCATAAAATACCTCATGTGTTTAGGGCTGAGGATATATAACACTAAAAAAAGCCCACAATATTCAAGCGCTTAAGTACTTAAATATAGGCTCTAAAAAAAATCGTCTCTAGTGGCTTAATTAATAAGTACTCTTAGTACTCAATTCACTCGCAGCTATTGTGGTGGCGCGTAGTAAAGGATTAAATAATCAAATGGCATATATATTATAAGAACTGTTTGCCGTTTTAATAAGTGCTATTTAAACACAAAAATGCTGTTATGTGCAAAAATTGTCCTAAAATAAATAGATATTAAGCTCAAAAAAGCAAAATAACCTACGTAAACAGATATTATGTTTCTAAAATCAAGTTTAACATTCAAATAGTAAACATCAAGCAATATAAAATTAGATATTTTGATTTGTTCTAAAATGAAACAAATTTGTTTCCATGAATGGCCTTTTCGTGTCACAAAACAAATACGCAAATAATGCTAAAAGTCATCTGCAGCTCTAGTCACTGCGTAGTCATATCACATACTTATATAGGTGTGACGGTCTCTTTATATGACGTATACCTATAGGCTGTAGTATATGATACTAATGATGATTTTATCTTTTACCCTTGTAAATAATGAAATGACGTAATTTACTATTGGCATGAACATACAACCCAGTTAACTAATTGTTATAAACATTATATTATGTATTTATTTGAGATTAGATTAGTCAAGGTAAAATCTATGTGTACGACATGTTCGTGACGATTATACTAGTGCACTGTCCGGAAAATAATATATTTATCATCGTAGTATATAAAAGTGTTTATTCGAATTTGATATATTCATTAAAATACACGAATACGCCGCGTATAGGTACATATGTTTTTTCGTAATTATTTTGTTGACGCTTCGTTAACGGGTGTATAATGAGAAACAATATGTTTTGGACGAGTGTTATAATAATTATAATGATATTATGGTCGTGGCCAATAAAAATAAATCATGATTTCAAACGAGTTTTCCAAAACGCATCGCTCGTACACGAAATATACGTATATGCACATAATTTTTGTAAAGTATTATAGTTTGGATATTGTAGGTACCCATAATATTCAATTCACGGGCAACGCAGAACAAAATAATAATATAAACACATTAGCTTTACCGGATTTGTTGCAGTTATATATTGTGTATAATATTATTATAAACACCTAATGTCGCTCCATTAATTCTTAATATTAATGCAGTCGGTGCGCTGTGTATGGCGGCGTAAGACGGCCGAATAGTTTACAAGTGTTTATTAAACCAGTTTTATTTTATAATAAACAATAAATAATTTTATTATAATAACAACAATTCATAACTCTTTCATTACAATTTATAAATCGTATGGCTGTAAATCCAGTGGCGTATTTAGAAATGTACAATGGGAGATAATCTATACAGCAATATTATATTATTATATCTGTCCTGACGGCTGAGAGGCAGAAGGGTCCAGTCCATTATTATAACTTTTCAGGAGAGTCAAAAAACTATTTTTGAACTATTTTTATTTTACTTGAATGGCTGGTGTAAATTCAATTTAATGATTATACCAACTAGGTTTGTTTTAAATTATAGGCTATATTATTCTCAATGAGATAAATATTTTTTCTTTTAATTATAACTTAGGCCTATAATTGTTTATTTTACGATTTAAATGAAACATTTTGGACTTGGATCGCTTTGCTCAATCATACAATGATTTGGACCCAATCGATGATCTCTTTGTTAATTTTGATTATTTAAAAAATATTATATTATGTAATAAATTAAATTGATAACTAATTATAACATTAACTGTTGTAAGTAGTTATTATAGGTAAAAATTATAATAATTTACAATTTTTAGGAATTAAGGTAATAGTAAAGTTACACTATATTCCAGTTAAATATAAAAATCTTGTATCTCTATGAAAGGTCTTATTAGACCAATAAACAATATTAAATTTAGCAGTGTTTATAAAAGTAAAAATAAGAACAACACATATTTAAAAAATCTTTATTTAAAACATAATAAATAAGATCAAAACAAATAAAAATAAATCTATTACTTTAACATAAGAAATAAAAATAAAACATTAAAATGTAGGTATAATCATGTTGGTTTAGTACAATAATAATATAATAATAAAAATAAAATGTCATATTTTAATCAAATCATTGAAATTTACTATTATTTAAATAATTATTGTGTTCATTATTATAATAGTTGTTTTGGTCAATTTGAACAGCATATAGAAGATCATAGAGGTTTTCATCCACAGTTACTGTTTTCATCTACAAAATATTTTTAATTCAGTAAAATATAATAAAAATATATTACCTAGTCAAGCCAAATTAAATATATTTCTAATATTATGTACCATTATTATCATTGTTTTGGTCAATAATTGGTTCATGAAACACAAATAGTTCTCAATTTTCAAATATATGTCAGAGAGTCGTGAAGTGACAGCTGAATTAAGTTTCTTTTCACTAAACAAGTTGTCACCTAAAGTTAAAAGTATAATACTATATTTTATGACCAAATTTAATACATACCTAAATTATTATTAATATAGTGAAACCTCCTTCAACGGACACCTCTCAATAACGGACACCTCCAAATAACGGACCGAATTTTGTGAACGGTGAAATATGTACTCACTGTATTTTCCCTCTTAATAGCGGACACCTCCAAATAGCGGATAACGTTTAAGCGGCCGAGAGTGTCCGGTATTTAGAGGTTTCACTGTATTATATTATAATAAAAATATATTAGAAAATAATATAGTAAAATCAATTTAATATCTTTAAGATAACGCTGGTTGTGACTTCAGATAAACTGATGAATTTTTTTTTATTTGGTATTGGGTTATCTACAATCATGAACAAATTTAAATGATATATTTATATTATTATAAATAGAAAAACAAACTTATGATTCACCAAAAAATCGGTTTTTAAGTTTTATTTTATTTTTTTATTGGTTATACATCAACTACATAGGTTATTAGCTTAAACAAAAGTATTATATTTTTACATTATTATATGTTATTGTACAATTCAATTTTTTTTAGATATAAAATTATGTTTAATAGTTAGAAAATGGACCAATAGCTTCGTACAGGTTGTCAGGGATGTTGAAGTTTGAAGTCTTTCCTAGCTCCATCGAAATTTAGGCAGTGGGGCGATGATGTGTTTGATGGAGTAGTTTTAATCGCATTTTGGGCATAGGGGTGGATTTATCTTTGGCCATAAGGTGTCCAAACACATATGTGTGAATTTTGTGTGGCCTATTCTAAGTCGATTAAGAATTACTTAATTTTTTCTGTTTAGGTCAGTGTATTTCAGCCAGAATTCAACAGAGAGCTACATTTCTATCAATTTATTTTCCGCAGTAGTATGCCATTTGGACCATTTGGTGTTTCACAATTCAATACAATATTTGTTTATATTTCTTTTTATGTCAACAAGTGATGAAAAAGTAATTATTTCACTGGTAGGACTATTTAATGCATTTTTTTGCTGTTTTATTTACCTCCTCATTTCCTTTTATGTTGCAATAATGACCTGGAGTCCAGACATAGGCGCAAATAGCGTTTGAGATTTTGGGGGGCTGAAGCCCTAGCTACTAAATGAAGCATTTATACAAGTAATTATTACCTAAATATTTTTTTAGTACAACATATAGATTATAGGTATATCGTATACTGTGTACTTAATTATTACAATATTCACAGAAAATAAAACTTATTAAATATTGTTTTCAAATGTGCTATCCTATTTCATCTACCTACTTGTAATAGTTCTCAAAATTATACTTATAATATATACCTAATATACATTATACACCATACACCACATTATTTTTAGGAAAACAATAGGAATTATTAATACTGTAAGTATGTATGGCTTTAGAGCAACAAGTACAACAAAATAATATAATTATAGAACTATATTTTTATTTAAAAAAATGTACCCAATACATTTTTAGAGTTGAATTCTTGAATAAAATTTGTTTATTTACGAATTACGTAATCTAAAAAATACGAACACAAATTTTACATCATAAACTATAATTATAATACTGATAAAGCATAAAAAAAATTTAGAAAGTGTTTGGGGGGGGGGGCTTAGCCCCTAAAGCCCCCTCCTATTTGCGCCTATGGGTCCAGATGAATCTAATGTATTTGTTTGATGAGGAAAGAAGGTTATTATTGATTTATAGAGCAAATCGCTTAGTTAGTATTTTAGATCGCAAATTAATCAAGGCTCTGACTTCTGAGTGAGTCAAAACATATATCATATATGTATCTATTTTTGATGCATCGGTGTAAATCTGACTAGTGCAGTGACTACTGTTATTCGAACTGTGTATAAGTTCATTAAATAATACCTAAGTTTTACTTACCAATATTATAATATTATATAAACTGAAATATAATATAACTAATATCATAATATTATGTGATAATAATAATTAATACTTACCTTTGTTAGAATTTGAATTTTTTGAATTGTCAGTTGCAAGGCTTACAAGTTTACTCCTTCTGTTCATATAATTTATTATATTTGCTTGGTTTTTATAATATTATATTCTAAACCTGTGTGTTTAGGTTGTGTTTGATATTATGAAACTCAAATTAATTAATATTATGTTAATTTACCTACTAACAAGTTACAACTTTGGTTGTTTTAATAAAACAATAAACATATAATATTATTAGTATGATGATAATAATAACGTCATCAATTAGGTTTAAGTCACAAAAAATCCTAGCATGATGAACCAAGTCCAAAAATATAACATTATCATTTGAGTCCAAGTCCTTATAAAAATTTTGTAAAATGATCTAATAATATAATAAGGTCGAATCATTTTTTTTATCTATTAGTATATAATTAGAAGTGATTCGTTAAAATATTTTTAAAAAAGAAGGGATAGTTACTCCAGCTAATTCATCTTCCAATTTAAGCACTGGCTATCTTAAAAATAGCATAATTTTTGTGGATTTTAATACATCGTTTTTTAGCCAGTTTAATATTTCTTTGTTTTATATTAGTTAATACACCGAATACTTATACATTGACAATGTTCTGAAAAATTGAAAAAAAATATTTATTCAGCTATTCAAAATGTTTGACGTTTGTTTTGTAGACTTCTTTGAGTGTTTTATTTACCAATAGCCGGAGTATATAGGTATAATTTAACAGTATGTCATGATACAACAATCAAATTAGCGATAATGTGCCTATTATGCTTACGTTACTCGATATGCATATTTAACTTAGTGGTTTATAATAATAATGTTATTAAGGCAATTACTACATTATAGCGATCCGCGATCGGTACAATTACGTTAAACAAGAGAGCCTATATATATATTAAGGTTTTCTACGTTCAAAACTGTCTCAACGTAAAATTTGTTATTAATTAATAACAATTATGCAGTTAACGGAAAATTGTCATCCCTTTGCTCTCTGCTGAATCTGCCTTAAACAATTACGGTTTAAATACATATCATCAACTTTATCGCAGGATTTTGTGGAATTTAACTTATATGTCTGTATTTGTATTAAATCTTGTATATTATAAACATTTTTAGTCAATGGAATAAATATATGTAATCGGTCGAGTTTACTGAAAAAAAATAATACTGTAAAACTTTGAAAAAAAAAATAAACATATTCAATTTTAAACGAGACACGTTTTATTTTGAACGACACCGCTGCACGAACTTATACTACTCCAAAACCACAGAGACATAATGGGTATTTTAAATCGGATAAAAGCTTGATACCATCTTGTAACTTATTAAAAAAAAAAAGATTTTAATTACAACAATTCTTATTCAAAATCATAAAATTAAAACTGAGTTTTATTTATCAGTAATTGTCTGTCTGCAGACATTTAAGGGGAATAATTTATTCATGAATAAATTATTCTCCTTTAATTTGTAATTATTATTAATTTTTATTTGGTCATACTTATTATTTATAATATGTATTTGTTAATAACCCAATAATTAGTATCTATTTATCAGTTATCTATGTTTTTATCTATAGGTACCTATATGGTACCACTATATTATATTACATTTATCATGTGAAATATTAGTCAGTCAAATTACTTTTATTTCTAGAGGCGTTATTATAAATAGGTACAATTTTTTTTGACGTTTGCAATTTCGTACACAAGATTTGTACACAGGTGTTCAATGTAGAGCGGATGTGTTAAGTTATCAAACATGTTTTCCAATTGTGCGAGTAACCCTAAAGACACGAATAGAAGGACTTTAGGGATTAAGGGCCGTATTTATAATCGATTCTTAAGAATAAGTATTGCTTAAGTCATGCTTATGACTTAAATGAGATTCATAAATAGTACTCGAGCTTAAGAAAATGAAAAGTATGACTTATTCAGAAGATTTTAAAAAGACTGGTCTTGACCATGCTTAAGAAATTCTTTTAATAATAATGATATTGTATACGAGGTACGTTCATGATTTTTTTTGTTTTTGACCATATCACATTGATTAGTTTTATAAAAATTGAAAATATGGATATAATACACTTTGTAGAATTAGTTAATTTTTACAACCGTGCTGAAGAAAATAATGAACGTGTTCCTAAACGATATATTAGAGACATACAAAATCCAATTGATTTTTATGACGATAAAGAATTTTTTAACAGATTCAGGTAAGTGAAATAATTTTCAATAGAAATCACCATATTATATGGTCATATGGAGGTCATTTATTTTATTTTTATTTATGCCTAAAGCCTAAGTTAAAATAAAAATATTCCAAAGGGTAATTTATTATCATGTGAGTAAATTTATTATAATAAATAAAAATTAAATGATAACCTACCTAGGTATTAATAAAACAATATTTTTTTTAATATTCTCTATAAAATTAGTAAATAGTAAAAAAATTGAAAATATGCTAATTTTATTATAGTAGACTACTAACATATAAAATGTAACAAAAATGTTGGAAGTTCCTAAAATAATGTATTATTTGTATATGCAGTTTGCAAGATTGATTCCAAAAAAATTATAAATAAATAATAAATTGTTAAAATCAAATAAATTAATAATATAATTGTTTTAAAATAATGATGGGGTGTGAAATTAATTTTAACAAATTGTTCGTATCACTAATAGAAAACTACCATGGTTTACCATATTATATTATATAAATAATTGGTAATAAATTAATCTTAGAAGTAGATACAACAATTATATAATACCATCAATAGGAACTTAGCAAGCTGTCTAAATATTATTTTTGATAATCAAAATAGGTATAGTCCCTATCTAATACACGTCTTCTACTTCAGAATACTAAAAACGTTAAACAATGATTAAACATAAAATATAATATTTAAAATTCAACTCACTTTTGGATGATCACCACTCGCATTGAAAGTTTTGGTATACTTTCCCATGCTTTGTTTTTATCGTGAATGCTAAATGCATCGGTTTTCTTATTTTCCACCACTTTATTTAATTGTATCAATTCAATAATTAAAGATTTTTCGGATGCTGAATAGGCAAGTCCTTTACCCATTTTGACTAGTCGTATTTAAAAAAATGATATTTTTTTGAAAATGTATTTACATAAAAACGAATATCGTATAATAATATACAATTCGTGAGTGATAACAGTGATAATGAGTGATAACAATCAATAACCATGTGTGACCATGACTTTGGTTATCAAAATAAGAATAAGAATTACTTTTGCTTATAACTTTTAAAAGTATGACTTAAGCCTGTTTATGAATACTTATGATTAAGCATTACTTTTAAAAGTAAAAGATAAGAATAGACTTGGGAATTGATTATAAATACGGCCCTAAGTTGTTAATATGACCAATAATAATTATAACCACCATTGACTATATATACATTAATTTATATATTTTAGTTATCTCATATTCCGCGCTATTATAATTAATTAATAAAATTAATGATATGTAAATATTGAATAGGTTTATTTTAAATTTTAACATGTGCTGTAGGTTGATGGGGTATTGTACTTTTCCCTGCAGACAGTATATTTAGACGCCGACTGTGTCTTGGTGTAACCTGCATGTCCTGGACCGGTGCAGATATACTTTAGACTTGCAGGGAAAACGTTTTCGCGCAGCTTGAAACAGCTGTTGATAAATTATTGTTATGTTATAATATACAGGATTACAGAAGTTTACTGATAGGTATACCCAGTGTCGTATTAAACATTACGCCATGTACAGGTTCGCGTCTACAAATTGTAATTCTATAATATAACTAATATTAGTACCTATGAATCTTCTCATTGAAATGACTTTTGATGTACTAATAGCGTATACTAACAAATTATGATATACGCATAGGCGCCGCCAGGAATTTTATCAGGGGGGTGCATCGTGCAAGTAGGTACGCTGATTAGTGAATTCTAAATAATGCTTATATACGTAATAATAATAATAATAATAATAATAATAATAATAATAATGGTTAAATACGCGTAAAAATATTTTTTATCCCACCCTAGCCTTTATCCTACACGAAAACTCGTAAGCTTATCGCATGCGATAAAAATGACCGATTTATATATTGAATATTATAGTGTATATTATACACGTGACAACTGACATGTGTCCTATACATCCATTGGGAATTGGCACTATACGATAAAATCTGAATCATTATTAGTCGTGTGTCCGTTTGTGTATATCTCAACGTGCTTAATACCAAATACGCCATATATAATATATTATTTTAGTTCTTAGTTTCTTACGTAAAATTAGTAATATATAAAAAATGAGTGACATACGACATTTTTTGCAAAAGAAACGCAAGAGAGAATCAAGTCCATCAAGTATAAATGAAGGCAATCATGACAAAGGTAATATAAGTAATTTAAGTTCTAATAGTTCTAATAGTTCTAATTCAATTTTTTTAATTTAATTTTTTAATTATTTTTTAATTATTTTTTTTTTTTGTCAAGCCAAGGGGGTGCAAGTGCACCCCCTTGCACCCCCCTCACGGCGCCCATGGATATACGTTTATTAGAAACATTACACTTTTTTTTTATTTATTAAAATATAGTACACGAGTATTGTTTTTTATTTGTATTTTTATATTTATAATAAAGAAAATACATTATACTAAGAACCAACCATTAGTGCATGTGATGTGATAGTGGGCGTGTGCAGAGAAAATGAGTGCCCACAGGCTACATATAAATTTATTTTAATCCGATATTTTTAGGTACCACATCTTATACGTTTGTGTACGTGCTCTGTATAGTTATTACTTATAATTTAAAACACAATATATCGTAGCTCAAAACACAAGAGGTAGGTAGGTATTAGGTAATAATTATTATAGTAGGTAGTAAAAGTTCTAATATAAAAACATTTTAACAGGGCGGGAGAGATATAGCCACTAACTTACTTGCCCATCTACCCTAGACACACTACTGAAAACGTATAATATTTATATATTTTATAAGCATTAATAAAAATATCGATCATAGTGAAGCCAAAGATTAAACAATATGTATAAACAATGAACTGAATAATCAATAATAGAGATAAGTAATATGATTTTGAGATTTTTATTTTTTATATCTCGTTATTTATTTTTTTTAGCGACATGATTATTATAACTTACGATCAATTATTAACAATTGATTGATTTATGCAATAAAATTGTTTTTAAATAAGAAATTAAATTATTTTAAATATTTTATTTTATTCTGCTCCCTTCGATACATCGATTACTGTACTTAGTTAAATCGTGCGATAAATATAATATACAATAGTAATAACTAATAACTAATAATGATAATACTATAGGTAGTATTAAAATTACAACAAGATAAAATGTAAAGCGCTGAACCGTAGTTATAGGTAGGTGCATCACCGCAGTAACTAGAATATAATGACATGCGGATACTGCACATGTAGGTATTAAATTTGATTTTTTACCTTAGATTAATTTACTCATATAGATTAACTTTTTTTTTTTAAATAAAAAATTAAATTATTCACTCTTGAAAATATGGCACAACAATATTGCTCTGCATAGTTTTTCCGGTTTGGAGAATATTATCTATTCCTTTCTAGCCTTTGCAGGGTAATAACTATATTATAACAGCTGTAATATAAATAGATCGATTTAAAACAAACCGACAACATATGGGTGGGCAATATAGAAACCCTAATCTCCCTGCGATACATCGATCGCTGTAGTAAAATCGGATGATAAAATATAATAATAATATTATAAATATAACGAGATAAAATGCGATCTTTACAGTGCTGCACGTATAAATATATACATATATATATATAGGTTCATTGCCGCAACACGAATGTAATATTGTATAATATATATATAAATACGTTTATCATAATGTATATGATATATAAATAATATGTACGTATGTATACGATGCGTGTGATATTACGTACGAATAATAATAACACGGACCGGTCCAATAAATTTAAACGGCGGTGTACGCTGGCAGGACGGCGTGGGGAGGTCATCCGAGCACTA
Source organism: Diuraphis noxia (assembly GCF_037042655.1). Taxonomy (NCBI): domain Eukaryota; kingdom Metazoa; phylum Arthropoda; class Insecta; order Hemiptera; family Aphididae; genus Diuraphis; species Diuraphis noxia. The sequence goes on along the minus strand of NW_028301711.1, from coordinate 39,805,301 downwards.
AGTCCTCCGCGGTGGCCGCTCAAGACGACTCCCTACCGAAAAATATTTTAATACGTTCGGACACGTTGGTCGTGTAAATAATAATATATACGCGCATTATATTATGCCTGTATGTTATATAGTTGTAAGTAGGTATATAATATTATTATTGTATATAATTGTATAATAATTTGTAGCGCGTCAGATCCCTCGCGAGACTTCCCCGCCAGACATGGCGATTGGTGCGGTCTTTGCGGGTGCGGTCGCTAGCCAAAATACGAGAAGCATTATAAACTATTATAACACGTGTGTATACGTAATAACTAATAATGTTTATAAATATTTATTGTCGAGTTATCGAAACTCTAAAACAATATAAAAGAACACTGCAGACTGGATGATCTGCAGGATTTCAAAGGACATATTGTTATGTGATTTCCAGCCTATATGTAATATGCATCTATTGTACCTATTATCTGTCGCCGTGGGCATTACTACTATTAATAAATAAAGTGTAAAAATAAAATGTATACAGCTATATTATATTAAATTTATAATTTAAGTTAAGTCGGTGGTATTATTTTCATATGCAAATTTTTATTTTTAAACCATCGATGGACTCATTTCAATGATAACTATTTTAGTCCTTTTTCCACTGTCCATTCGGTACTGTTGATTAAATCTAAATTCGAACTAGAATTTTCTGAATTATTAATCTTGAGTACTTACTAAGGTTAATAATAAATAATAATATAATATGATGGTTTCATACATAACATAGAAAATACCCTTATAATAGAGTTTATTACGTTCGAATAATTCTTATGAATATAATTATTATATAAACTATACTAATATGTACTACAATTTTAGTAAATTAATATGATTTTCAAATCATCGTAGCTCCCATCATGCAGTGAATTGTTGGAGGTGAAAATGGGACTGCAGAGCACGTTTGGTGAATCACCATGACGTATAATATAGTGTTTATGATGCACTTATTACATTGAATAAAAACCGTGGTGCAGTTAATCCGTTATGACGTTGAATCGCCTAAACACAATGGACACTTGCAGTAGACGGAAAACCACATCGAATAGTTATAGTGTGCGGTGTGCACAGCCACTGTATATTATATCTATACTTACTATTGACATAAGTACATATTATAATACAACAGAAATTCTATTCTATACGAGATATTACACCGCGACTTGTACCTTCTGCTGCACAAACGTTGCACGGGCTGTTGAAGAGCCCTCTCGACCGACCCCGCTCCGTCGACGTTTATAATTATATTATAATTATTATTCTTTCTGATATAAACGTAACATAAATAGTAGTAGCATAATAGTATATCTCGTACAAAACGTCGTCGTCGTTGAGTCTATACATCTAAATATAATTATACGTCTGTATTATATTATATATTTTTTGTATTATACACTGCAAGTTTTTCGTTTAATTAAAACACGCGAACGATCTTATATTGAATTAATAAGGATGGTTGGAGGGGGAGGGGGAGTAGAGGAGGAGAGAGAGAAAATTCTGCACATTCATATGCATAAAATTTGTTACATTTTATAATGTAATGTGGTTAATATACTGTGCGCGCAAAGAGCGGATTGTTCATTGTAACCTCGTCTTATTATCGTATAAGAGCATATTTATGTTTCTATGCATCGTTTATTCTACATTCTACATATTAAGTATTAAGTATATTACATTTTATGTATATATTATAGTTGGCTTATTTACATATTATTATATTCGTGTGGTGAATCGTCTCTTTTACTTGCACCAGTATATTGTTTAATGCATATACAGCGGGTTGTATAATTTAGCCATTAGCCACTTGGTTAGATCACATTTTCATTTAGAAAAATTAATTAACTATAGGTATGGTAGAATTGACGATTTAAAAAAAAAAAAAGTTTTTTTCCTGAATTATATACACCCAATTATGTTGAATACATAATAAAAGCTTATTGCATGAAACTGAAACTGCAGCATATTATTTAGTTTACATTGGGATGAAAATATGATCTTTTTTTATACATGTCAATATGGCATACCTATCAAGACTTTGTGATTAAACATATATTTAAACATACGCAGAGTTTTATCAGTCAGTCGTGAATGATTTAGGCAGCAGAATAGGTCATAAAGCGTATATATAAATGGCGCACAAGGGAGGACATATGGTGAGTACTTGCAGGTGTATTAAGTTTATTTTGGTATATTTTAAGTATTGAATTGAATAAAATAAATAATAAACAGTAAAAGTACCTATATTGGAATTTCAAATTGTATGCTTTATTATATTGTGTACGGTTTTTTATGTCATTGAACGACTTAATTTGTGTGATACAATTTTAGGGTGCTTTTAATTCAATCAAATCTTCACATGTGATGGGGTGGGATATATACATTTTGTGAGGATTTTCTTTATCATTTACTTTATCTATTCGTTTTTATAATAACTCTAAACAATAAAAATATATAAATATTCAAAAAGAGTTTATCCTTTGCGGAGTGCAAGTTTAATATACTCTAGTGTTGCATTAATTTATCGTGTATGATGTATATGTAATTATGAAAGTATTCTGTAACACTTTGTGCCTTTGTTTATAATTGTTATCGAACTTCGAGAACGGCAGGTAATTTGCAAATTGTCCAGTCTCCATGTAGTGGTTTATGACAGTAAAAACAAATAGTAATCGAACTTTAAAATATATTTGTGTGGTGTGGAAATTGTTTTGGTGGAAACAGGTATTTATTCGTTTTGATTAAGCAGGATAGGTACACCTTTGGCGGAAACGGGTTATGATCATGATATCGCCACTGTGTAATACGCCATAATACAACTAGGTACTCAGCAGGTGAGCACCGTCGGGCCTAAAGCTACCCACAGACTAAGGTGATAATATATTGTCGTGTATAAATATAAAATATACAGCCGTATCGTTAACTCATTTTTTTTTCTTCTACCTTAAAAATTCCTATTGGCACACTAAATAGATGCACTCGATGCAATATTTGTCACGAAATATAACTTGGAGAATACATATTAGGAGAATCAGTCGTTTTGAGATATTTTGACTCGACTACAATATAATGTGTATAATGTCTGCAATATACATCGTCATCGTCATCCTTGACAGGATCCAATATTATTTTACTACCGATAACCAGAAATATTATAGAATAATATTATGTGTGCAATTTGCATCCCGACACAATTCATCATATGTACCTATTATTCATTGTCCATAACAATTGACTTGTAGACAAGTAGACAATTGATTTGAACAATTTATAGTCAACCAGTTGACGACTGACGAGTTGAGGAGAATGATAAAAAATCTGCTAAATATAATAATAATATATCGTATGTACCGTGAATTTACCATTATGTACTACATAGTACATACTACATATATATAATATATTTATAATATTAATACATAAAATACAATGACGAATACATAATGCATAAATAAATCGTATAATGACATTGACAACAAATCTTTACATCGTGTATAGGTTTATAAACATTAATTGAAAATATTAATGTATATCTGACATTTAAAAAGAAATAAATTGACCAGATTCAGCTTTTTGAGAGTATAAAATATAAATGATAATGGTGATATTGAAAACCATCGCTTTAAATAATGCATCAAATATTAAAAATATGGTTTATTTGATTTAAAGTAAACTTAATAACAAATTCAAAAACGATACCATGCTACTCAATATTTTTACTCTACAATGGACATTTATGAATCATATAAAAATATAATTTTGTTGATAAGTAATCATGACAACGAAAACCTTACAAAAAAACTTTAAACATATTATTTATACCTATAATAAATTTATCATTATTAATAAATCAATCATACCTATTACCCGCTAGTATTAATGTGCAGTGCATAATTTTTAGATCAAAGCAAATAATGCGGTAGCCAATATAGGTTTTAAAACGAAAATAATTATGTTCATTTTCTTTTAAGAATTTTTAAAAGAGAAAAGAAATCAAATCTATTGATGGTTTTTTGAAGTGCGATTTTTTTGATTTTCTCAAAACTCTCTAACTTAAATAAATAAAACCTAAGACATAAAAACCTGTCTACTATAGTATAGATTTAACCAACTCATATAATTACTTTGAATATATAATAATATAGTTGTCAGTTATTACAGGTGTCAGGGTGCGAACTAAATCAGCAGTTGTTGTATTTAAGTTCATATTATTTATTCTAACACACCATTAAGAGAGATCCAACGTGATTATTCGAAGAGCTATACGCGCGTATGTCGTTCACAAGTGAATAATATTACAACACATTCATGCAGTGTATGCTTACTACGCGTGTAAACGCCTTTCATTCATCCGTTCAGTGCCCATTATTAATATTACTATATAATATGACGTGCAAACGAAAACGCTACACAAAAAAGAGTCGAAAAATAATAATAGTAATAGTAATAATGACTATAATGTTATAACGAGGAGCGTGTAGGTCAGTTCTGAATAAGTGCACATTGTTCACTACAATAATGCGTTATATTATTAAATTATTATTGTGATGATAATGGTACATTGTGGTGGTACCATTATACGGCGTATAAGAGAGCTGAAAAATTCCATTGACGCGGAGAGAATATAATAATAATAATATATATTAAATTCTCCAGCGGAACAGCTGCTGTTGCTGGAGTATTCCACCAAACCGTATATTACAATATAATATATTATATTATATATATGTTATGTACACGAAACCTGTTGTGGTCACATTTTTGTGCCGTATTGTGAGAGGCTAACTATTTACACACACACGCACGATCGATCGACCATTCATAAAGCGGCGAAACGATTTGGGATTTGGTTGTTTTTTTATATTCAGGGCCCCAAGCCGGTTTTTGCCCAGTCGATTTTTTTTTCCACTGAAATTTTCTTAAATCCAAAACAGTGATGCGCGTGCTCTCCCGGATTCACACGCACACACCGTCTTCATCGATCAATGTACCTTTTTTTACATCGCGATCAACATGTTTTATTTTTTATCTCGTGGGTACCTGTAGAATAACACTGCTGCAGTGTGAGCACTATTGTGGGCTGTATGTTGTTAAATCGTAATACCTTCCAGTGTCCAGGTGTATTGTGTAGTAATAACAGTGTTTAGGGTTTGGACCACGAAATTCGTTAAATATTAATATTGCACTATTATATATATATTCATATATCCATGCAGGACATAATTATATCGCATAAACATACTTCAAAATTTTTTTTTAGAGTGGTTTTTTAGTGGTTCTGATTTGGTGAATAAGGTCATAGATATACGATATGTCCTTGAAATATTAAATAAATAATATATAATAATGTATATTACCATTCAGTGTGTCTTACTTTATAAGATGTATTATTTAAACAAATAAGCTTTTTTATTTATTAGCTATTTTTATGGAAATAAATATCAATAATTATTTAATCTAATAATAATTATTAACCATTCATTGTTTGTGTAAATATTATAGTTAAATATTTTAATTGCCAACATCTGACTTCGACTGTTCTTCCTGCTGCCCACCAAAAACAGGCGACTCCGGTTACCATACTTCAAGACGTTTACGGATGGCGGTTAATACGGTAGTCCATCGTCATCGCTTCTATATTAATTGATGACCATTTTGTCACGTAAGTTGACAGTAATGTGTTCCAAGTTATACCTATATAACCAATACATTGTAATACATTGTATTATTAAAAAACACTCATTTGCGCGTACAGCCTCAATGGGCTAACAACAATTTGACATAATAACACACGTGGTGCGTATCATATTCATATCATATTATATCACGTATCGCGTTGTCCGTATTATTATCAAATTATCATTATTTCATTATTATGTTGGTTTTTTTTTTCCCCGTAGGCGCGCACGAAAACCCTTCTCGGCGGGAGTTTATGTCACATCGAGTATATTATAATATTATCGGAGTCGTTTATATAGGTACTCGCTTCTGGTGTAGCTGTAGCTAAGGGCGGTGTACTGTAATAATAATAATATTATGCAAGTGTCCGACCGGTTGTCACGGTGCGGCGGTTCTTTGACAGCATAATTATATTATAATATTATTGTTGTTGTTGTTATTATAACACACACACACACACACACACCCACACACACACACACACACACACACACACACACACACACACACACACACACACACACACACACACACACACACACACACACACACACACACACACACACACACACACACACACACACACACACACACACACACACACACACACACACACACACACACACACACACACACACACACACACACACACACACACACACACACACACACACACACACACACACACACACACACACACAAACACACACACACACACCGCACTCTCGAGCGTACAGAGCGCATATTACGAGGCGTCCGACGTTTTAAAAACACCGTATTACAATATTGTCTGACCGTAAAAAATATCATTCGTCGAAATCTGATTATAAAGAGCGTGTATAATGCGTAGGAAAGATATGTGTTTGTGTGTGTGTGTGTGTGTGTGTGTGTATGTTGGCCCGTCTCTCTATATGTGTACACGTTGATTCATCAATCCTAGAGCCACCCCCTTTTGTTTTAGTCATGCTGTATTATACTAAATTTGTTATTTTTTTAATATAATTAAACTATTATTTTGGAATACTTACTCGAGATTTTTGCACCACTTGCAACTCAGTGTCATGTGGTAAATATAAAAGGTGTCATTGAGTGTAAACGTTATATTTTTTTTGAGCGCAGAATATCGTCAACAGTGAATCGTAATTCACTCGGAGGTCTGGTCACGATGTAGCGAGCGCCGGTTTCTTCAGTTGTGTTTACGTATAGGCTCTATTTTTTATTTTTTTTTTTTGTAAGGAGAACCCGCGGCAACATAGGCCATTGGGTGTGGGGTGGTACGGTAGAGGTTATTTTGTTGTATATTTGTAAATAGATTCTATTAAAACACGATACGTACTCAATATGTAACAGAAACGATTACGAGCGAAAACCGAAAAAAATAACTACAAAAGTAACAAAATGCAAACTAAAATAAACAAAACGTCTCAAATTAAAAAAGACGAGGCAATGCGCGTCATCCAACAAGAGGTTTATTACGAGCGCGTATATTAATAATCGATAGAACAATATTAAGTGCACTGAAGAGCAGGAAGAGTAGAGAGCATTTGACGAGAATGACAATCAAGAACTCCTCTGAAATATAAAATATTACATAAAAGATCATTTATCAACTATGATTTATACTTAATTACATATACAGCAAACCAAACAGGCAATAATGGACCTAATGATACTTGAAATCTTATTGACTTATATAAACGACAAAAAGTTCATACGAACCTTAGGATTTTCTTCAACAACGTATATAATATATACATAATAGAATGTATATAGGCTGTTAGGGGTATATTTTAATTAAACATATTTTATTAGAAAAAAATTGTAATTTGTATTTAGTATAATTTTGAAATTAAATCAAACACATTAAACGATAATAATAATAATATTTTTTATTTTTTTATCTAGAATACTATAGTGGTGTATTAATATTACTAACATAACTTTTACAAACCATTTTTGGCTTATTCTGTTTTTAACGGCTAAAACATTTCTTGGTGATCCCCAAGTGCGATCTACGCCAGGAAAGCAAAATATCACATTTCAATGCCTTGTACCTATACCTAAATATACATAATAGTTGGTACGTTTACTTTTACTGAACGTGTGCGATTGCAATGAAAATTATGTAATTTTATAAATTTATATAAGACATTGGAAATATAACATTGAAGATGCGTTTTAATGAATGGGATGAAGGCAGGTTTGGAAAGTTTCGTTATATTTAATTTATATAATAACTCGATTGTAGATGTACAAGCAAATGATTTAGGAAATAATATACTCTTAAGAGGACGCCACACCCGAATGTGTTGTCTCCGTCTTACAAACGTATAACATAGCAAAATCTGTTTAGCGCGGGACAACTTTACTCCCTTCGTATTTATAGTAGAATTACCAAAATTCCACAACGCATAAGTAATAACTTTATCTGTGTCATAGCGTCGTTATTTTTTTGATAACATAAATATATTCAAAGTTACAAGCTTAAGAAAATACATTTATTTTGTATTTTTTTCATTAAATTATTTAAAATTATTGGTTTGTGCTATCAAAAAGATAACGACGCTGACACAGATAAAGTTCTTACCTATGCGTTGTGAAATTTTGAAAATTCTATTATAAATATTGAGGGAGAAAAGTTGTCCCGCTCTAAACAGATTTTGCCATGTTATACGTTTGTAAGACGGAGACAACACATGCGGGTGTGGCGCCCTCTTAAGTATAGGACATATGCGAGTAACAGTTTGAGTTTATAAAATTGTTCACTTTCTTTTTTATTTTCCAAACAATTAACATTGAAGGACTGGCTTATATCCCTAACATTTTCGGAAGTGTTCACCATTCATGCAACATATAATTATAATATGCAACGATGACGATTACTCGCTAATCTATCGGGTTCTGTCATTCGTCCTAACTTTTTTCCAGTGGTAGGTTGGTTTTTAATTCAATAAGTAAAACAAATTTAAGGGCAACATGGTTTTTAGTTATTAATCTGTTTTTTGAATAAACAACGGATATGTTGTTAAAAGTCTGCAATAATTGCAATTATCAAACCGTTAATTTCTAATGTTTTTATGAATTGTCCTAATTTCCGGTAATATATATATATTAAAACATTTAATGTATTTATAATAATTTATATATATATATATATATATATATATATATATTTTAATATTTACAAATAAATATTTTTATTTTCTATTTTCAGTTCTCAAATTGTTTGTATTTTATATTTGAAATGCATAAAAATTAAAAAGCTATGTATTTTGCCCATTCCTGCATATATGTAATAATTACAAGTTGAAGTATAAATTCTTAATTTATAACCGATTGATATTATGTGAAATCGGTTAGTCAGCTATATCGACTTTATAAGTCCTATATGGTCTCTGTGGGCGTTTGGAGAGTGTAAATTATAATACTGATAATATATAGTAATAAACAAAACGAAAAAAAAACTTCGAAGCCAATGCTAGACGAGTATCCGTATGTATGCGCTTACATTGTCAATATCTTATCGGAAAATATTAGCATATCCACAAAAGAGTTCTAAAAATTGATTGTTGGCGTGATACACACGAATGTGATGTGTATATGTGTATTGAGAACCGCCACGCCGACACAGTGCAATGTTCCGTGCATTTTGAAGGTTTCCAGTAGCGAGTATGTTTGTAGATGGGTACCTATCTATATATTATATAATATACGCTCTCGAAATACCAAAAAAACTTGATGCAGAGTGCCTTTGATTAATTGGAATCTTTTGGGATTTTCCGATGTGTAATTCATTATTGCTCAAGTACTTAATTTTATTTGAAAATTACCGTCTCTCATGAATTTGGAACTCAATACAATTAGTTTACATGGACCTATAATTATCTATTGATAATTTGAACGTTGAATTGTATTTGTTTTGTTGTTGTGGTGATCATATCATAGGTATGTGTTATTAAATTATTACCTGTGATCGATCATACTTAATTAATAATTTCATTGACATTAATTGCAGGTACACTATAGTAGATGATGGTCTACTTTACCACTACATTACCGGAAAGTTGAAAAAATCGTATGGCTGAAAATAAGAGCTGATTAAGGAGATTCGCGATCCCATCTGTGTTTTCTATCAAAATAGACCTATATGAATGTATCATGTCGACTATGCTATATACTCATGTGACAATCAATTGATTTTTAATTTTTTTAGATTCTGAACGAAGTGATGAATGTATTGATTTTACAATGATGTGTGTTTTTTTTTTTGTGTCTGTGTACAGCATAACTAGTCGAAATAATGCTTCGATTTCAAACTTGGGGGTGGTTTCCGATGTGAAATTGAAGATCTTTGGTGCATTATAGAGGTCAAAAGTAAAAATTTTCCAACAGTTTTCAAAAAAATCGAGAAAAACAAAAAAAAAATGACAGAAAAACGGGAATTTTTACGCAAAACCAGTTTTCGACCAATCGATATTTTTATATGGTTGTAATTCAAAGACTAATCACTGTAAATACTTGAAATTTTCACCAAATATTAATGTTAGTGATATCTATATACAGTTTAATTTTCGACTTTTTTTTTGTGTTATTTATAGACCACTGAAATTTTCGATTTTTTTGAGAATTTTTTTTTGAAGTGTCCGTAAAAAAATGTTGGACGACCAAAAAAACTTGAAAATTTAATACACGGTTCCTTATGAGTTGTTCTTATGGTAGCTAAGGAAAATAAGAAATCATAAGTCACAATTTTTTTTAATAAGCATTTACAGTTCAAAATTTTACGAAATCTGTCGAAAACGCGAAAATTTGCAAGTAATTTTGAAGTTGAAAAATCAAAAATTTTTTGCGTTTATAACTAAGGATTAAAAATACAACACTAAGTTTTCCATCAAGTAGCTATAGAGAAAACTCGAAGCATCATTATAGGAAAAATTTTAAGTGCGTTTGAATTTAAAATTTTTACGAAATAGCGTAACGATAACGATTTATCCTCAAACGATTTTAAACATTTGTTATTATTCAAAAAGTATAAGTCATAGATACTTGAAAAATTTTACCAGTTATTTAGATTGGCATTTTATTTACATGATTTAATTTTCAAAATATTTTGACTTTTTTTGAGGTATTTATAAACAACTGAAATTTTCAATTTTTCTGACAATTTTTTTTTGAAGTGTAGACAAAATTTTTATGGCCCTATCAAAATACTTGAAAATGTTATGCAAAGTTCCTCATACGTTATTCTTATAGTGATTAAAAAATTATAAAAAGGCACGATAGGCAGGTCCATGTCCCCGGCATCCCCACTTTGAACTTTCGCAAAAAAACCCGGGGCGATCGTTTGTACTCTGTTTGTACCGGTTTGTACCGCAAAAATCATCGTTTGTACCAAAAGCTGTAAAAAGTTACAAACGTTTTAAGTTGGGGGTGCTGGAGACATGCCAGCACCCCCACTTTGAGCTTTCGTAAAAAAACCCGGGGCGATCGTTTGTACTCGGTTTGTACCGGTTTGTACCGCAAAAATCGTCGTTTGTACCGAAAGCTGTAAAAAGTTACAAACGTTTTAAGTTGGGGGTGCTGGAGACATGCCAGCACCCCCACTTTGAGCTTTCTTAAAAAAAACCCGGGCGATCGTTTGTACTCTGTTTGTACCGGTTTGTACCGCAAAAATCGTCGTTTGTACCGAAAGCTGTAAAAAGTTACAAACGTTTTAAGTTGGGGGTGCTGGAGACATGCCAGCACCCCCACTTTGAGCTTTCGAAAAAAAAACCAGATCCATCGTTTGTACTCTGTTTGTACCGGTTTGTACCGCAAAAATCGTCGTTTGTACCGAAAGCTGCAAAAAGTTATTAACGTTTTAAGTTGGGGGTGCTGGAGACATGCCAGCACTCCCCACTTTGAGCTTTCGTAAAAAAAACATGGGCAGATCGTTTGTACTCTGCTTATACCGCAAAAGTCGTCGTTTGTACCGAAAGCTGTAAAAAGTCATAAAAGTTTCGGACACGACTACAGCATCCCCACTTTGAGGGTAGGCATAAAAAATCGGCCAAAATATGACTCTTTCACCACTCAGCCTACGCACTTATCGCAACATTTATTGTGATCTTAGTTACTTTTTGATTTTTTGTTAATTCGAAAAATGTTTTTCTAAACACCATTGATATATAGCTTTGAGTAGAAGGTTCATTGGTCTTGCAACCCCTCCGATTTTAATATTTGTTTTTCGTAATTTTTTTTAAAAAGGGGCTCTAAAATTATAAGATATTAATAAAATATGAAACGAAATTGGTAATATCCTAATTATTAAAACAAATGTACTTGGTTTTAAAATGTATTATATTTTAATGAGGATTGAGTGACTGTAAACTTAAAATACACTTATAGAATTATATTTGACCGAGTAAAAGACGACCTGAAGAGATTAAGCAATGGAGCAAGTATTGTGGATGCAGAAGATCGAGAACTTTGGAGAACTTTGGTAGAAGCTGCGAAGCGCCTAAATGGCGCGTAAAGCAAAAAAAAAAAAAAAAAAAATATATATACATATTGATATACAACAATCGTATTCGATTGGCTATACGATATTGTCACGAGTTCCAACGAATACAATAGTCCTGCCGAACTGGTCAAAAAATACGAACCTTTGATCAGTACCTTTCTATGTATTGTATACGGTACTTTGTGTATGGTAATTACTAATTACAATTGCGTATTATCGGTTTTCTTTGACAGGTTCAGATAAGAACTAGTTTGCTAGTCTGATGTGCAGTGACAGTCCTACCTATGTATAGTCTACTGATAATCTTATTTTATTTTTAAATTCTTTAAGAGGCTGCTACACCGGCATTGTACTTATCTGAAGAAAAATTATTAGTGTATTTAATTTTATTACCTTTACATTGTTAATAATTAAGTTTCTCTTATAAATAATTTAATTTTGACGATTGTTAGTAAAATTTAAATTTCAAATTCTCATATATTATAAAATTTCGTCAATATTTTAACTTCAAACACAAATAAATTTCACGTATTTATTTTAATAATTTTTGAATGACTTTACCTAAGAAAAACTTATGCAGATTCATACAGAATCTCCAGAATCTGAATGAAAATTTAACAAAGCAAAAAAAAAAAACGTATCAATAAAATAAATTACCTATTTCGAATCCCTAGCTTAAAAATGAGCTTTACATAATTTTCTTTTCAAAATATTTCTGTATTTTTTTTAGCTATTTATAGGTATTTGAAATATTCAATTTTTTTAAAAATTTTTTTGTTATAAAATATATTGATATATATTGTATTGCTGAGTTAAAATACTTGAAAATGTAATAGGTACAAAGGTTTTCATAAGTTGGTCGCTTACAGCCATTAAACAATTATTAAAATACATAATACGCGCAATTTGATTAATTATTGTTTGAAGTTCAAATATTTCCAAAGTTCTTCAAATGAACATTCGAAATAAGAATATTAATAAAACTTCGAAATTACCGTATTAATAAAAGTGACTTAATTATTAACACTGTATTCAAGTTTAATAATAATACATACATTGTCACTCGACAACTTCTATACAGCAAAGTAACAACGTTTTTTTTATTTGATAATGGTTTTCAAAACTTTAAATAATATTATATGAAATCAAAACAATTTTATTAAATCACTATTGTTTGTTACTTATTAACTTATTATTTCTTACCCTTTCCAGCCCATTGGGTCCATTTGGATTACGTATTGTATTCTTAAACGTTATTCCAATACAAATAGTTCGAAGACTCCAAATGGACCCATTAAATATAAACAATTTTATGTTCTATCAAATGGTACCACTGTTTTTAACATATGATTAATATTACTCGTGTTTTTATCGTATTTATTATGATAAGAATTAAATTACTTTTTCCGAAAGATTTGAAAAAAAAAAAATTGGGCGGGAAAGGGTTAAAATACGGAATTTAATGCTATGTTTTATTTACAAAAGAATATTTTAAAATGTTAATTTACAGCGATTAGATGCTAGTTTTAGATTCCTGTTAAATAACCTATCATTAGATACAATACAAATTTAAAAATTATTAACAGTTATACCTACCTTTATGTTTTTATCATTTGTTAGAAAAAATTAATATTTTTAATTTTTATGTTAGATATATATATATATGTATATATATGTATATATATTACTTATATATAATATTTTTAATTTTTATGTTAGATATATACAGGGTGGTTCTTTTAAGTGTGTAGGTACACTAATTATCTCGAAAAGTATTTACTTTTTTCAATATATTTTTTTACATGGTTTTAATTTGTTAAAAAACCAACGTTTTTATTAAAAAATTATTTTTTTAAGTATTTTTTATCCTTATCAATTTTTAAGTTTTTTACTTTTTTGAATGACAACATAGAGTTTTAATTTCATTTTCCAAAGCAGAATATTTTTCTAAGTATTTAGATTCATTAAAATCGAATTTAGGGCTAGTAGTTATTGAGTTATAAGTATTTAAAGTTTAGATTGGCAGAGTGGATTGGTACGGGGTTACCCCGCAAAATGTTTGTCCACTACTCCGCTTGTCTATACTTTAAATACATATTACTCATAAACTACACGTCCTAAATTCGACTTTTAGGAATCAAAATACTTAGAAATATATTCTGCTTTGGAATATAGTAAAACTTAAAAAATGATAAGGATAAAAAATATTTAAAAATATAATTTTTTAATAAAAACGTTGGTTTTTTAACAACTATAAACCACGTAAAAAATATTTTGAAAAAAGTAAATACTTTTCGAGATAATTAATGTAACCACTTAAAAGAAGCACCCTGTATATATTATTTGTTATTTTTATTTTGCAACAAATAATTTAAAATGTTTATTTTTCAATGGGTTTTAAATGGTTTTGTTATATTTTTGTTTCAAATATAATTCTATAAGTGTATTTTAAGTTTACAGTCACTCAATCCTCATATTTTGGCCGATTTTTTATGCCTACCCTCAAAGTGGGGATGCTGTAGTCGTGTCCGAAACTTTTATGACTTTTTACAGCTTTCGGTACAAACGACGACTTTTGCGGTATAAGCAGAGTACAAACGATCTGCCCATGTTTTTTTTACGAAAGCTCAAAGTGGGGAGTGCTGGCATGTCTCCAGCACCCCCAACTTAAAACGTTAATAACTTTTTGCAGCTTTCGGTACAAACGACGATTTTTGCGGTACAAACCGGTACAAACAGAGTACAAACGATGGATCTGGTTTTTTTTTCGAAAGCTCAAAGTGGGGGTGCTGGCATGTCTCCAGCACCCCCAACTTAAAACGTTTGTAACTTTTTACAGCTTTCGGTACAAACGACGATTTTTGCGGTACAAACCGGTACAAACAGAGTACAAACGATCGCCCGGGTTTTTTTTAAGAAAGCTCAAAGTGGGGGTGCTGGCATGTCTCCAGCACCCCCAACTTAAAACGTTTGTAACTTTTTACAGCTTTCGGTACAAACGACGATTTTTGCGGTACAAACCGGTACAAACCGAGTACAAACGATCGCCCCGGGTTTTTTTACGAAAGCTCAAAGTGGGGGTGCTGGCATGTCTCCAGCACCCCCAACTTAAAACGTTTGTAACTTTTTACAGCTTTTGGTACAAACGATGATTTTTGCGGTACAAACCGGTACAAACAGAGTACAAACGATCGCCCCGGGTTTTTTTGCGAAAGTTCAAAGTGGGGATGCCGGGGACATGGAGCTACGATAGGCACGATTTTTTTTTATTAGTATTTGAAGTTCAAATATTGACTTAATACGTAAAAATTACGGCAATTTTCAAATTATCTTAGATCGAAATTCATAAAAGTTTTTCTTTTTAATTCTAAGATTTGAGAATTTAATACAATGCTCATAATTCAGTTTTGCAATAGCAGTTGAAAAATAAAAGAAATATATAGCCACATTTTTTTTTTACATGCATTCAAATTTTAATTTTGACAACATACGTAAAAATCACGAAAATTTGTAAATTATTTTGTTCTAGAAATTCATAAAAACTTTTCCTTTTATACCTAAGATTTGAAAATTTAATACAACGCTCCTAAAATATTTTTACAATAGCAGTTGAAAAATACAAAAAAAGTATAGTCACATTTTTTTTTTTACAAGCATTTAAATTTTAATTTTGACAACATTCGTAAGAATCTCGAAAATTCGCAAATTATTTTAAGCTAGATATTCATAAAAAATTTTCTTTTTAAATCTAAGATTTGAAAATTTAATACAAGATTCCTTACAAATTTGTCAATCTTTATCACAAAAAAAAATGTCCACCGGAAATTCAAATTAAATTTTTATTAGCATTTGAATTTCAAATATTGACAAAAATTCGTCAAAACCATGAATATTTGCAAATTATTTTGTAGTTCAAAATTTATAATATTGTTTGTATTTATATCTAATGTTATAAAATTTAACAACATGTTTTCCATAAGTTTTGCTTCAAATAGCTATAGAGAAAATTTGAAGCGTCATTATAGGAAAAATGTTTTGAGCGTTTGAGTTTTAAATTTTTATGAAATCGCGTAATGATAACGATTTATCCTCAAACCAGGTACATGTATATCTATGATAATATAAGGTATTATGAATTATGATACATACATGATAACTACACTAATTGATTAACCATGTCATATGCAAAATGCGTCTTAATTGAAAAATAAAATATTTTTTTCAAAATAGAATATATGACAATATTTAAATATAATATATCCTAGACTGACAAATCATCTCCGTTTAGAATCGTTTTTCGTATACAATGATACCTATCATTGCATTCAAATTTAATCCCATCCATTACAGTAACCTACTGTACAGCAGAGCGACATCCACGACTTACCCGCTTTTTTAAATTTAGTTTATTGTTATTTTCAAATGTTAATAATATCGAACTAAAATAAAAAATATTTTAAAAATTGTATGAAAATGATTTCAAGTAAGTACTTTATGACAAATTCAAAAATATATTTTCAGAAATTGCATTATCGGATAACTATTAATCACCTATAGGTGGTTAGTTAATAGTTAATACCATTATTAAAAGTCAAATACTTTTGATAAAAAATTAAAATAAATAAACTAATAAATGATATCTGTTTATTGCGTTATTAACTTAAGCGTAACGTACTGGAGCCGATCACTTATTAGTTATTAACTACTATATAGTTATTACTTGATTATACTTTAAGTGCCCTCCCCTAAACGTATGCACTTAGAAAAGTGCCTTATAAAGTTATAAATTCCTCAAAAACGGTAGATATCTCCTCAAATAAGGAAAAAACAAGCTAAAAACAAAAATATGCATGGATTAATAAATTATAAACATGCGAAAATATTTTAAAAAGTCACACAAATGGAAAATAAGATTGATGTTATTTTAACAAGAATAATTTAAACCGTGCGCGTTTCTAATCAGATTTCAAACAAAATCCATTTGGTAAATATTCAAATATTGTAAATGTACGTATTTACATAGAAATCCGTTCCCTATAACTGAGCAATACAAAAACATATCATATTTGACGGGCGAAATTAGAGAATCTCGCAAAAAGCGCAACTGTCACGTCCCGGGACGAACTGTAACGAAAAAATCGCGGTACGGTATTAAAGCCATCACATGACAAACATATATTATGATGGTTGCGGTGAAATGTTAAAAATCCACGTTGCATTGTGATACACGATCGCTTGCAGCGAGAGAAAAAGAGAGAGTGAGTGAGAGACATGTGACACCGGCGCGCACGAATCTCGTGCGAAAATCTCGCGGTGGGAATATAACAATAATATTATACACTATTATTATGGCCGATCGCGAAACCGATCATGTCGGTAAACGATAATCGCCTGGTAAAATAAGGTCGTCGTCGTCGTCGTCGGCAAAACATATTTTTAAAACCATGGTCGTGGGTTCTCAACTATACGTGTCAGGCCCCATCCCTTATTTTGCGCCATAGTCCTTTTTCTCACTTGTCCGGAAAACGATTGTTTCCAGCAGCAACAGCACTACAGCAGTATTCGGTACATTATACATATACTGTATATAATATATATACTAAGTATAGGTAGAAATAGGTACGCCGTTAAACACGAGCAGTGCGCAGACTTTTGGCGGCGAGTCTACACCGCACACCGCGTGTTTCGACCCACGATAAGGATCGGCTGCATAACAAATGTCACACACATACGTGCATCACTTATCAAGCGACTGGCGGAGAGTGTTCGACATGCATTTACGCGCACATTGTATGCGAGGACGCATTTAACTAACTTATTATTATTATTATTATTATTATTATTGTATCCGTTGATCAGCATCAGACAATTCGTTTCCTATTTATGTTATATTGTGTTCTATACATTATAATATACGGTAGGTAGTTGATCGTCCCGCAGCAGTAGTCACCGTTTTTATAAAATCGTATTCCCTCGAGTGACCCCGAATACTTGAAAATGGCTCGAAGTTTTCATCATATCGTCGCGAGTTGATTTTTCGATTTTTCGATTCTTACCGGACCGGAACTATTAGTATTATTTGGTTCTACAATATTAACGATGTGTGTGCGGAGTTTTTTTTGTGTCAACAAATTTATTTGCAGAACAAAATCTCCAAGAATGGTTTCTAGTAGTAGGTATTTGGTCTAAAATATTGGTACTTTGAGGGTAGTCAGAAGTAAAAATTTCTCAATATTTTTTTTTAACCTATAGAGAAAACTAATCAATAAATTGTGAGAAAATGGGAGTAATTATACGCTATGGTTTTTGATGAAATTTATTTTGTTTATTCTGTAGTTGTGTAGTTCATAAAGGAATAACCGTAGTCCGTAGATACTTTAAATTTTCACTGAATATTTATAACTACCTATATAGAAATAAAATAACTTTAAGTCATAATCACCTTCTCAAAAAATTGTGTTCAAAAATTCATACCTAGATCATACCTAATATTAATTATTTTATAATATTCTAATATACTTATTATATGTATAATAAATAGTTGATGTTACACACAATTTATTGTTATTCGAATAATATGATTGACGTTCTCAAGACATTAAACCTTGATGAAATTCTTCTCATGACTAAACACACTCCAGTTCGTCATATTGTGAAACATCCATTTTTCGACGTTTGTTTAAATACCACGCAGCCTTGTCGATCGGAGCCAAACCGTTCATCATATATTATTGATACATAATATACAAGTGTACAAGACGTATATTGTGTTCCTTTATTTCTGTACAACAGTCAATAACTATGATGTGTCTTCATCGTAGAATAAATTTGACATATATTTAATAAGTGTCTTAATTCGATAGATTATCGAGCACTTTCTCCTTCGACGACCTGTTTTTCTTATCCAGCGATTCTTATTTTTGAAGTGTGATAATAGTATTATTTTAGATTGTACAGCGGTGTGTAACTAACCCTAAAATCTTTGATTAATGGAGCTAAAGCTCCTTTGTGGATTTTCTTAAGCATGAACACGTGAAGGCTTGATTTTGGCCAAAGCCATTAATATATATCCCATATTATAATATATGATGAAATGTAATAATTTTCACTTGATTTCATTTTTCTCTTATAATATAACAAATGAAAGTATTCAAAAATCGCTTCAAGTTTTCGAATTCAAAGCAATTAAGTAGTTTGTGGTAAAATATTATGATATATAATATGCCGATCGGATTCTGCAGTGTTTTAACTGACAATTAATGACAATTAATGAAAATATATATTTATTTGTTGAAGTAAATTTTTATTATTATTTATTCATTTTTATTATAATATCAAACGATTCAGGGATTAATTTATCTTGGGGAGGTCTGAGGTTGAGTTATTATTTGGAAGCTATCCACCCTAGTTGCTGCACTTATACCATTGTACAGTTTTTTTTGTTTTCTCGTATCAGGGGTATAGGTATTTAGGCATAGACTGTATTATATGATGCAAATACACAATTATGAAAAATATTTAAGTGATATTGTATATATTATATTGTACTATAGTTTTATTATCAAAACCCTAAAATGTTTAATAGTCTGTACATTTTTTCAAGGAACCACGGCACCACGTATTCATTTACACATTTGTCAATTCGGGTTGTTGATAAAAACATAAAATATCTATATATAATTTTCGATATTATTGGTGCTCCACAATTAACCATTACGATTGGGAATCGATTTTTTCCATGCACTGCTCTTCCAACACTAAAGCATTTAATATCAGATTAGGCGATGAGAATACAATAGGTAGGTTCCTATATGAACCATAAATGGAGTTTTAAAAAAAAGTGCATTAATTGTTAGCATTATAGGTCAATGATACGAAACCAGAAGTAATATAAGTGACTTGTAACTGAAAAATAAATTTAATAAATACCAATATACCATAATTGGTATATACTATCATACACTATCTGTTAATGTTAATGCCATAATACATAATATTTGTGTATGTATATACATAATAGTTATACCGCGACCACAGCGTGGTGTGTAATCTGTGGTTAGTAATTAATAAAAATAAATAAATAAAACAGTTAAATTTATTTATTTTTTAAAAAAATTGAAGACGTGTCATTTTTGAAACTGGCCGAATTGATGTTATTTTGCACTTGACCCGGACGCCAGATTTTGCCTGCAAACCAAATATAAAATGTACACAGAACCACATTATCAATTTGTTTTCGAAACTTTTTGATAGTGATGAGCGCGATTATATATCAAAAATCTGGCCGTGAACGAACAAAAACACTGTATATTAATAGCAATACTATCCTCCCTCCTATACGAGGATAAAATATGTATTTTTTTTTTGTCAGCATTTTCAGAGTGTTATTTTGGCTTTGAAAACATGATTCGATTAGCCCACGTCAGTGCCATATTTAGGAATTGTTTAATGGAGGGTGTAAGTCATTGTATCACTTACATGGAAGTAAAGTTCTCCCCCAGCCCCCTTATTATTTCCGAATCTTTTCTACTATATTATATTATTATGCTGTATACCAGCGGTCCTCAAACTTTTTTGTTCGCAGAGTTCTTATACTGTTAAGAAAATACCTCGGAGTCCCAAATATAATGAATGCACTTACAATTTTATAACACAGCTCATGAAAAATGATGTGTTAAAAATTTGGTTATTAAATTGGTTCTTTATAATATAATCGTAAATGATATAAACGATAAAAGAAATATAATGTCCTTCAATAAACTAAGAATTAAAATCGTTTTCCAATACAATATTATTATTTATTATTAATAAAATATACATGAAAACCAAATACTAATTTATTTTAGTTGAATTCGGATATGTCCAGGGAGGCCCTAGATTCTGACTATCGCAGTATCCGCGAAGCACAGTTTGAGAACCTCTGCTATATCTTAGTGTACCTACACTGAATTTCAACTGACACAATTTTAATCATAATTTTTATGTAGAAAATATAGACTTTATTCTGATGTAGATAAAAAACCAAAATAAATAACTATTAAAAGAAGATAAATTTAATCGTGGAATATCGTTTTATTTTTTCGACATAATATTTTATAAGAATAAGTAGCACATCCTTGAAGAACATAAGAATAATTATTTTAATGTTAGGAAACCGTGAATTTTAAAAATATTGAAAAACTAAAAAAAGTCATTTTTTTTATGTGTTGGTGATATCGAAAAACGATATTACACATGAATTATTTAGCCGAGTGACTCCTGTCCACGTGAAATGGTTATCAACAAACAATTAATAATGGGAAATTAATATCGTAATGTGATGAGTTATGGGTGTCATTCATTTGGGCGAATAACCCAAAATTTACCTAAATAAAGCATATATCATTTGAGCGAGAAATTGACTGATCGTTTAAGTGAATTTATAAATTATTGAATAATAGGGAAGTAACATACCTACGTCTACAATAATTTTTATAATATTTATTACAGCTAAATATTATCATTATATCGTTTCGACTGATTGGTATTTATACGCCAATTTAATAGTGAATTATGCCCATGTCTAATCTAATCAGATACTGAAGTGTGAAATTTATTAATTAAAATCTAGTTTATATAATAAATATTAGATATATATATATATATATATGATAATATAATAGATTTTTAACCATACCAGTTAGAGTTAACTGAGAGTCATAAAAATGGGAAGAAAAACCTATTAGTCTACATAAATGTTTATAAATATATATTTATAGCTCGCCCAAACGATATGTTATTTTGGGTCATTCACCCAAATGAAAGCCCCCCCTGAGTTTTGATAGGTATTCTATAATCAGTAATGGGGAATGGGAAGTTACATTACTTTTGATTTAAAGAGTAACTTAATTACTATAGGAGCTTTAAAGTAACATTTACTCTGTCAAATAGGCAATAAGAATAGCTATAACAAAAATAACATAGCCCAGCATATTTACTTTATAAATAAAAATACTAAATACTTATATGATAGTAAGTTAATATTAATATTAATATTAATATTCACATATATAGGTATTGAATATATACATAATATAATATCAATAATATTTTTGATAATATTAAAAGAAAAAAAAATAACGAGTAGTTTAGTAACATAACTACCAAAAAGTAATTTAAATGAGATATAAATTACTTGTAGTAATTTGTAATTAAATTTCCATCAAATTACTTAAACAGTAATTTCGTTACAGTAACTTGTAACTTAATTTACTCCCCCAACGCTGTATATAACCCATTTATAGTTAGTGCGTTTTTTACTTGAAGGTGTTAAAACGGTTTGAATTCTATTCGAATTTGTAGGCATACACCCGATATTATTATAAATTAGCTTTTCTTCGTTTTAACAGCCGGTTCACAGATACGTCGTCTCCAGTACCTACTGTGGTGGTCTTTATTGTTGTACCTTTTAATAGATTGACCGTTATAAATTATAACCATGATGGCAATATCATTCACTAAGACCATGACCCACCAAAAATGTTCAAGGTTGGACTGAGGTAAAAATTGGACACTACAATGAATCCGACTTTATCAAATAGTTCGAGTTATTTTATTTACCGGTGAAAATACGAATAAGAAAAAAAAAATAAATTGATAAATTAGTGATGAAACCGTTTTAACGCCATCGTGTAGGTATACATATTATGTGTCGATACCAGGTGTGTATGTTATATTATGTTTCGTAAATAGTAAGTCAGTAACCGTGGTATATACTAACACCGACCAGTCCGACCACGACCAATGCGCCTACTTACCGTTTGTTACAGTAGTAAACCGTGCTGACGAACGTGAACTTTGTTTTGCTGCATTTGATACATACACCGCGTAGACCGGCCTTTAAATTTCGGGTTTGTTTCAGTGTCGGCGAACCGCTCCACATAGTTTTTTGACGGCATGCCACGCAATAGGTCAATATGTAAGGATCAGACATTTTCTAAGCTTTATATTTGTCCGTCGCGAATCGATTTGTTGATATTACGATTTTATACTATGTCCGTATCAATCCTGTTCAACATGAAACGCAAACAAAATATCGAAGTTAAGTTACGTATTTGGTAAAATCAACGAGCCGTCTTAGTGCAATTATAATCGTCGTTGAATTACGTTCTATAATAAATTAGACCGGTCGTATGTGATACTCACCTTACTGATGCGATTGATCTGGTACCGAAACGTGCATTGAAACAAACAAAATAAAAGCAATTTAATAAAATAACCGACAGTAACTATCGTGCGATAACGTCGCTCCAAGAGTGAAATATTATTTTGGTGAAACACACAACAATCTAATCGTCAGGGTAAATTGCAATATGTCAGTGTATCTAATCAACTACACGGTATGTTTAATACAACATTCAGCTGTGTTGAGCCAGCTATGCGAAAAAAATGTATTGAATTTATATTTACTATATTACTACTACTACTACTATAAATAAAAATAGTAAATATATACTGAAACACCATTTAAATGCTGATTAATTATAATATTTTTAAGTCCGACAAATTTTATCCATAAGTTTATGATAAATATTAGATAAGTACTATAGAATATAACACTATTACTGAACCAAAAGGTTGAAAGGTATAATATTAAACCACATAAAAAACACAAACCGTATTGACATAACCATGGTTATGTGTTATACAGCGTACGCAGGATTTTAGTTCGGTTAGGGTTTTAGATAATATTAAGCAGACAGTGGATAATCCCTATTAACATTATTTTTTGCCAAACAGTTTTTAAATAATTCGTTAAAACGCACACACACACACACACACACATATATATATATATATTATATTAGAATATACCTGTGGTTAAAACAAATTATAGAATTAGTTTCGAATTTAATATTTCAGTTTACGTTTAGAGGATTTAACATAATCGTTTACAGAGACTCTTCATTTCTTCAAATCGCAATACACGTGGTTATAATCAATGATAGTACATAATGTGACGATTATGGTAGACATTTAAAAGAGTCATTACCATTTGCAATATGTTTTATATGTATTAAAAAAGACTAACAATTAATCCACTTTGAATATTGATTATGATGATTAATTTATTAAGTTAATATAAGATTTTATTTATAAGGAACAAATTTCAGGGGGGTTAGAACCCTAGTCTTGCGTACGCCACTGGCACATAATCAATATAGCAACATTTCGGAAGTAAAACGGCTCTTACATATTATTTTCAATTGTAGATAACCGGTATATTATTATACTTTGTACCAGCTATATCGTACCTATCCTATAAAAGAAAGAAGATTATTGTTAATAATTTCAGAAATTGAGTACCTACCTATAATTAATAATATATTCAATATTCTAAAAGTTAATAAATTATTACTAGTAGGTAATGATTTATTCTAATAAATGAAAATTGTATTTGGTCAGAAAATATATTTTAAGCCATCCACGCAGTTGGCAGCTGGGAGTACCTATTGAAGATGGGGCATGATAATCAGGAACAAATTAGTTTTGTCCAATGGTCGCAAAGTGGATACTTATAACCTATAAACTATTTGTGCTTGATATTATCTGTATACTTATTATAAGTTTTAAAACGATAAAAACAAGAATGTTTCCATTAGCTATTAAGCGGACAAGTATTAGTTGAGATTTAAATAATACATTGAGTCATTTACAATCTATCGGCTTGTATGTAATAGTATTTGTTTTTAATTTAGTACAGTTTTTGCTAGTCGTTTTTGTTGTCGTCAATCAATAAAAACTGAATTTACAGAGTATAGATTACAAAAAAAAAAAAAATGTCAACAAATCACACAAAAATATACAGTAAATGAATGATACATGACCATTTAATTTCGCTATTATTTATAGATTTCAGCACACTTTTTATTATCAGGAATTAAATAAACGACGTTAAAACAATAACAATGACGAGTGATGTGAACGGGTTGTATAGTTACTTTAGTAAAAATATTATGACCTAATATTATATTTGATATTTGTGTATCATATTTCAAAATAACATGATATTATTGATATTACTCCAAAATTTGGAGTCCAAATTCTTAAAATGTATTTAAATGAAAATGCGTTTGAGATGAATATAAGGTACTCTAAAATTGGAAAGAATGTAAAATCAAAGTGTTGTCTGAAAATTCTTTGTGACATAAAAATACGAAAATGATAACGGTAAAAATGTTGTCATAATAAAACGTCTTTAGTCGACTTCCACAAAAAAAAAAAAAAAAAACATTTATAGTATAATATCTTATGATGATGTGTTATAAAAATATGTCTGATTGAAACTCCAGAAATATAATACATAATAAAGATACAAAAACGTCCAATTAAGTACCTTTTGGCCCACCGAATTTTTACTCAGAATTGCATGAAATACGATATATCTATATTTTATATATTATCACACAACACAAATGTTTATAAATTTATAATATAGTTGAGCTGAGCTGCAGCAATCGGCTATCGTGTTAAGAATTATTTTAGATCTCACTGCGGGCTACCAAATATATTATATTATATAAAATATAGCTACCCTTAAATAAATGGGAACACACGCGCTTGTCGTTTTATCATATACACACAAACACACACCCATATGCAGGTACAGGTGTTTGTTTTCTCTCACAATACCGTCCCGGGAACACAGTTGGGTTTCTGCTGCACATCACGTATGATAACGCTCGATACATTATAATAATATTTTCGCTTATATATTATTCACCATCTATGGGTTATGCGCATACACGTAGGTAGACCGTAGACATATCATGCGCGAATTTGTGACCAATGCGGTATTTTGTTCGAATTCTTCTGACAGCCGCGGTTCACAAACCGACGAACGCAAAATAACGAAATAACGTCCAGGATATTGTAATATAATAGGTATGATGATCGGTGGGGTATTTTAAAATTTTTCTGTGAGGTTGGGTCCTCAGTTGATACATAATTAATACAAACTATGCTATCTTGTAATAGTTACGCCATTTTGGAGGAAGTTGAACTAAATAATTATATTTATATAATATTTTATTTAGCACTAGGTACATAATTAAGTATTGTAATAAAATAAATTCCAGTCGTCTGGATTTTTTTTTTTGCAACTCCTCTATCACTTCATCAACAGTAATTTCAGTCCCTGTGAATGTTAACATGACCAATAAAGTTAGTCTTTTCTAAAACAAAATAACTACAAATATTAGTTTTAAAATTAAAATTTCTTAATAATATTTTATTACCTCATATATTGTATTTCGTAGATATGTTTTAATTAATTATTTTTAGTGTTTAAAAAGTCTTTCGTTTGAAGCCGTATATATATAGGAAGTGTAGACAAAATTTGAAATAACTTTTTAACTCCTGGATATATGTCACAACTTCAGTGTATCATTTCCAATTTTTTAAGTTTCCTTTGCCACAGTTGGAACTTTTCTATTATTGAATTATTACCATTTAAATCTTCTTCGTAAAATTCAGCTATTTTTTTTTAATTCTTCTTTTGTAGAATTCTCAATCAACAGTGAAAACTTGACAAAATATCAATATGATTAAGAAATCTAGATTTTAATTGACTTATAAAAGAGTCTAAGTATGGAATAAAAACCAATATGCGAAAATATTCTTCAAGACCATTAATTTGTACGTTTATTTTAACATGTACTTGTCTTTTATTAATAAATAGCTGAATGATATCGTTCAATCCACCTAGTTTCACAAATTCTTTTCAATGAACCTAACCTGTTAACCAGGACTTATCCTAACCTTTCCATGCGGCAATGATGGATTTGTGAAAGAGGCTCAGTCCCTAAACGTAACTGCGACTCTAACTCATAGGGTTATAAGGTGATATTTTCGTTTCTTATACAAAAATTTAAAGTTGAATTAAAACTTATAATACCAAATTTTATGCACAAAAAAAAAAACTACTAACTAGTAATTCGTGTCTGTCCAATGTCCATATAATACTCACTCCCAAAATTGTATAATTATGGAGTTAAAGACACATATGGACCATACAGTATTAATTTTGGAGGATAACTTTTAGAAAACAATAATATTCAAGGCAGAATAAGAAATATGTATAAATACTAATACTATAATACATAGTTGTCAGTTTATACAGCATCTGTAGTTCCTACCCGGGACTTTCTGTTCCTGTTGTAATATATCATGAACAACATAATATTATACAATATATTCATAAGCTGATTTATAAGTAATTCTTTATCAGTGTCCATTTTTGATTTAATAATTTCGGGCTTTTAGAACCTCGTATTTTTTCATGTTCGGTATTGTAAGATAAAGACAACAATGGTCTATCTGTTCTTTAATGTTTATAGTTATTCAACAAATTTTGGTATTTGAAACTATAGCTAGCTATTTTATTGACCAACCAATAAAAATATGAAACTGTACTTAAACGTCGTACCTTCTTATTACCACTGTCAATGTTACAATATGACACATTATTTCTAAAGTATTTTTATAGTTTGGGTCATTTTCTGTTTCGTTTTTGACAAAGTTAAAAAAAAATTGTGAGCGACCACTATACTCGTATAATATATAGAGTATTCCGGTCAGCGAATGTCTGCATATTTATAATTTGATGAACCCACCACAGGTAGCACGACAGACATTATAAACGTATATATATATATATATATATATATTATGAACGATTGAAAATATGTAATTTATATTATATAAATGTAATACATAACAATATTATTTTGTCGGAATTTAAAGTTCAGATATTGAAGTGATTTTGGGACAAGAAACGAAGAAACTTTCAAACACACAGCAGTATTATATATTATGCAGATTACATGGATGTATAAATTTATATAATACGTGGCGACATTACAATATTTAATATATACGCAATATTATGATACTGTTTATACCAACTTACTAGGGGTGTGCTGACTGTATCTCGTATATTATGTTTTATTTTAAAAGCGTCATTATTATTTTGTGGGTGCGCGAAGAACATTGTTATGCTTCAAAGAGCCGTAAAAGACATTCGCCGTGTACGAAAGTGAATAAATATAGTGATTTTTCACAGTTTGCGCAACGGGAAATCCGGCTGTAAGCATTTATACACAAAACGAATAAAATATTATGCAACTATACGTTTTAAAATTCGAAAAACTCTAAATATTAGCACGAGAAAAAGATAATAAATATACGATCCTAGAAAGAAATATCAAAAATTTAAAAATTTAGATAAATCGTTTTATCTTTTTATTTTTTTAACTTGAATGGTTTATAAATAATAATAATTCACGTACCTACAACTTGAGGGCGTTTCACTTACCTACTAACTGCTGTATGATATAAAACTCATAGTAGCATAAAATAATATATTTTTAGACATGTAAGCATATCATTATAATGTAGTTAATGTATTTTTCGCATAAATACTCCCGATTTCAACACCCAATACCATCTCGAGTCATGATTACACCGTTCATGAATATTATTTATTAGTTATTAATTATTGAAAAGTCAATTGTTGTTAGACGGAATACATGTTTTGGATAGGAGGGCATTTTGATCGAATACCTAAGTGAATAATACCTCTATAAACAAAACTTTAAAAATATATACAAAACGCTATGATGGTTATTATAAAGCGTATGTGATAACATGAACGCACAGCATCAGCAACAAGCGGATTAAATAAATTTATTCAACGACGCGAACCACTGTACTTACATTCCTTTTATGTCCTTTGTGTAGGTCTATGCGGTGCTACATGTATCTGTACCGAATCAGATGATACCTAGACAACTGCAAGTGCAAACAATGATATTATTATGAGACGCGTATTATAATGCAATATTGTATAATACATCGTGTATGGGTACCTATATACCCAGTTCACAGAATTGTGGGATTATATAAGCAGTGCAAACCACAGCGATAAACGGTGGTTTATGTATATTGTATATAGTATGTAATATGTATATGTATGTGTATACGTATACTTCTAGTCGTTTATATCCCGCGGAGGTTGCATGCTCCTGGTTATAATACGTCCCTGTC
Organism: Diuraphis noxia; assembly: GCF_037042655.1. Classification (NCBI taxonomy): domain Eukaryota; kingdom Metazoa; phylum Arthropoda; class Insecta; order Hemiptera; family Aphididae; genus Diuraphis; species Diuraphis noxia. Next base: position 39,776,008 of record NW_028301711.1, on the reverse strand, counting down.
GTATATTATTTCCATGCTATTATGTTATAAAATAAAGAATTTTTCTTTCTTCCGGGTCACGTAGCTAATATTATTATGTAGTATTTTGTATTTATTTATTTATCAATAAAAATGCCCAAGCGTATTAAGCTCAAGTGCAGTACTTAGATACTGCAATGTATATTATTACATACAAATATTGAAATATGATGATATGCAAATAATATTAATCTAACCTTCAGTTACTAGTTAGTAATAATGAGAATATAAATATAATATAAAATATCCTAGGCCGACAAACCGTCTCCGCACAGAATAGTTTTTCGTATACAATGATATTATGTCATTGAATTCAAATTTAACATCATCCATTGCAGTGACTCACTTGTAACCTACTGTACAGCAGAGCCTTTATCCACTTACCTGCTTTTTATTTTTATATATAATATATAGTTATTATGATTAATCTAATATATTATTATTGTTGTAATAATTATAATTTTTCGGACTTTTTTTCTGTACCAATCAAACGTTGCCAGATGATTGTATAATTGTTGTCGGTTGTTTTCAGGTAAAATCGACTGACCTAGCTATTTTTAAGATAATGCGTACATAATATGCAATATGTTCCTGTGTAATTATAATATTATTTTACCTATTATAAGCGTTATATAATATTATTAGTAGAGAAGGAAAACGCGCAACGTGTTTATCGTACAAAAATGTATTTGAAACTCCCAACACACAGGTCTTGTTTAAGCAGAGAGCATCTCTCAATGAAATTACAGGTCTTTAACAATGTTATTATGCGGATGATACTAATTTGATGGATAGCGTATATACCTATAATATTATGAACGGATTAAAAGGAAAATAAAATAAATTCGACGAAAGCCAAAAGGTGTATGATAAACATCGTGTTATAACTGTTGTACGATATTATATATTTTTTATATTATTATATTGTACACGCAAAGCGGTGCTGTAATACGAATATAATAAGTGCGTTAAATTAAATAAACAATGCCCCCCTATGCTCATAAATAGTAGTGGCAGGACCGTATTATTACCTACTGTTATTATTTTGTATACACGAGAGACGGTCTCGCGTGTATAATATAATAATAATCGTACAATATAATAGAATAAACACGAAGCCGCCGCCGATTAAATTTCTAGTCGACTTTGTATGTAACATATTATATAGAGAGATATTATGTTTTATACACAGCAGTACTTAAACGACGAAACGACGAGACCTTGTCTGTCCAACTTCTGTGTTCAAAGACAATTTTAAATGTTACTGTTATTATCATCATCGTTGTCGTTGCCGTTGTCGTCATTGTTACTGGCTAAAAGTACACGTCAAGTGGTTCAATTGATAGTCTATTTTCAGAGTCTAGCTATAGGATCCCTCCCTCGTGAGCACGACAAAATCTGTTGTTTTTTTGACAAAATGATTTTTTAACCTCGATTATTTTTTTCGTATACGAATTCAACCAATTAACCATGTTTGATCATACTCAATAAACATCGTTTTACAATAAATTACCTGTAGGTATTCTACCCTATAGTTAGTAATTGATCAGACATCATAATCTCAAAAAAAAAAAGTTTTTAAATCTTATCTCCATCTCATATTATATCTCCATATTTGGCATATTTCATATTATATAAAAAATATATAATTAATAACTGTGGTGCTAGTATTAGTGATTTATTTATATTATGATGCAGGAAAAACATTATGTGATACTATACAGGGTGATTTTTTTATCATGAACCAGTTAATATCTCGGTAAGTATTAGGAATTTTAAAATAATTTTTTTTTTAAACTTTCTAGGTTTTACTATTTTACACTGTGTTACAATTTTCATAATTTTAACTACCTCCCTTATTAGATAAAACACTATCAACTTTAGATTTTCAAATGGTAATACCTATTTTTAATAACGAAAATCTATAAACATACTGAAAAAAATAATTTTAACGTTTACAGAATTTTATTTGAGTAATTAGTTTGCGACTTATTAATGCTTAAATATTCGTTCAATTTGCTGCTACTGGGCAATTTTACAAACCCAACAGTAAAAACCAGAAGTCAAAATGAAATTTTATCTCAATTTAACAATACCCATAACGGTCATTATCGATAATAACAAGATAGATAAACAATACCAATAAAAAAAAAAAAAAAAAAAAAAAGGTGTCTTATCATCACTCCCACCCGAACGCCAAGTGTCGGTGAACGACTAGCCAGCAGAAGCGCAGCTGTATCAGCTATAAAGTATAAAAATAACATTTTAACATTTTACACTTTACCATCATGGTTACAAAATATATCACTGGTTACTGATTCCTGGTATACGATCTTATCACGTATTAGTAGATAGACGATAATAAATGTCGGTAAACCGTTTCTGAAAACATGTGGTTAATCGTTATTCGTTAATGTTAGTTTTCCATTATCAAGTATGGAATATTAATTATAAATTAATTACTATTCTTTGACTGTTTAACCAAAGAAAACGTTTTAAGTAAATACTATGTTATGTCGTTATGTGTATTATTTAAAATATAAATTTAAAGGTTAAGCCAATTATTCCAATGCATACCATACCACGAATAATAATACGTATCTTAATTCGTGATGCATACCTGTTATATTTTTTGATCGTGTTTTAATGTTGTATTTTGGTTAACAAATTTGAATTTAATTAAAAATATACCTCTTTCCAATCAGTAATATTATAAGGTATTTGGGAATCAGATTTCGTACTTTGCCGACACCTTATTTGTATAATTTATTGGTAAGTTCAATCCAAATTTAATATATTAGAATTTTATTTATTTTTTTATTAAATGATTTATACATATTATTGACAAATAATAACCATGGTTCAAATATTTTAATTTTATTTCAGTGGCAATTAGTAGAGTTTATATGATTAATCAAAAAATACAATGAACTATATGACTAGAAAGCTTAATTTGACCAGCAATTAATGCAAATTTACATTGCTTGCTACTGGTATCCGATGACTATAAATTAATATGGAATAAAAGAATAAAATATCCATATTTCTTTACATATTATATTTTAATCTTTAAACAATCTAAACAAATTATTATGTAAGTATGAATTTTTTTTATAAAATAAATAATTTGATATTTATCATAATTTTTGCTTATATTTTAGAAAATTAATTTTGTTTTCTTTCAAATTTCAATTGCAATTTGTAGTACTAACTTTTAATTCAAATATTTATAACAAGATTGGATGAACAAATACAATTTGTTATTGTGGTTAGTCACAGCATAGTACATCTCAACTGATAACTTAATAAGTATGGATAAACAATTTTTTTATACAATAAATCATTTCTATAAATAACTTAATGTTTTTTTTTCAGTTTCATTCAGATGAAAAAAGAAAACAGCGCAGCATCAAGACCGCAACTACTTCTATATTTGTAACATTTGTTGATTGTCACATTAATTGTTAATTTTATGTTTAAATAATTAAGTTAAGTTAAGTTATTGATTTACTATTTTCTATAATTAGGGCTATGGAGTTTTTATTAACCTAAATTGGTAAATTGAAAATTTTTTTTGAATACGGTAGTGCCAGTTTTACGTAATATTAAAAGATTTTTATATCATAAAATATTAATTAAAAATTAACATAATTTCAAAAATAAGTGTAAAATTGAATAATTTTTTAAAACATCCATAGCCCTAAAAATATGTTGCAATCTAGAGTAGATAATACATATAAAGTATGTTTAATGTTCATTTAATTTTTATTAATTTATCTAGGGTAGTGGACATGTTAAGTGTTAATATTTTTTATTAGTTATGACCTTACCCAAATCCTGCAATAACTTGCACTACGGAAATTTGTTCATACTCTAGTAAAATTATTGATAACTAATGTGTTTATTTCCTTAGATAATTTAGTAATGAATTAATGTCCATTATTTGTCTATTCACACACAACTACACAAGTTATTTTTAATATGAAATGCAAATTATACACTATATAAAAAAAATATCCCTGAATATTTAATATTTATAAATGGAAAGTCGGGTAGGTTAGGTATTTAAAGTTAATGTCAAATATTTAATACGTTAACTGCCATATGACCTCAGGCAATCTATGGTGGATCACGTTTTAAAATCAGCACATGACCCTAATTGAACTACCCAAATATTGCTATTAAAAAATTGTATATTAATTAACTTAAAAACGATTTACTAATTGTATTTCAGCACATCCTATTTCCTCTATGTGTGTTTCAATTTCTTGCTCCAGCCTTTTATTTTCGTCCATCAAACTTTGGTTTGTGGTCTCCAATATATGTAGCTTCTGATAAAATATTTTCAAAAATATTTTTATGTATACTAAATTCTTCTAAAATGATCTTAGTATGAGCCCTACTAATTATGTTTCATTTTAAATAGTAAAACTTACTTGCATTAAAGACTCCAACTGAACAACAATGGACAAATAGCCTTCTTTATAAAATTCTGATTATGTTTCATTTTAAATAGTAAAACTTACTTGCATTAAAGACTCCAACTGAACAACAATGGACAAATAGCCTTCTTTATAAAATTCTGATTCGGACACATCAGATACTGTTTTTTTATGAACTTTTAAAAATTGTTCATATGAACTTGGAAATTCATCCATCTTACTCATGTTTTTTAATGAAAAAAAATTGTATTTAACAGAAAAGTAATATATGTATTTAAAAGTAACTCTGTGAGATGTTAACTCAACGGAGAACAGATAAAATGTGAAAAACCAATAGTACTATAAATGTATGAGATAGATAGGTACCTTTATCTTTTTTATGTGTGTGAAACATGTCATATTCATCATTAAATCAATTATGTTTTATATTGATATGTAGGTATACATATAGGTATGTAACTTAGATAACTAAAATTAAATAAATTTGGAAAACCCAATGCTTTATGTTAAGAAGATATTATGTTGTATATTTTGTTAATTTATTTAAGTTTATTATTTGTTAATTATACATAATACATATGTGTTTATTTAATATAATTTATATTTCTATATCAGATTGACGAGTAAATTACAAAATAAATATTTTTTAAAAACAGTATGGTGTATCTTAATTTCTATAGTAAATGATTATACTAAACAGATAACATATATTCATTTTAAAACAAAGTAAATCAACAATTTCTATGTATTTAGAAAAATAATTTATAAATATGCAGATAAAAATGTATTATTTATGTACTTGGATTCAAGATTTAGAGCCAAGACTAAAGTAGTTAAAGGTCTATTCACACATTCCTTTTTTTTTTTTTTTTAAGTTATATAATATGTTTACAAAGCTCCTGTCATTTAAGGTTTTCATTTCATTAAAAATAAATAATTACAAATCAATCTGTGTATACTAAAAAAAAAAAAAATAGAATAGGTAAGTCATTTTGATTACATGTTTTGTGCATTGAGGAAGTGAGTCAATCTGATGCGAGGCTATAGGCCCAGGGCCTGTTGTTCATAGTGCCTACCCGACTTTCCATTTATAAATATTAAATATTCAGGGATATTTTTTTTATATAGTGTATAATTTGCATTTCATATTAAAAATAACTTGTGTAGTTGTGTGTGAATAGACAAATAATGGACATTAATTCATTACTAAATTATCTAAGGAAATAAACACATTAGTTATCAATAATTTTACTAGAGTATGAACAAATTTCCGTAGTGCAAGTTATTGCAGGATTTGGGTAAGGTCATAACTAATAAAAAATATTAACACTTAACATGTCCACTACCCTAGATAAATTAATAAAAATTAAATGAACATTAAACATACTTTATATGTATTATCTACTCTAGATTGCAACATATTTTTAGGGCTATGGATGTTTTAAAAAATTATTCAATTTTACACTTATTTTTGAAATTATGTTAATTTTTAATTAATATTTTATGATATAAAAATCTTTTAATATTACGTAAAACTGGCACTACCGTATTCAAAAAAAATTTTCAATTTACCAATTTAGGTTAATAAAAACTCCATAGCCCTAATTATAGAAAATAGTAAATCAATAACTTAACTTAACTTAATTATTTAAACATAAAATTAACAATTAATGTGACAATCAACAAATGTTACAAATATAGAAGTAGTTGCGGTCTTGATGCTGCGCTGTTTTCTTTTTTCATCTGAATGAAACTGAAAAAAAAACATTAAGTTATTTATAGAAATGATTTATTGTATAAAAAAATTGTTTATCCATACTTATTAAGTTATCAGTTGAGATGTACTATGCTGTGACTAACCACAATAACAAATTGTATTTGTTCATCCAATCTTGTTATAAATATTTGAATTAAAAGTTAGTACTACAAATTGCAATTGAAATTTGAAAGAAAACAAAATTAATTTTCTAAAATATAAGCAAAAATTATGATAAATATCAAATTATTTATTTTATAAAAAAAATTCATACTTACATAATAATTTGTTTAGATTGTTTAAAGATTAAAATATAATATGTAAAGAAATATGGATATTTTATTCTTTTATTCCATATTAATTTATAGTCATCGGATACCAGTAGCAAGCAATGTAAATTTGCATTAATTGCTGGTCAAATTAAGCTTTCTAGTCATATAGTTCATTGTATTTTTTGATTAATCATATAAACTCTACTAATTGCCACTGAAATAAAATTAAAATATTTGAACCATGGTTATTATTTGTCAATAATATGTATAAATCATTTAATAAAAAAATAAATAAAATTCTAATATATTAAATTTGGATTGAACTTACCAATAAATTATACAAATAAGGTGTCGGCAAAGTACGAAATCTGATTCCCAAATACCTTATAATATTACTGATTGGAAAGAGGTATATTTTTAATTAAATTCAAATTTGTTAACCAAAATACAACATTAAAACACGATCAAAAAATATAACAGGTATGCATCACGAATTAAGATACGTATTATTATTCGTGGTATGGTATGCATTGGAATAATTGGCTTAACCTTTAAATTTATATTTTAAATAATACACATAACGACATAACATAGTATTTACTTAAAACGTTTTCTTTGGTTAAACAGTCAAAGAATAGTAATTAATTTATAATTAATATTCCATACTTGATAATGGAAAACTAACATTAACGAATAACGATTAACCACATGTTTTCAGAAACGGTTTACCGACATTTATTATCGTCTATCTACTAATACGTGATAAGATCGTATACCAGGAATCAGTAACCAGTGATATATTTTGTAACCATGATGGTAAAGTGTAAAATGTTAAAATGTTATTTTTATACTTTATAGCTGATACAGCTGCGCTTCTGCTGGCTAGTCGTTCACCGACACTTGGCGTTCGGGTGGGAGTGATGATAAGACACCTTTTTTTTTTTTTTTTTTTTTTTTATTGGTATTGTTTATCTATCTTGTTATTATCGATAATGACCGTTATGGGTATTGTTAAATTGAGATAAAATTTCATTTTGACTTCTGGTTTTTACTGTTGGGTTTGTAAAATTGCCCAGTAGCAGCAAATTGAACGAATATTTAAGCATTAATAAGTCGCAAACTAATTACTCAAATAAAATTCTGTAAACGTTAAAATTATTTTTTTCAGTATGTTTATAGATTTTCGTTATTAAAAATAGGTATTACCATTTGAAAATCTAAAGTTGATAGTGTTTTATCTAATAAGGGAGGTAGTTAAAATTATGAAAATTGTAACACAGTGTAAAATAGTAAAACCTAGAAAGTTTAAAAAAAAAATTATTTTAAAATTCCTAATACTTACCGAGATATTAACTGGTTCATGATAAAAAAATCACCCTGTATATAGTGTAGGTTTGTATTAGTTCGAACCAAAAATTATAAAAATAAATTATAATTGTATGAAAAATAACAATTAACCTTTGATATTTTCAAAAAAAAAAAAGTTACCTAATTATCGCTTAGGAAAATTTCCTTAAATCCACCAACACTACAGATTTTAATATAAACGTCTTATATTATGTTTATGGCACATTGCCACTTATGTTTATGATGGGTAATTACACTCGGTTAAATATGTCATATTGTTAAGGAGTCGAGAAAACCAAAATTAATTAATCAACCAAAATACAATTTTTCTTCTTACAGCGTATTACACATTATTACAATTTACAATATCCATTAAAATAAAATTATAATAATTTTAAAACGTGTTTGCTGCATTAATTGAATAATGTTTTTTCTTTTTGCAAAATAAGTATAACAAACAATGCGTCATATACACTCGTACTGCAGTACACAATCGAAAGCCTTGTTGTACGGCACAAGAGTACAAGACATCATATCATTGTGTTTCGACTTTATCCCGAGCTATTGTACGCGCAGATGCGTTTTTGAGATAAAAAGCAATAACGATTTCAATCAAAAGTATTTGTATAGCATTTGATTTGTTAACGTTTCATACACTGCTCTTACTCATGATACGTAGGTATACAAACAATACACGGTTTTCAGTCACAATTGTTCGTATCATTTAAAATAAATTGCACGAATAGTCTGTAAAAAGTGTTATTGCCAAAACAACCGTCGTGTTGCTGCGTATATGCTTATACACGATAATAATGATATAGGAACACTGTGAGTCGTAATAACTCTGACATACGACAATAGGCAAAAGCGAAAGACAAAAAGGAAAAATATATTAAGTTCTGCCTACTAGAAAGTAGAAACTCGCGGGTATTTTTTTACAAAATCTTCAAAACACTTCTATTTATTTATTTTAGATTCCGAACGAAGTGATAAATGTATTGATTTTACAATGATGTGTGTTTTTTTGTTTGTTTTTGTGTCTGTGTACAGCATAACTAGTCGAAATAATCGAAATAATGCTTCGATTTCAAACTTTGGGGGTGTTTTCCGATGTAAAATTGAAGATCCTTGGTGCATTATAGAGGTCAAAAGTAAACATTTTTCAACAGTTTTCAAAAAAATCGATATGTTTATATGATTGTAATTCAAAAACTAATCACTGTAAATACTTGAAATTTTCACCAAATTTTAATGTTAGTGATATCTAAATACAGTTTAATTTTCAAAAATTTTCGACTTTTTGAGATATTTATAGACCACTGAAATTTTCAATTTTTCTGACAATTTTTTTTTGAAGTGTCGTTAAAAAAATGTTGGACGACCAAAAAAACTTGAAAATTTAATACAAGGTTCCTTATGAGTTGTTCTTATTGTAGCTAAAAAAAATTAAAAATCGTAAGTCACAATTTTTTTTAATAAGCGTTTACAGTTCAAAATTTTACGAAATCTGTCGAAAACGCGAAAATTTGCAAGTAAGTTTGAAGTTGAAAAATCATAAAAATTTTTGCGTTTATAACTAAGGTATATTAAAAATACAACACTAAGTTTTCCATCAAGTAGCTATAGAGAAAACTCGAAGCATCATTATAGGAAAAATTTTAAGTGCGTTTGAATTTTAAATTTTTACGAAATAGCGTAACGATAACGATTTATCCTCAAACGATTTTAAACATTTGTTATTATTCAAAAAGTATAAGTCATAGGAGGCGTGTCCAGAAAGTAAGTTCCGTTGGGCAATAAAAACATGTAAATGTGTAAATTTTATTATAAATTTTATTTGAATATAAAATACATGTATTACTCTATTTTTCAACATAGTTACCACCATTATTTAAGCACTTATCATATCGAGGTACTAGTTTTTGTATCCCTTCATCATAGAAAGATGACGCCTGTGATTGTAACCATGCGCTAATAGCCTTTTTCACCTCATCATCTTCGCTGAAGTTCTGGCCACCCATAAATGATTTCATGTGTAAAAAAATGTTCTAAATGAGTAAATGAAATAATCTGATATGGCCGTAATTAAGATAACATCGTAAACGCGATAAAAATAGAAAACGGAACTTACTTTCTGGATATACCTCGTAGATACTTGAAAAATTTTATCAGTTATTTAGATTGGCATTTTCTTTACATGATTTAATTTTCAAAATATTTTGACTTTTTTTGAGGTATTTATAAACAACTGAAATTTTCAATTTTTCTGACAATTTTTTTTTGAAGTGTCGACGAAATTTTTATGGCCCTATCAAAATACTTGAAAATGTTATGCAAAGTTCCTCATAAGTTATTCTTGTAGTGATTAAAAAATTATAAAAATACATAGGCACGATTTTTTTTTATTAGTATTTGAAGTTCAAATATTGACTTAATACGTAAAAATTACGGCAATTTTCAAATTATCTTAGATCGAAATTCATAAATGTTTTTTCTTTTTAATTCTAAGATTTGAGAATTTAATACAAGGCTCATAATATATTTTTACAATAGCAGTTGAAAAATAAAATAAATGTATAGCCACAATTTTTTTTTTTACATGTATTCAAATTTTAATTTTGACAACATACGTAAAAATCACAAAAATTACGTAAATTATTTTATCCTAGAAATTCATAAAAACTTTTCCTTTTATACCTAAGATTTGAAAATTTTATACAACGCTCCTAAAATATTTTTACAATAGCAGTTGAAAAATCAAGAAATGTATAGTCACATTTTTTTTTTATAAGCATTTAAAGTTAAAATTTGCAAGTGATTAAAAAATTATAAAAATACATAGGCACGATTTTTTTTTATTAGCATTTGAATTTCAAATATTGACAAAAATTCGTCAAAACCATGAATATTTGCAAATTATTTTGTAGTTCAAAATTAATTTAATCCCATCCATTACAGTAACCTACTACAGTACAGCAGAGCGACATCCACGACTTACCCGCTTTTTTAAATGTAACAATACTACTACGTTAGCTCCAGTGGTTAAACTGAGGGGGGACGAAGGAGGACTGAGTACCCCTTTTTATTTACGGTTAGATTATGCGTCCCCTTTAATTTAAGTCTCCAAAGTCTGGGGGGACGCTAAAAAAATAAATTTATTGTGAATTTAATAATATGTTGCATGTTAATTTTAATAATTTATTAAATTATTTATGCAGCCACACACATAATTGATTAGATTTCGAATTTAAACGTATTTTATTTCGCTCGAATAATCTCCACGTTCTGAAGATGGTTAAGTTTAGTGCGATAAGCGATTTTTAAATAATAAATTATTGTGTAGTAGTGTCACAGAATAGATTAAATAGTGTAGTGTGTTATCCATAATAGTGTGCGATTCCATGTGATATAATAATTATGGTTTAAATAAAATATTAAACTGAAAGAATATGAATAGTGATATTATTTATTATAAATTGTTTTTTTAATGAAATGTTTAAAACTAAAATGTAAATGTATTTTTTTTTAAATTTCGGGCAATGATTTTCAATTCATTTTTAACTTAGCAGGCATTATATATTTAAAATCATTTTTCATAGGAGAAAATTTGATATTATATACTATATTAACATAACATTTTTATGAACCATGGTGTATAAAAAAATCAAATTATATAGGTTCATACCTAGTAGGTTTCTTAAAAAAGTTTGGTTAGATATAGATTTTGGATGAAGAACTCGTGAACGCTCCTTAGTTTTTGGTAACGTTAGTCCCCCCTCAAAATTTTTTCCACTTTAACCACTGCATAGCTAACGAATATAATAAAATAATATACAGTGAAACCTCTATATAGTGGACAGCTACGGGGAATTAATAAATGTCCACCATAGAGAGAGTTGTCCACTATTGAGAAAACCTCAACATAATGTACATTTGCAATAAATTACTAAATATATCCATTGTAGAGATATGCTATAAAGAATTAGTTATACGTTTACATATAGGTACTTATATTGAATTTGGTACATATTTATTTATTAATTCAGAGGTATTCAAACTGTGCGTCGTGGCTCCCAGGAGCGCCGCGTCAAAGCACCGAAAACCAACATCATACCTAGGTCTTGTATAATTATTATAAATATTATTTGCAGTGGCGGATTTGAGGGGGGCGACGTGGCGATTACCCCTCCCTAGGGATTTTTTTTTACTTAAGCTATAGCGCCGTATGATAAAAAGAATATGAAATTCATAAGTCATAGCTATAACATTAAACTTATGAATATAAATGAAAAAAAAGGTAATTTTTTTAATATGAAAATCGGAAATGTGTATTCGGTTACGTCTTTGTAATTACCTATCAATCTATGATACCAATTCGCCCCCTCCTCAAATGATCTTCAGATCCGCTACTGATTATTTGCAATAATTATGGAAATGAAAACGACACACCTCAGTACCTTACTATCCGACCATTTGAAGTTTTATTTATAGTGCTAAAGTCACTATTATTATCACCCATATAACATATTTCCCATATTGTATCCGTGTATTGTTTCAATATTTTCATAATAATTTGGGAGCCGTAAAAATATTGTGAACACCCAAAGGAGCCGCGTGCTGTTCAAATACCTCTGTATTATTTATTATATAACCAGCAGTTCCAACCGTTTTAGTTTTGTGGACAACCATTAATGTAAAAAAAAAACATTGAGGCTCACTTACTTAATATAGGTACAGGTATAAAATACAAACACACACAAATTAGACGATCGAAGAAAAGACGTATATAAAATCATAATAAAATCTCGGTGTTAATTCCAATTAGAATTTTCGGACACTTGCCATCGACCAGCGTCCGCGTCCTAGTATCACATTTCTTGCGGCTCACAACTGGGCCACGACCCATTGGTTGCAGGGAATCGCTGATATATACAAATAATATGTACTATGTACTTTGTATTTAAAATTGGGTATAAAAATGTTTATAAAAACGTATAATATTTTATGTGCCTATAGATTTAATCTGTTTTGTGTAAATTTGTTCAGCTCTTTGCATGTACAATGTACGTATTGTATCCATTTATGAGAGGCAATTCTTAATTTTGGTATCAGTTTTTAATGTCCACGTGACCACGTCAACTATTAGGAGAGTCCACTATTAAGAGGTTATAACTTCTATTATGTGCATACACTTTTGACGGGGAATTTAAAAGTGTTCACTATTGGGAAGGCCGGAAGGGTCCACTATTGAGAGGTGACCATTAATAGAGGTTTCACTGTATTCCTATTACTGAACGAAAAATATCTCTAATTTCAATGATAATATATAGGTTGACCTAATAAAATCATATTGTTTATATATACGTTCCATAATATGATTATTGATGTGAGGATGTGAATTTTGATAAATGTAGGTACACTTTGATAAGTAGCATTGTAGATTTAACAAAATATTTTATCAATTAACCATGTACAAATTGTTAACCAATTAAAATAGAACATAGTTAATATAATTAAGATTTTTATTCATATATTAATACAAATTTAATATATTCAATATTATTTTTATTATTTAATTAACATAATCAAATTATCAGACCAAACCTTTTGCGAATAAATTTAACAAAAACATATATATTATTTTTAATAAAACCAAATCGTTGAACTAATTAAATATTAAATATTTTGAAAATATTATTCTTTCAATTTAAGCACCAATAATATTATATTTACAAAGTGACATAATAATTTTTTTTCTTTTATATTGAACTTCTTTGCTAAGCCATTTATGACCGCAGAAAATGTTAATATTTAGTACAGCATAATATCACGGTACGTCAGGTACGTGGCTTGGTGAGGCGCGGTCGTACGCTCAATCTGCGGAAACGCACTGAGCGTACGTACCGGCCGCAGTTGCTTGCTCCCGGATGGATGACCACCCGGGATTTTTAGCAACATATCCTTGCCACACATACACAAAGTTAAAATCACATTGGTAAACCGGATCAACACGAAGTAGGTACTTAAATCGAGCGCATCGCTTTTGTACATCCAACATTTATTGTTTGAACTCCTTTAAAAAAAAAAATTAAAGTTCAACGTCCTATGTACATATGTTTTTTCTCCTTCGTCGTAGAGTGTTCATAAAACTAGTATGAGGGGGCCACTGCACTAATAATGTTACTGAAGATGAAATAAACAGTTTAAAAAGCTATAAATGCAGTGTATATGATGAGCATCTAATAAGTAAAGTTTAATTGAAAACGACTTTTCCACTTTTTTTGAAACTAAACTTCCCAAAAACCTTCAAAATTAAATTTTTGAAATTCGAGTATCAAGAATTTTAAAATGTTAACAATGTTTGAGTAAAAAAGATGTATTTATTGATGTAAGAAAGTCGTTACAAAGTTTTATGAGTAATTCAAATATATACCTATGTTTTAAGTATTGTTATCCACCATAGTATCACTCATTGGTATAGTTGGTACAGTCGGTATATTAAAATAGGTTTATTTTGGTTAAAAACTTTTTTCGGACTTTTTCTTATCCTAGCATGGGACGTTTATTCGTCACCAGGACTCGATTTTCATAAGATCGTCTCGATAGGTCAAAGTATAATACTATTAAATTACTTAAGAGCAGCGTAGTTGAAACTTTCGACCTTCGACGAACAGAAAACATTTTCTGTGAGCCGACGAGATAAGCCTGAAGGGGAGAAAAACGGCGACGCAGAGACATTTAAACGCCAACACTTTAGACGCGCACGAGTCCGCAGTTGCGTATACCACGTATATAATTACATACTTTATTATATTTGTATAATATTGTAGTGGAGGCAAGTCGTATTTATGCCGTACGATTTATCGTATAGCATTATTATTACACCGAACCGAACAAACTCGGGAGAGAAATCGCGAGAGAGATTGTCGCGAGGTGTGCACGCTATAGGGCGGGCGGGATGGCATTTATTATTATTATTATTATTATACTCCCCGCGTGTTCGTATATATTCTTTTGTAAGCGCGTTCGCCCTCCGCGAAAAATTCTTTTGTGAATCAATCGGACCGCTATTATTATTATTGTTATTATTGTACACACGTACAATATCACGTGTGTGAGTCTATATATGTATATTATATATATATATTTATACATTATACACTCGCGTACCTATACACACGCACCCGGCGTATTGTCACACATATATATAATATGCATAATATATATGTACTGTATCCCGCGTGCACTGTTTTCCGATTGTCAACGTGCATTGTGCACCGGTCCTCTTCCTCCTACGGTTTATTTTTCTCGTATTTTTAGTGGCCATCTGCGCCGTCGAAGGCTATAATATATTATATAGGTAAGACATACCTATATAGGTGTATAGGCGGTATGTGTATGAGCGGGATTAAAATAACAATAATAATAGTAAAAGTCCTGTGTCCGCGATCTCTCCACGCCGCCGAAGCGCGACTGTTGCAGCAGCAGTCGTCGTATCCACCGCTGAACAGTCTGGTGGCGGTCAAATTATTTTTTAGTCATATTCAGGGGATGAGATGGATTTTTTTTACATTCATTGATTTTATATTAAACTAACGAACTAAAATCTTATGGACATGAAATCATATCGGTATTCATTGCAAAATTAAAATAAGGTGCTTATAGCTACTACACTTTAATAACGATACAAATATCGTGAACAGTTTTATCAAATTTAAGATAAAAAAAAAAAAAAAATACTAAACCATTATAACCACTTGAATCGACAGGGAGGATAATCGCTGTAGTGCAGATTAATTAGTGGTTGAAACCTTAAAGTTTAACATACCCTTGTTTTAAACTGTATCGGAACTACTTGGAAACCTGCAGGAGCAGAAATTTTAGACAATCTCCTAGAAGCTTTGAGCCCCCAATGAAGACGACAGTAACAAAATCAAATAGGTAATTTCTTAAATACTCGTATTTTGATATGTATATAATACAATCCATTGGAAAACCAATGTATTCATATGAAGCATAATATTTAATATTATGTTATGCAAAAATAAAAATAATATAATATATAGAATAATAAAATAATAATATACACATATATATGTTACCAGAAATTTTGACAATTTAGGAAATGATGAAAATTCCTAATAGCGGAAGGAAATGATATCATCGTTTAGGAATTGTCAGCATTTCCGTACGTTTTTAAGCAATGTTATCACTAGGGCTCTGATGTTTATGAAATTGCATATTTTTTCTATTATTCAATTTAATGCTAACCTAGGTACAAATTTAATTCATGTTTTACTGAATCAAATAATACTATTTTTACTTTACATATTTTTGTGTTTTTATTGGATAAAATTACATATTTTATAATTTTATTTATTCATATTAGAGTAGTTTTAAGTGCATAAACATTCGAGCCCTAGTTATCACGTATCGGTTTCTTACACGAAGGCATTGGTGACTATGATGTTGCAGGTCATGTAGCTTTACAATGTAAAAATATTATAATAATAACTATTAACTAACTCGGAACGGTGAGATTATAAAAACCATTTTACTGCCATTACTGTCAATATTGTCCGTGTTCTATTAAAAAATATCAGGTGGGTAATGACTGATATCGTTAAAATGGTTGATAATATGTTTAACGTATCATTTACGTGTTTTATTCAAAGTGTCCCTACCTGTCCATACAACACGGTCCGCTTAGTAGTGTGTGCCTATCTTCTTAGTGCAGTACGTATTATTTCGTTAAAATGGATTTGATTAAAATAAAATATCTAATTTTTTATTAATTATTGATCATTGATTATTTATTAGTGTAATAGCAGGGTAATTAATAATTGTGACAGATTAAATTAAAATATCTAAGAAAAAAATATATGGCATCTTTGCCTGATATCGTTAGGAAATGATAACATGAACTATGCAATGATATAATTTCCTTCCGTTATTAGATTCAGGTACAGAGGTGTAGATTATATATTTTACAAATATAATTATAGAAAAATGTAAAGGAACAAAATATAATAAGGACTAAATAAGCACATTATTATGTAAAATTTAAATAAATAATATACTATGCTATACATCATGTTATTATCAAATACATATTTTGTATTTGGATTAAATATAAAAAAAAATTAAATATGATTGATTAAAAAAACAACAGTTGACAAAGTTTGGAGTCTTACCAATAAATTGAAAAATCTCGTCGCAACGATGAGTCTAAACAATTGTTATTTACTTTTGTATAACGAATACAAATAAAATCGATTGATCAGGTTTCAACGGTTGCACCTATTATAATATGGTTATATTATACGCGTCTACATTGCAATCGACATAAGATTATATATTAAAGGATTTTTTGATGGATACGTTTTGTTCGACGTGTTGACGTTTAGTACACAATAATATACGGATATCATATCAAATAATATATTTTTAGCACTCGTCGATTGTCTGAAATTCGTTCGATCTGCCATCTTGCATGAACACAAAACAAAAATCGTTAAAAATAAGACGTTATAGAAGGCATATACTTATTATTATTATTATAATCATCATCCCCGTAACTATTGTCTCGCACAACACGCGGCCCTTTTATTAATCACATTTTTGGAGTTTTCGAAATTCCTATTATGCCCACTTTACCGCGGTATACAGAAACCCAAACGCCGTGAAGTAATAAGTTATAACTTATAAAACCTAAATCATCGTCAGTGAGTCAGCACTTTTAATCGAAGATCGTTCTCCCGGACGAAATATCATAATATTATTATAGTTTGTAACCAGCAGACTGTTAAACTCGAGCGACTTTGCTAAACTTGGTTACGTACATTTATGACATTATATTATTATATAATACTTATGGATTTATATTATTATGTGGCATGTTAAAAGTTGTTATTTCAACAGTACATTATTGTTTAAGACATTAGTCTTTGTCAACACAAGTAGTGCATGACCGTTACACACATGCATCACGGACGCGGGTGGGCAGGGACAAAAAGCCCCGGATTATAACATTATTTCAAAGGCTACAAAGAGTATAGCTATTATATATAACGGATGCATTGTAAGATTTATTTTCGTACCTTTATCGTTTATTGTCGGCAATGTTTGTACAAAAATGTACTGCGACATTGTAATCACCGCAGTGTAGTATAGTATATATAGCATATTATTATATTATTCAATGCTCGTGCCTTATTGTCAAGCATAAATACTGAGCGTGCCTATTGTGGTAAAATCATTTTCAAAAGCTATTTTTCTATTTTCAACTATGCATCGAAAAAAAACTTTGAACAATTCAAATTTGTATGATATTTCTTTAAAAACGTAATTTTTTTAAAACCCTAAAACATATTACACTACAATAATTATATTTCATAAAGTATTATATAGAATTTAGTTATCAGTTAATCACTCATCAATAATTATCATACATATTCCATGACTGCAATGTACGTAGGTATAACTGATATAAGTATATACAGTATTTGTAGAGAATGTTACTTATACATACGTTTTTGTGCTTAAGCGCCGGCTTTTTATTCGATATTTTAATTTTCAAGTGTAAATTTTTAATCTATTATATATTTTTCCCAAATAACTAGTTTGAACATTTAAATATTGTAAAAACCACCACCGTTTAAGCCCAGCTAGATAATGTTCTTGTCTAAAATGTTGATAATGTATGGTCAATTCACCAAAACTAACAACACACAGTTGAAACTAGCGAACGAACATTTGTTATGTCTTATGTCATAATATGTTTGTAAGATGGACACAACAAACGCATGGATAACTTAGCTCTTAATGAATTTAGGAAAAAGCAACCACGTGAAAAAAAGTGACTTATTAATCTATAACTCTATAAGAAGAACTAATTATTTTAAGTTTAATTAATTTTATCATTAATTGTGTAATAATAATATCATATCTAATATTATATTTTAAAGATATTATTTTGGAACTTTATATCTAGTTATGATAAATGAAAAATACTAAAGATTGCAGGTTATTGAATGACTGAAAACAGCGTTTAAACTTACAATTTACATCTGAGTAACCTTTCATACTAATGTAAAACGTACAAGGTACATTTCACTGATGCAAGACACTGAATCTTGAGCTTTTGACATTTTATTTAAAAAGATTTTAATAGTTTTTGACATAATGAGTAGGGAAAGGTTTAAGACGCTAATGTTTGTTATTACTGTTATTAGTTATTACAAAACTAAGAGTTTCCCCCGTGCCATCCTCTTTCGGTGATAAAATGGACGTTTACCCTCGAACAGGACAAGCCCCCCCCCCCCGGACAAAGAATAAATATTAAACAAATATTAAATAAATAAATATAATTCAATAATACCTTATTACTATCATGATTTGCCTATACCAAATTTACTAGGTAATATAAATATTAAAAATATTAAACAATATTGTATAAAACACAATTAATGAAAATAAATAATTAATGTACTAAATTTAAATATAGCTCATGGAAATTAAAAAATTTTAAATATCATAATAATTTGAAAAACTTTTACATAATTTTTTTAACCTGTTGTCTTTACCTAAATTATTACAAAACCTCCTGCTCTATAATTTAAAATTTTTATTGATGCACTTGAGTTGCTCATCTGTAGCAGAGCTTAAATAAAAAACCAAGTATTTGGATGATTAATTCGCACTAATGTTGCAAATTTATTATTTCATCCTTCCAAAATATTGTTTGTTCTACCTATACCAGCTTTAGTTAAGTCCGTGAAATATATTTTAGTCGTATCAGATATATTATTATATTATTATTTATTAATGTTAGGCTATATTAAACATATTGTTAGTTTTTACACGTTTGTCATTCACAATTTATATTATAATATATATATATATATATACATAATTGTTGAGGACCTTTTCTCTAATTCCTCATTGGATTAGGTACATCGGTAAAGTCGACTAAAGGACGTTTTCTTCGAATTCAAAATATTGATAGCTAACACGCCGGCACTTATTGTAAAAGTGAAATATATATTTCTATATCTACACGACGTGTGATGTAATTCGTTTCATGTTTATATGTGCACGTTCGTCGATAGTTAATTATTATTTTTATGGCCTACTATAAAACGGGCGATTCCTGCTGTATTGATAATCTGCCGCCAATTGTGATTTGTTTGAAAAACGTCTTCGAGATACTTAATCCGCTTCGGATTGTACGAAAATAATAATAATAATAATAATAACAATAAAACCATTTTATTTGTACAGACGACCGATTGACGGCTTATTGCTAGAAAATACCACGTACGACGACGCCTCAAGTCGGTCGGGATCTATCCAATTTACCCGCCAAAACGTCGGATGACAATATATATGGCATTGTAACTACAATACCTATAAAGAATTTTATATTGTATACTGTACACGGTGAAATGCCCGACGCCTGTTGAAATCTCTTGTGCGTCGTATTCGTGCGTATACATGGAAGATACCTACGACTGCATATACTATTGTTCCTGTCGTCCCTGCGTGATTCCGAGAACTGACCTGCTATAATGGATATACCGGATCTGTATTGTTATATATTGTATACCGTATATTGTTATATTTTTATGGACCATGGTGCACGCTGTGTAGTGGACAGTGACTTAACAATTTTTCTCACATCAAAAGATTCACACATTTTACAATAGAAGGGAGTATATATATATATATTTTTATATATTAGGTACGGCGTATGTATATTATGTTATATATACAATCAACCTACAGGTTGTAGGTTGACTCGAGTTTGTACAACATTCCAGTGTTTATTTGAAACACACATAAAACCGACCGAGTGCTTTATTGTTACCGTGTTGAGCATAATTGAGTTAGTCTTTTAGAGTTGGTAGTAGCAATGATTATATGTATATTATATAGATGGTGTAAACTATATATTGTATTATTGTCAATTATTACTATACCATACATGTCACGCGCATTTAAACTTAAAATATAATATGTGTATATTATTCTGTAGCAAAAATCACGAATTAAGAAAAACCCTGATAAAAAAACCAAATAAAAAACAGATATTTTTAATATAATAATCCATATACATCGGGTTTTGAATTAACTTTTATTTTTAGTAAAGTGGATGATTACCGTGATAAAAAATACTCCAAATCTATGATACAGAAATATTCCCAGAGACCAGAAAGTGGAGATAAATGTTTGAGTTTGAAAGTAGTTTAGTTTGTATTATTGACTCTAGAAAGATTTTAAGGGAATTTTCTTAGCGAATTATTGACACGTCATGTAACAAATTTAATACATATAACATGATATTATTTTGTTGATAAACAACAGATTTTGAAATCAATAATAGAATTTACATGTATATTATCTTATGCTTTAGAGCAGGGATGCGCAACCCGTTGTAGATGATGCGTCTCCCACTTAAATTTAAAAACCATTAATTAGTTGTACATAGGTATAGTATAACAGTATAAGTATATTAATATTACGAGAAAAAATGTATAAATAAAAATATTTTTACTTATTATTCGCTATTGTAAAATAATAATAAACTGTGTATTGTTGTATTATTGAGCATAACTTAATCATTATATTTAAATGTATTATTATTAATAAAAAGTATGTGACCTACAACAACTAATATCCATATGATGTGGCGCAGTTTTTACAAAAGGTTGGACACCTTTGCTTTAGAATGACGTGAGCAAAACTAAAAATGTTCTAAATAAGAAAATGTTGTCTCAGCAAAAAATTATATTTTAGTTTAAAATTATAATTTTACCCTGTAAATTAATTCGTATATACATTAGTATTTTTTTAGTTATAGTTATACAGTAACTATGATTTGGATTGAATAGGTTTTTAAAACTGAGATACACCTAAGGATAAAGACGGTGTACCTATATTCAGGATGGTGTAAGTAAGTATTGGTACTAATTGAGCGGTTAATGGTTGCTGTGTTATAAATCAATTAAAACTTGAAATTATAATATTATGATATAACTGTGGTGCGCTTGTGGAAACAACGAAGAAGTGTAGAATATATCTACATCAAGGATTATAATCGTGGTACATGGAGGGAGGGAGTTATCAATCTGAAAAATCGATTTTCATAAACGGTGAGAGCTGTGCGGGACGTCTCACATTCTTCTCGCGACCTCCACTATATTAAATATTGATACCTGGCCATATTTTATATTATATTATAAGTTTATATATTATTATTTTATACTTATCGTACGAAAACCCGATGTAGCCCGGGTAGACGGGCGGCAACCGCGGGTGCTTGCAATGTAATGTGTACAATGAATAACGCGCTGCAACAATGTCTGGTTTGTTTTTACACCGCGGTGTTCCCGTTTATGCAGCAGCCTATACATGCAAGTAACATATTATGAACAGGACTATATATATATATATATATATTACAAAGCTTCAGGAGGTGATGGTGACAGAGGCGGTGGAGGTGTTGGCCGTTACGGTAGTATTCTGGTGAATTGGTCGTGGCGGTAAACGTGTTGTTTCCTGTGGGCGTCGATCACGGAAAAAAATCACCGAGAGAAAAAGAAAAATTGTAAGTACACCCCGCCGACGACCGAATATAATGCGACACGTCATGTGGTATGCGCCTTTGGAGACAGGGCACGGCGCGATGTAAAAACAGACCCGTGTGTGTGCTCGAACAATGGACGACGACAAACACCTTGCCATGGGCATTGTCGCGCGGGTCGTCCCAGGTGATGTGAAAATTATATGTTAGTCGCACAAAGGCCTCCGACGTCCTTGGCTCCGCCTCCGACGACGCGAGCGACACACAAAAAAAATAAATTCGGTTCAGTTTTTATATTGTTAGACACCTGAATCCTTTGTGTCCGTCCGATTGTTGTACATATTATTATAGGTACGTGTCGGTATATATATATATATATATATATTATATACGCGTTTTTATTTTTATTATTATTTTCGTGCGAGTGTGCGTGCCACACCGCGAATATTATAATAAATAATAGTAATAATAATAATACATAAAAGCCCTTTTTACGATTGTCGAACTGATTGATTGCGACCAAACTACATGCACTGCGTTGTTGAAAGTATTATAATAGTATAACAATAATAGTATTGTACTATGATGATGTATGTTGGAGGTAATTGGTGGTGGGCGGGGGTGATGGGCAAACGTGAATCAAGTCGCTGACCGCGCACTTGTTCCGCTGACGAGTGTATTATTTGTTTTAACCCCGGCCGAAAAAACGACGTGAAACAAAAATACTCACACAAAACGTTTTTGTTTGACCAGGGACAATTTATTATAATTATTATTATTACTATTGTTAGAGGTGGTCCGAAATTGATCCATCAATAACTCTGCTTTATAGAATGACAACGAGGACGACGACAACGAAATATTATTTATAAAGCCCGGCTTATATAATATTGTTATCGTCATAATAGTTTAGCCACAATCGACAACAATGACACCTAAAAATGGGGTCCACGCGAGCGACATTGTGTCTAATATGAATTGTATTTCGATAATGAATTCATGTACAAATGTTTGTTTTTCAAGAACAACAACACTACAACACTGTCGAGTGCCGAGTCTGCCGAATATAATTATATTATCATAATAAATTATAATATAATGGATTTCCCGCAGGAAATAGGGCGTGCCCATGATGTTGACCTAGGTAGATGGGCAGATAAGTATACTTTAGTATGGTAGATGAAATTCATCACTGTCTGTGTGCGTATCGTTTCTGACATTTTCAGTGCGACCAACAAATGTCAGCAAATGATTGATGGTAAAACATTCAAATTCATACTGTAATGACCATGAACCGTGATATTCTTCAAATGAGTCTAGAAAAGAATAAGAACTTTGCTATATATTTTTATCTGAAATCGTCCCCTCAAATGCGTTTAAGCATAGATCTGTAAAAGTGTAAACGGACGACAGCGAGTTGGTTTCCGAGTTGTCTGTCAACATGTAATATGATATGAAATGATTTCTAAGTTCCCTGTAGGGGTAACACACGAATTGGGTTCCTATTAGCTTTCATAGTGACAATAATTACCTTTTCAAATTGTATGATATATTTAGCCAAAAAAAATGTACACTCACTTAAGACTGTCTATAGAATAACTAGCCTACTCATAGGTATGATTAAAGGTGTTGCTATATACATTATGTAGTATGTACCCTATATAATATATATTATTTTAGGCTAAAAACTTGTGTTATTGAAGCTTTATATAATATTAATAATAAATATATATATTATGTATTTGTCAATACTACTACTAATAATAGAATACGTAATAATACTTCATAAATATTTTAATTTTAATTTGATGAATTATTTTTAAATCAGCTGAAAATCCAAAATTTTTAAGTTTTTGATTAATTGTTGTTGAAACTAAAAGTTTTTAAGTTGATTATAAGATGAGCTAACTAACTGGTAAGTGCCTATGTTCAAAAGTTTAAAAAAAAAATTAAAATTTTCTAAACTAGTTAATGCTCATTTTTGCTAATAGGTATCAATACCAACTAAAATAATAAAATAATTAATATTGCGCGCGTCAATTTCTTATCACCATTTCCTGGAGAAAAAACGCCATTGTCGAGTACTATATCTATAATATAGTAATATATTAACCACAGTAGGTACTCATTGCTTCATTGGCATATTATAATACTAACTGATAAATAACCATCATTAAAATGTATATTAAAAAAATTTCACATGACATTTTATATTTCATACTTTAATCACTATATTAGCTATAGTATTATCATAATATTTTATACTGTTATAAACTTAACTAATATTATCGGCTCACGATCATAATGCTATATATTTATATTGACACATCACACATTTATAACATAATATTATAATAAAATATATAAAAATATATTGTCCTCAACATTTTATCGGGTTAACTCGTTTATCTTCCGTCTGTATCTCGAATCGGAGACAACGTTTGTATACGGATCGATGGTGTCCTATAAATTTTTGACGAATGTTATGAAAATCGCTTATGGCCTATACGACACCATCGTCGTCGTCGATGGCGATCACCGATTGCATTCACGCCGATCCAATACGCGCACATAATTTATCCTTGCCGGAGAACTAAACGCACCTGTCTTTTTTTCATTCTTTTCCCCAATCGTTATATTATTGTTCCCACATTGTGTCCGCCGCCGCCGCCGCTACGATCACTCGCCGCGTGAAAAAACGAGGTCACGTCGGATTTATAGTGTTTTTGTCACATGCCCATTATTATGTATCTCTCTGCGTGCTGCAATATAATAGTGTGCACTGTGCACACACGCGGTACAGAATATACTATATACATATAGAGGATTCGAGGTAATAGGAAACACTCGCAGTTCTTCTCCTCAAAGCGTCTTAAATCAATTTCCGTTCTGTTATACATATTTTTTTGTATATACATATTATAAAATGTTAAATAAACATACAAATACATAGGTGCTTCTAAGAACCTTTTAAAATTCTTTTATATTATTATTTGAATTGCGCGCATGTTCAGTTGTTGATGTACTTTCCTCAAATAGAAACTTCCACTGCCGATTACTGCGGTGTTAAGTTTTTCGCTTTAAAATGTTAGTATTTTGTTGATCAACCCTCCTCTATAAGTTCATAATACGACGACTGTTCTAAATTTGAATTTATTACAACTATTTACAACCATATATTTTTTCTGCGTAAGCTAATGTATAGAGCAAGAATTACCAATTAAAATTTTGAAATGTCATATAAGGAATATGGAAATTGTTCGAGGGTCATCAACATTGCAGACGTCGATAAAATGTGATGAACAAAAATAATAAATACAAATATTATTATTATTATTTTTTTAATGACATATTTTTGAATTCATCATTCACAGCAGAATAATTTTCAGTGAAATTTAAAAATCGAATTTCGGACAAACATTTTATGATGAGTAAATATTTAAAAAGTCTTAACTACTATGAACTACACGTCCAAAATTCAATCTGGATATTCAGTAACACTGACTGATAGTATGATTGGGAATACAGAATTAAAAATATTTGTTGCCTTCAAAAAATTAGACAACTTAAAAATAATAGGTAGGATTACCTATAAAAGAAAAAATGTATTATACCTAAATAATATTATTTTATTTTAATAATAACATAACGCTTGAAAACTAAAATAATGCATGTATTTTACATTAAATGATTATCTAGGATATGTTTATACATAATATATATATATATATATATATATATATATACGGGTTTACGCTGCCCGCCATATTGTCTACCCGGACAATCGTTCCCACAGAACACATCAGGAAGGTGTACCTATACGTATTTATACAATAACATGCTATATAATCGTAAATGACATAATATGATTATTAATACAATCATATATATTATTTTATTTACTGGGTGGGGGGGGGGGGTGTAATGTGCGCGATCGGAAAATCGAAACGAGTTGAAAAAAAAACAAAAAGATACCCTCACTGAGACCACCGGGTGTACAATTTACACACTCATATGCAATGATGACGGTATTATAATAACATAGATATCGTCATCGTCATGTATATTATAATATTATCATGTAGTATTGTGACCCCGCGGTGCTCAGGAATGCAGTCGCGCGGTGTTTTATACACGCTCGCGAGTGGACCAGTGGCGACCGTGCACACGCGACGCTCACATAATTTATAATATATATATATATATAGTATATGCATTGATAGGTTAACGTATGTGTGAGTGTGTGTGTGTTATGGTATAGGTATATTGTAGGCAGGTACTTGGTTTATACCGGACGACGACCGCGCGCACCCGAATTTATTACCTACTCGTTTTTATACTATATGCCGACGAATAATAATAATAATTTTCACGGGATTTAAAACACCTTTGGGGTTTCCTGCACGAAGTCGTAATGATCGTAACTCGTTCGATTCGTTCGGTACGGTGCTTACGTATTATTGTTATTATTATTGTGTGACATAGGTGGGTACATTATATTATGGTATACATGTGTAAGTGTACTGTTTAACTTTTGGACACGGCTTTCTGCAGGACGACAGAATCATGTGTACCTATGCCTAGTGTCAATCTACTAAATACAAGATGATCGAAATATCATGTTACATCAGCATTCTTTGTTAAATATTATAATGATCTCAACAATTTTGAGTTCAAGTAGTTTTTAAGGGTAATTTTTTGGATCAAAAGGAATTATCACGCATTAAGATGTTTTTTAATCAACTGTATATGTTAAAAATATAATATTTTCTCTGGTTAAAAGTTATTAAAAATTGTATGTTCATGCACACAAAAGAGCGTAGCTAGACATTTCATCAAAGGGGAGGGGGGAGGGGGGTTATGGAGAACTATGAGTATTTTTGAATTTTTTCCTCCAATTTAAAATTTCGTTTAACATAAATATATATATATATGATGGATGGGGGGTCATTAACAAATAATATATACGAAGGAGCATAGGCACATTGTTTACCGTTTACGCGCCTAACGCCTAAGTGATGACTAGGTGTGAACAAGAGAGTACTTAGATATTTTTTTAAATTAAATTTTGAATTATATTTTGAATTCCTTATTAAGAGTCTATAAGTAAGGATATTGATTTTCAACCTTAAAACAAAATTAACAATCATTTTTGTTGCTTGTACAAAAATTTGTTTGTAAGTTGAACCTGAATTCAATTCATTCAAAATTGTTTTTATTAGTCAATAAAATATTATTTTGACCTGCTTGTATAGTTGTATGAATGGATTTATTAGTCAAGTAAATATTGTTGAGCCGAAAATATTGAATATATTATTATAATATTATAATATAATAATGATCATAATAATGATCATAATAATAATATATGTGATTTTATCCATTGTCGAACATTATCACGGAGCAAGAGGATTATATATAAATATATATCATACGACTGAAAGCTTAGTAATACCTAATTGTAGTCGATCGAATAAAACTGTGGCATATATCTCACTGTATGTAATTTGTATGTATATTTATACATTATATATATATTAACTATCCAACTATTTGTATCTATAAGACAGACGCTGTGTCAAAGTGTGAATATACAATGAGATTATCCGAAATAGTGACTATTAGTCGTTCCATGTCTGTGGTTCCGAGTGTGCGGAGTTTACAATGAATTCTATTATATAGGTACCTGGTACCAGGTAGTTTTACTCCGGTACATCTCGATAATATGTATTATATTATATTTATCACATATTTTTATTTATTATTATAATATTATGTAGATTAAATGTTTAGTCATTGGCATTGTGTGCAGCGTGATCCGTAATATGCATGTACAGAAACGAAATACGAAAATCGAAACATTATTAATTATTATTATTGAAGTGCTATAAAATGTGTTTCGACATTTCTAAGATCCGAATGCAAAAATATCGTAGCATGCAAGCAGAAACCAAAAAGGCGCAAACAACATCGAATTACGAAGGCTGTATAACTTAAATCTACTGTAAAAATTGATCAAATAATGCGAATAATATGTGATAGTAATAATATGATTTCTTCAAATATTTGTCTGTATTTAATATTCAATAAATAATAATATAACATACTATACATTATAGCTTGCAATAAAATGATTAAAATGTAAAATAGACGACGATAATCAATCAAATATATGATAGGTATAGTACACAAGCATACTATTTTACTCCCTCTGACGGTTTAAGATAATAATAAAAATAAACTGCCTAAAGCGGATTTTTTTGTTGGTCCCATGCGATTCCGCTTTGGACAATTTTCACTTTATTATTTAAAAAATACCTACCATAAAGACAGATATGATTTGAACACCATTTAACCATACGTATATATTCTTATTATAAATATAAACAATCATCCAGGTTAGGTTAAATAATTTTTAAGATTTTTTTCATTACAATAGTTATAAATAATAACTTATAATATCTGCTATGTGTACGATACCGGACAGTATCGTTGTAGGTATGCGATAATTTATCGCTTGTCCGAAATAAAACATTTGTCCAACTATTTTGTTAAATTACTTTACACCAACGTTGTTCAATATTCGAGATGTGCCGCGATGGATCAATATTTAATTCCGCACGATACGTCATTATTATTGTAGATAGGTACCTACGTCCTACATATTATATACATTCACGTATATCATTCTTATACCTACCACGGAATTCACGGTATGGAGTCCGTGTTTGTTTTCATTTGTGTTGATGTCGCCTGATGAGGTGTAATGATGTATTCGGTTGATTGATGGTAACACGACTACATCGTGTAGGTACACGTTAACGGTTTAAGGTTACGTCCATCTAATATTAATCAATCGATGGTGTATGTAACTATATATATACATATATAATACATATGTGTGTGTAATAAGCGCGTTTTGTATGTGTGTGTTGTGTGTGCTGTGTGTGATGCGTGGTTTAACATAAAGGGATGGAAAAAATATATAACGTCAAAATGGACATCTTTCGAAATATGAATAGGTATGTTTTTACCAGTTACAATGATCCCGTAGTTACATATAGGGTGTCTTAGGGAGGGATTTTTATGTAGAAATATGATGGCTGTAGAACAGAATTTTACATCAATGATAGATGAAGGACAGTGTCGACCCTGCGGATCGCAAGAAGCGAGGGCGTTGTAGATTAATCAATTCAAAATGTTTTACGTCGAAAAAAGAATTCGATTAGAGTAGTCCGTCCATTGGACTAGTCTTAGTCTTGTGAAACGTACCCTTCGCTTATAAGGGTCGTCGGACGAAATCAATCATTACAGTCCAAAGCTCTTCAATAACAATATAATATAATGCAGAAATATATCGAAGTCGTGCACATATAAAATATATAATATTCCTATATACCCGAACGGGTAGTACATTTATTTTTGAACTATTAGGTACCATTTATTTCTACAATAAGTATTTATTTTAACGTGGTACGTCTTCTTCGTCCTCCGATAACATGGCAACTCGATCGCACTAAATGGTTTATCGAAATAAATAATCAATAAAATACATACTATATGGTGGAAAAATAATTTTGATACTGTATTTAAAAAAAAAATAAATCGATTCAATTATTTTTTGAAACAATGTCTTAACAGTCGATAACTCTTAAAGAATAGACCTAATATGATTTATTTTTATCATTTTGATCCGTCCAATATGTTTGGATGACTAATGGAAATTTATTTCTCGCGAACCCTCTTCAAACCCCGCTAACAAAGTACACGTTGCTATTACTCTCTGGTAATTTCCCCTTTAGCAAGGAACCCTGCACGATGTAGTTTTAATAATTTTGAATTGATATGAGTGCGTACCAACTTATTTTTTTAACACCATATAAATCAATTGTTGTCCCACACCGTTAGCATTGCATGGTATGCAACTACATAACGAATATCAGGTATCAAAAAAGAACTTGGATTTCTTGACCAAGTGCACTTCAGTCTGAAGTTGAGCTTCACAGATGAACAATAATAGTTTCAATAATATATTTTGGAACAACGATTTAAACTATGCAATGATATATATTATTATCAGTGGTGAAAGCTGATTCCTACGGGTATGCTAATTTGATAAAATAATTTAATTTTAGTAATTTAATTTTTTTTTTTTAAACAAGGGTTAGAAATCAAATCACTAATAACACATTCAGTTTCTGCGATGGCCATTATACTGTGTATATATATATATATATATATTCATTGACTCCACATTTAGGGTAATACGAGTATGTTGATAATTATACTAAATAAATACGAAAGGGTGGCAAATTTTAATTTTTTCTTTGAATACATTTTGTCTAAAGCCAGCCCTGCCCAGGACATACTCATTCTATTGCACTTCA
Source organism: Diuraphis noxia (assembly GCF_037042655.1). Lineage (NCBI taxonomy): Eukaryota > Metazoa > Arthropoda > Insecta > Hemiptera > Aphididae > Diuraphis > Diuraphis noxia. The sequence goes on along the minus strand of NW_028301711.1, from coordinate 39,745,202 downwards.
TCGATGTCGTAATTTATAAAATGAAACACTTTTAAACTAAAAAATATTAAAAAATAGCGCAATAAAAAAAAAATTGTTATATTATTATAGTCATACACGTACATTTTATAAATTACGACATTGATGAAGTGCAATAGAATGAGTATGTCCTGGGCAGGGCTGGCTTTAGACAAAATGTATTCAAAGAAAAAATTAAAATTTGCCACCCTTTCGTATTTATTTAGTCTAATTATCAACATACTCGTATTACCCTAAATGTGGAGTCAATGACGCCCGACCCAGATTTTATCCTACAATGACTTATCTATACAGTGATTTTTACAGCACGTTTTTAAATTAAACAATCTTAATTTTGTAGGAAATTATGTTTTGACATATATTTTAAGTCACTTATATCGATTAACTTAAAATCTTTGAGTTAATTTTAAAAATCGTATTGATATTTTAAATTGTTTTTAAATATCTGTGATTGATTTTGTTAAAATATGGTGGTCACTAATTTATTAAAATTAGTGAAATTTTTAAAGGCTGTAATTATGATTAGCTTTTGAAATATCTATTTAAGTATTCGTAAAAATAACCTGACGACTCCAGTTTCCTCAATTACTCATTTTATTATTTTTTTTTATGGTGATTAGTGATCACAAAGCAATAAAACCTGTTTTGTAGCATTGTTTTTATTCTCATTATTCTTTGCTAAAGTAGGTCATCTTTTATTATTTAATTTTTAGGGTTAATCTTAATTCTGCCTTTACAGTCCATTTGTTTCATTCAATAAAATATAGGTATACATTGCATTCCACTTAATATTTTGCACTGATAATATTTTTTTTAAATAAATAATCAAAAATTGAAGGCAGCAACATAGAACAATATTCTTTGGTTAAAATAAAATAATTTACATTCAATAAATTACTATTTAAAATAGAGTTATTAAGTTTGGAAATTTGAATATAATCACCTAATATAACCTAGCAAACGAATGAGTGCTAAACATTCATACGATCGTATAGCAGAATTATAGCAGGACATTTTTTCAACAGTAATAATTAGCAAATAATGGACCAAATTTTTTAATAACGTTCAGAGTTCGATATGAAATTCAAAACCATAATATGACAGATGAAATGTAGCTGAACGATGAAGGTTTTATTTTAATCAATATTTATAATAAAAATAATTATTATTGTTTTTATTTTTATTTTTCAAAAGCGAACATTTTTTTATATTTTCAAGTTATTGTAGTGTATGAAGATTATAAAAGTAATGAGCATGCGACATGATTCTTTCTCATCATTTAAGACTTGCTAGATATATATGCTATGCACTTCAGTCTGCTCCTGGGATCCTCCATATGAATTGACTTCGTGCTTTAATAAACTAATAAATAAATAAAAATCGTTTTTTTTGGGATCTCAATTTGAAATTTTGGACATTTGTGTAACGGAATTTTGAAATTTAAGGGACCTTGGGCATCTCCAATTATTCCCACCCCGTCATGATCTGACAGCGATCTATACAACATAATATGTATATTCCCATAGGCATATAAAACAACAATTTATACATTTATGTATATTATGTCATACTGCACCACTACATGGGTGATAATCATCATTATATCTAGTTTATTTATCAGGCTCGTATAAAGATAACGCGATGCTATTAAAACAATATAATATAATTGAGGTGATATTAATAATATTACTATCCAACACATTACCGGGTACACGTTTACACTAAGCGTGTAAAATAATATATATATGTACAGTGTGTACTAGAAAAAATATTTTCAAAAAACCGACCGCTTATATGTCCTACATGCAGGCGTATTATATGTACATATGTGTGAGTGCGTGTATGTATATCCATAATATATATATTATAAATCTTTCTCAATGCCAAACATTGACACGCACAATAATATGTATAAAAGGTTTTTAACGAGTGTTGGGTAGGACGACGAAGGGGTTATAGACCGAAGGGTGTGTGTGTGTGTGTGTGCCGGACATTGGATTTGACAGGCGGCGGCAGTGGAGGTGAACGACAGCGGGGTGCCAGCGAACGGCAGCCACCGCCGCCGATTACCCGCTGCGCTCTTCATAATAATAATAATAATAATATCCTCGGAGCCGACTTGTCTGGCACACATATTTACATCGTACGCTTGGAGGCTGTGTAACAGGCGGACGCTACGACCGCCGCGTGTTCTGCTTACCATATTATCGCGTACCAATATATACATAACTAACAATAATAATAATAATATAATAACACATTATACAATACAATAATATAAGCCCATACACGCACACGATTGCACGTCTACTGAATTACTGGTACCCATACTGAGGCAATTTTACACACAAACACACATACAAATATACGATAAATGTATACGTAAAATTGGAGGGGCGTGTGTGTGTTCGCCTGCGTCGATCTTTTCTACACCTGTTAATATTATAATACTATAATATACGAAGCACACGTACCTATATATATGTATTATAAAACTTGTAGTAAAATGCGTTATTCATATAGAATATTATTATACACTGCGAGCAGCCATGGGTCGGGAAAAAAGATAATGACATTTATTATTATTATTAATAGAAATATGAAATATACCGCGCGGTGTGTATCGGCGTGGGTATATTATAGGCCGAGTGTATATTTTAAATTTTAATAATGTATAAAGTATAATACAACTATATAGGTGCAGTGTGGTGAACTCGTAGTGAAAGAATGGTTATATTTTTATCCCTAATGATTAAAAATGTACAAGATTTATATCACACCAGCGATTATTCGACTGTACGGCTTAACACAATCAATAATAATTTGGGGGTTGGGGGTATTAAATATTGTCTCGTAAACGTGATTTTTATGTTTAATGCTTTTTAAACTGACCATTTATATATTATATCATATGTTGTTCGTAAATTATGCATCTAAAAGACAATTGGTGCATATATAATAACTCATTAGTAATAACATATAAATAAAGACATTGTTTATAACAACCGTCTAAAAGTTAAATTTAGTAATCACTTGGTAATTTTTTAACTGAAGACTCAAAATTGTGAAAGTTTTTATATTTGAAGTCATTTAAAATTATATGTTTTATATTTTTAATTATCATCATTCGTTTTTACTCTTTTGAATAATAGCTGCATCGTTAATTCATTTTTCAAGTTCATATCCTGAAAAAGAATATTTTATAATTTATTTCCATTTATTTTCTGGCGCAAAACATTGTTCTAATTTTCATATGTATTTTTTTTTAATTTATTTTATATTTTATTAATAAATTTTTTTTTTTTGACAAAAAGTAGTTCCTAATTTTTGAATTGTTATATTTTACTTTTTAAATTTATTGTTCCATAGTAAATTATCACATTTGAAAAAACACTGTTAAGTATATATTTTTTATTTTTATAAAAATAACATTTGCTTGCGAATAAATAATAAGCCTCTTTATTTTTAATTATTTTTCACTGTCATCACTCGTTTACATATATTTGTGTATCATATGCAAACGAAAGGTATTTGAGTAAATCATTGTTATTTAAAGCTACCGGTCGCGACCTATACATCCATTGTTTGTAAAGGAGCCTAGTTTATTTACTGCCATGTGACCCTTCCTCATCTAACTATGCCATTGCTCATAATTTATTATCATATAAGATTACACTAGAATTTATTAAATTTAAAATTTAAACAAATAAGCAAAATATGAAAAAAGATATACTCTTAGAAGTTCAATTTTAATTTTGAAAAAATACTTGAATTTGTTCGCTTCTTGTCTGCGTTTTTTAGGAAATTATTTTTTTTTTTTAGTAATTTTCTTTAAAATTTTGTATAATAATATCATTTTTAATCATTAAGATATCTGCAGTCAATTATCAATTATTGAAAAATTTGATATGGGCTGTCAGCTGATTACGATAACTTACAAAATGATAGTGCCCATGAATTCAAGGTCATGTCCCCATTTTTTTAAAATAGCATTTTGAATACAATGCTACAAATCGAAAATCATTTTAGCTATTAAAAGAAATTAAGGAATTCAAATATGTTTCAAAATAAAAATCAGGTTTTTGGTATTGGGTTAATTTTTCTTACTGTTTTTGGGACTTTCGTGGTACATGGGAGTTGAAAACTTTTGATCACAAAATATAATAATGCATGACTGTGCCTATGCGTACGTAACAGATTTCTTAGAATCTTAGCTTTAGCTTATCTTTAATTAGTAATTAATAATTACATAAAGCGTTCTGAGGACTCACGCATACTAATGGTCAATTACGACACATACAGTTACACAGCAATCATGACGGATTATTTTCTAAATTTGACCCCTTAAAAATGATTTACTTCTACAGTCTTAATACGAGTATTGTGTTGTGATCAAATAGAAAATAGTAAATTAGTACATTGTACAAATTTTGTAAACATTTAATTTATAACATTTTAGATTAAGTGTGAAAATATTTATGTACTATTAACTAAGTAAATATTTATGTATTTTTTTGGTAGGTGGGAGAGGGGAATATCATGAAATTTTGGATTTACCATTAGTTCAATCGATAATATAGAATAATATACAGAGGCCAATGTCTCTGAAAAGTGAAACGCAAAGTGTACTATATTTACAGGTTGGCCAGATAGAGACAACACAATATTATGTAATTTTAATTTAATAATGATCAAAACATTCAAAACTAAAACATTCATCTCATTACTAATTTTTTCTGCTATTTGATCAATGACAACATTTTACAATGTATACAATCATAATATAATAACTTCCAAATGGTTCCATAGATGTCAGTTTTATTTAATTCGTATTATTAATTATTTACATACGTTCTATTATAGTCAGTTCATAAGTACTCTTTTTTTGGTTATTATATTTTAAATACTTGCCAGACATAAATATTTATCACTATCTATATAATACATTATAGAAGAATATCCCTGTAGATGTAGTAGGATTGTTACAGTGTCATAATAATCCTATGATATATATATATAATAGTATATACAAGACTATGTAGGATAATATAATATTATAGACATTTGCTAAAATTAAAACGAACAATTACGAACACGAGTATTTTATTTAAATGCATTTCTAAATGTGTTTATACCAACAATAACATATAGGTTAATAATAACATATACACTGAGTTTATTTTGCTCACTCACGTGTATGAGTTTGAAATACCGAAACAGTTTTCTATTGTATCCTGGAAAAACGCATTACCATTCCAGAACACTGCAGCTTTCAGTCACTCAGTTGAAATGCTCGTCTTTTTTCTGTTAAGAATAAAATTTGAAAAAAAAAAACTCGCATGTAATATGCTGGTGAATAGTGATGGAAATGGATTGAAAATCTCCTCACATACGCATTATGTACATATATATACATTATACATTATACGTTATGTTTAATGTGTGTGAACAAAATATTCTTTGATGACTGCTTTCGTTTGTTTTATGCATTCGTATCCAGTCAAACGCGCCAGAATATTACATAACAATGCATAAAAGTATTAATATCAGTATACTATCACGAAATAAAAAGCGTGTGATTGAGTAACACCGAAAAGTCTGAAAAAAAGAATAGCGATATATACGATATATATTATAATCATGGTTTAGCTAAAGGATTTTCCATGATATGTAGTGTAATTTACCGTTTTGCTTGCTGTTTCAAAGGCTATTCTGAACAAATATTTACAACTGTCTTGTCAGCTTATACAGCTTTCATCTTGCAAAAATTACAATTGCAAAATTTTTAAATTACATGATATAATATTTAATTTTAAATTGTCATTAGACATATACTATATAATTGCTTAAAAATATAAAAAATATCTTGTGCCAATAAACAGATTATGTTATATAATATCAAATAATTTGCTGCATAATGCATTAATATCATAGTTTAAACGCGGATAATCATAAATTAATTAATATATTTACATATATCTGTTTTTATGTTTTTAACAACGGGTAGGTATAACGCGTAAGAATAAAACAGAAAATCATTCAGCTACATACTATTTCTATTAATGTCTTCCTCTTAAATTTAACAATTATACTAAAATATTTGTGTTTTAATACAATTTACAATAAGTTGATAAATTCTTCATTATACTCTAGTATTGCTGTCCCCTTGTTAAGGATTGCCGATAACCACCGATACTCATGTATACAAAATTCTAATTATTTTTGATAAATATTATTTAATCATTGGCTAAAACCTACCAAATTTTTTTAACATAAAATATATCGTTTGTATATTGGGTATTGTAATTGCATTTATCCAAAATATATAATATAATTTATTATTATTATTGCTATTTTAGTTTAATGTATTGTCAAATAATCGACAATTCGAATACAATGCAGTATAGCATATTATATGATCTGTGATCGATTAGGATGGTTTTATGTCAAACATTTTTTACTCATTTTCTTTCCCCAATTAGCGGTAACCGAAAAAACATGAAAAATCCGTTCATTATGTTCAAAGTGACTAAAAATTAAAAAAAAATCAATACAATTAATTGAGTGCCCAGCAATACGATATAATTTTTTAAATCGAGTACCATATTTAAAAAGAGATCGATATCCGGGATGATTATTACAACACACATGTTTGATTCTATATCAGTCTATTTATAGTATGTTACACATAGTTGCAAATTGAGGGGGCTGGGGGCTTAGTCCTCCAAAATATAGCCATAGCCCTCCCCCCCAAAAAATGTAGGGCATTTTAATTTTAGTATATTCAGTGGTACGGAAAGACAATAATATAATTTTGTTTTAAAAACATAGAAGATTCCAGTTTATCTTAACGAGAATCTTGAAAAATTTAATGAAGGATAATATTTCAGGATATTTAACCTTCGAATTTAGTAACTACGTATAGCCTGTAGCATAAACTATTAAATTATTTTCCAAATTCTAAATTTTTAATATTAAACTCTGTAAACCCAAATATGCATAATACTTTAGGTATATATCAAACTGTATATTAATAGGCACGTTTAGTTTTCGCTGATTGTGACTATATCACTAGAAAAAATAATACCTAGATCACTATAATTGCATGATACTAAGTTTTTTGTTATGTATATGTCATACTGTATTCGAGTTTAAAAGATTATAGTTCTAGTACCTATATAGTATATAGTATAGGTACTTTGGCATTTGATACTTATGATTTCCAGGGTAGCCAAGTTGAAAAAATAATTAATTCAAGTTGAGTAAAAGTGAACACAAGAACGTTAAGTTAGAATAGTTAATGTCTATAAAACCATAAAATAAAAATTTTTAGTACTAACTAATTAGGGTTCTTCTAAATGAACTTAGAATAGCTTAATTATTTCAACAGTCAATTAAACTAATTGAGGTTCTACATTCATCACAGAAAATTAACAAACAAGTTAGAAATATTAACTTTGATTCAATGTTCACCTTTGAATTTGTAATTAGTCTTCTAATAAAAATATAAAATATTGTAATATATTTATCCATAGGTACCTATACAATACCATAATATTGTCTCGTCGACGGCATCAGTTACGATCGGGCAAATTATCCGCTCATACACGTGTCGAGTGTGGGTGGGCGGGAGAACGGCGAGGTTCGGTTTAATGAGATCGCGCGCGAGACCCAAAAACAATGGTGGTGCTGTGAATAGGGCGGGTGAGGGTGTATGAGAGGCGGCACTTAAATTGCAGTAACTGTATGTATAGTATAGTGATATAACAGTAGAAAAGGATATGAAGTCAAATTTGGGCTTTAACTGTAAGTTAAAAACTTAATTTCATTAAGACTTTTTAACAGAACGAATAAGTTAGTTTTGTAATCAACCTAACGAATTCATTGTAATACTGAACCGCTAAAATTTAGTTTTGTCCAGTGCATTGTAAAATAATATAAATTACGTTAAAATCAATTTTATACATATAATATGACGTATCTATGTGCAAAACTGTAGTTAAAAGTTAAAACTAATTAATTACCTATAGTGTCTTAGTAATTATTCGAATAATCGTATGCTATACTACATTAATTTTCAATAAAAAAAAAAAATAAACTCATATCATTAAACATTTTCTTGATTAATTAATTTAATTGACATTAAATATGCAACTTTTATAATTCATGATGTCACAGTAATAGTGTAGGTACTATAAGAACTAAGAAGGAATGAAAGTATATTTTTAAAATATATATAAAATATTTAGTTATTGTTTGAAAAAAATGGAAATCGCACACATAATATGTGTATGCGTGCGTGTTGTCCAAATGGAAATAAAAATTAATTTATCAACTATACACAACTATAATTATAATAATTTATGGTCAGTAATTCAATAGTTTGCCACATAAACTTTAAACCCTTCGAGCTGAATATAATATTCTTTGTTGACTTTAATATTATCTCATAACTTAACTAATTCATAAGATAGGTATCATTTGCTTGCTAATATTTGGTTATTTATGTATACTTATATATATATATATATATATATATATATATGAATATAATTTATAAGTAATAATAGTAATAGTACCTAACCTTAGAAGTAGTATGTATACCTTAAGTAGTATTATAGTTATAGTAAGTCAACGTCGTGAGCGCGGGAAGTGGATTTACGGCAATCGGCGAGTGGGATGATTGTCGATGGATGTGATGGTGGAGAGAGGAGAGAGTACATAAATATATATAATAATGATACAATATTATCGTAAAAGTGTTTTACGCGGCGGCGGGTGATGGTGGCGTCGGTTGAGGAGTTTGAAGAGGCGGAGGAGCGGCCGCCGCTGAACCACTACGTGTGTACACGCGTATCCCCACCCCCCGCCGTGGTCCGCTGGCAGGCAGCGGCCAATAAAAACGCAAAAATCGTGCGGATAGGTGTGGTTAACGGACACGCTCCGCGGCCGTGTGTACAGGGTGATCGCGTCACGCACACCGTGGAAAACCACACATTTTTCAAACTTGTAATGTTGTAGCCAAGTTCTGAGGATCGTAGCTATAAGAGGTTGTTCATCACCATGGTGGTCCTTGCCGTTGGTATATCGGTTATCTGTTTGGAATGGTTGAGGGAATGAAGTATTGACTCCATCCGAATCAAGGGTCAAAGTTCAAAGTAGAAATGCAGGTCGAATTGCGTGCGAATTTTCTACTGGGTGTGACGGAATTTAATGCTTATCAGATTTTAGTCAAACAATGTATTTGGAACATTTATCTGTTCTTGAATTTTACACTTAGAACTGGCAGCTAACAGAGCTTAACAAGTTTGATTGAAAATCGTACCTACACATCATTTTATTAAAGATAGGTATTAAGTTTGGTTGTAAAAGTGACTTTTTGAAAAACTGAGGTAATTCATAAAAAAAAAAAATCATTAATTTTCTAATTATTATTTATTATCGACATGTTGAGTAATATAACACTTTAATCAAAAATTAAATTTTCATTTTCATTATCTATATTATCTTATTTTTACTAAAATAATGTTTAAAAATCAAATTTAGCATATATTTCTTTTTTCAGCAAACATTAAACTTGATATTGCTCGTCTTGACATTAACGCATCCTTTAATTTCTGACTTTCTGAGTTAGTATACCTATCTAGCATGTAATATGTAATATTTGAACAATGTATATTATTGCAAAAGTACTTCTATGTTCGATGTTCCTAGGAATGGCATAAACTTTTTTTGTTTCATAATATTGTAATATATTTGAATGCTCGTTATTCATTTCATATTTATTAAAATATAACATAGGTACTATGTATTACATAGTTACATAACAAGCAGTATATTTTCAATATTCTATAAAAACCTTATAAGTTATAATATACTATAATATTAATACTATCCATTCATGCAGGTAATAAACATACTATTATTTTAACCATCAATTAATAATAATTATATTATTATTTTGACAATTAAATATAAATACAATATAGGTACACAATACCTACTTTCATGTTTCTAAAAAGATACGTAATTTATGATCATAAAATAAATAACAATACCCTTATGTCATCAGCTTTTATTCTTAACAATATATCACTTCTCCACAATCGATTTGTTTGAAAAGGGTGAACATAAAATATTCCAATATAGTCATCAAATATATAGTGTCAGAATTTAAAATTGTTATTAAACTATATACTATATACTATTGAATATTGCTCAACAGATAACAATACGCATTGAAAAAACTGTTTAAAGTAGGTAAATAACAAATTATTGCATCTAACAACTCTTTATGCAATTATTTATTATTTGAATAGGTATAGAACTAGTTATATAAAGATTATATTTTGATAATGAGAAACAAAAAGACAAACATTTTAATTTTTAAGTAGAAAAAGCTGTCGACACGTTTTATTGATGTGATTTATTCAACTTTATTTTATGTATTATAGGCATTATAGCTATTATTCAATAGCTTTTTAGCATAATACCATTTATTGAATCTCCTTTCAGCCTTACTTCAAGGGTATTATAATCATCGTCCTTTTTAATTTATGACCTCACAATTGTTAGATTTTGAAACCAATTTAGTGAACCGGAGATATTCTTTATAGCAGGATTTGTACATATTAGCCAAAGTAGTAAATTTACTAGGTATATGATAAGAGTGTTTACAAATCACAATCAATTATCATATATGTGTCACATGTTAAAGTTTTACAGTTTATAAATTTATAATAATATTAAATCAATGTGTGTCAGATTATGAACACGATGCATGTAATTAATGTAATTCCTATACAATTTTCGATTCAAATACATATTTTTAAATTTGCTATGTAATGCAGATAATAATTATCATTATAAACATAATGGGTTAGAGTCACTAAACTGTTAAAAACGAAGAAACTTCAAACATTAGTGAATGATTTTGTTTTTGATTTTAAACTATTATAATGTATTGTTGTTCAACGATAATATAATCACAGTATATGATATGTATAAAATATTAATGAATATTATATACTTACGTTTTTAAGATAATACATTATCTATATAGGTAAAACATAAAAGGTATATCTTACTAACCCATCACATAAAGTCTGAAATGTATAATATTATTATGATGTACCTGTATATTATATTTTAGAATTATATCGTATTTAGACATTAAACCTAGGTGGATATCTTTATTTTAAATTCAATAATCGATCATTCGAGTTCTGGCTCACTTATTTATATCTTTCATGCACTATACAGATCGTGTGAAAAAGATCGAAACTGACAACTGTTGTACCATAGACATTCAATACCTATCATATATATTATAATAATTCCCATATCACCTTTTAGGAAACATCTCAAATATTGAGTGGAGGTAAAAAAAAATAAAATGAAAACAATACAAATACTGCAGATGCGCTTCTAAACAAACGCCATACAAACAGAATACACGCATAACAAAAGCCATAGTAATGACAGGAAGAAAAAATAGACCTTAATTACCAGGCGCACAATATGGAAATCGTCATTATGTATACACTGTTGATGTTTAGTTGTGTTGACGTACAGCACAATGGAGTCAAATTAAGATTATAGGCTAGTTTGGATGAACCATAATCCAGTATCTATACCAGTGGTTCTCAACTGGTGTGCCGAGGGATCGACTAGGTGTGCCGTGAGAAGTTTCTGATATTTGTTATTAATAATTATGCTGGTAAAAAAATATTGAAAACAGTAATTTATTTTATTATATTTGTGTTGAGTTTGTCGCGAAAACTTATGATTTATAATAATTTGCCTTGACCAAAAAATCTTGAAAACCACTGATCTATACCTATATATAACATAGCGCTGTCACAATAGCTTGTAAATAATAATAATTATTAATATTAGATAGTGTTTTGCCACATCGAAGTGACGAACGTATACCATAATAATACCATATAATATGTATATAGACGAATAGATATGTAAACATTAAGATATAATATAATATTAAGATATTGTTTTATTGAATATGAAATTACATGAAATTATAATCAAAACGAGTCGATCAGACCGATCAGTAAACAGTTTTTGAACATTTATAAATTGTTCTTGACTTGTTGTGCCTGCCTATGTTTTTTTTAGGTCCAGTAGGTGAAAAGAGTACATTTTCAATCAAAATTTAAGTTTATAATATACTAATATAAACTAGTATTTACTTATTTTCTATGTAGAAATAGTTTTTCCATCATTACGATTGAGTTTTGAAAGAATAATCTATTAAAAAGAATCATCTATAAACAAAAATTTTAAAGTGTCTATTTGAGCACCTCCCGGGGTTGAGTAGGTGAATTTATTAGTGAATCTAAACTATCCAGGGCGTCACCCAAACTTATATAAAAAATGCATTCAAATTGGTCCAGCCGTTTAGAAGTTCAGTGATATACCTACACACGTACAGTTGAATTACATATATAAAGATAATTTTGTGAAATACTTATATGAATTAAGTAGGTATTATGAAATACAATTTTTTTTATAATAAGAGCAATTTTAAAATAACTTTACATATTTTTAATAATAATACATTTATATGCTATGAGTTATGTTTGGGAAATTTCAATATGCATGTTCTGCACTGGTAAACTGTCACACTCACCAACATTTCTGGTGAATTTTGACATTTTGTAAAACAAAAGATAAATTTAATTATTATTTTTAAATATTAAATTGCTTGTTGCAACAGGATAGTAATTCTAAGAGATAAATACAAAAAAAATAAGAATAAAATATAGGTACCTACTTTTTTTTTAATCCCACCAATAGCAATTTTTGAGTAATCTTGTATTTAATTTTCAAGTTTTTTTATCAAACAACATTTTTATAATATTAACATTTATATGAAAAATAATTCAAAATTTTCAATCGTTTGTTTTAAAAGTAGTTCAGAAAGAATCAATTTTGTTTTTGAAAATTAGGTATACTTAAATAGACATTGTTAATTTAACTTTTGGTAAAAATATCGGGTATACTTTCGTAACAGAAAATATATTGAAGTTCAAATATTCATATATATAAGTTCAGATTGCTACATTAGAATTAATGGTGTACCTATATTGTAAAAAAACACATACAAAAAAAAAATACTATTGCAAAATCAATGTATTGATTGTGCCGCTCAGAATCAAACAAAAAAATATTGGTGATATTGTTTATTTGTAATACAATTAAATTTATGTATTCTAAAATTTCATGGTAAAAAAAAATCGTATTTTATACAGAATTCCGTTAAAGATAATTAAATTATTTTGGAAAATTTTGTTTAATGGAAGTCCGTAATATGGAATTTTCATTGTATATACAGTTTCTCAACCCCCCATGATTATCAGGCAGATTTGAATGCCTATACCTATATAGTATATATATTGTCATGGGGCGAAATCCCTATAGCCCCGAAAATCCCTGTTTACGCTTATTAATATTAAATCCATTGTATTACACTGATTTTTATCCTTTTTCCAATTGAGAAAAACGGATCCATCCATGTTGTTTGCATTACCAGTTGTATTAAAGTCGACTCATGACCATAAAATACAGTAGGTATATTATTTATAGGCGTGTAATATGACAATGTGAAAAACTTTGAATTGTTTAAAACAACTCTCACGTACACACCCAGGGTCAAGTTAAGGGTCGAGAGCAATGGAAGATTTTTTTCCTAGGCGCCTCATCATGGTAAGATGATGGAGATAGTAAAATCAGAGCTGAAAATTGAAAAAATAACCAGAATCGGTATTAAATTTTCATGTTTTTAGAAATATAGTGGTAATTGATAACCGGTTTCCAAAATAATATCAAAAACTGATATTATAGTTTTGGAAGCGGTTTTGAATAAATAATAATTTTTTTTTATTAATTACCTAACTTAATTAATCAGTTTTGAAAATAATATAACCGTAACCGTTATAGATTTCTCCCTTTTAGTAGATTTCATGACGGTCTCCGGTAATTGTTGACTACTGCTTAAAATTGAAAGTTTAGAACTGGAGAGCAATTTCCAGTCTCAAAAATGCATGGTAACCGGTTACACTGAAAATATGTTATTGGCTTCAAGCTTTGATAGTTGGTGGCTGGTACCTAGTTATTAAATTGATTGAAACAAATAAAACAGAATTGAAATTTTAATATACCTGATTATTTTGTTAAGTCTGCAACAATCAGTAGTACTGTTACGAAACAATATCAGACGACAGAAACGGTCCTTTTCAGACCACCATTTAGGCAACCACAGTAACAACACCGCTATTCACACAACGACATTTAAACTCGAACAGCCGAACAAGGTTGTCGAGTGAAAACAGCACCGTTGAGATCAAGTGACCATAACAATGAGGTTATGTCGACTCGTCATTCTATATCGCCTGATTCAATAAAAGCTACGGAAATCTGATTAACGTGTATAAATACCGGTACAGCAACCGAGGACGTCTCGGTTAAGTTACTATCTACTGTCTTCATTATCTAAAATTTTCGAACGTCTCATTCTTGCTCATCTTCAAAACAATCTTCGAGACAAAATCCGTCCAGAATAATTTGCCTTCAGACCTGAACACTCAACCACTTTACAATTAACCAAACTTACCCACCAACTTAAAACAACGCTAACACCGCTTCCATCTTTCCCGACGTGGAGAAAGCTTTCGATCGAGTCTGGCACAAAGGTCTACTTTACAAATTTTCTCAACTCAACATTCCGACTGAAATCGTTAAAATCATCGAATTCTTTCTTACTGCACCTTCATCACTAAAATCGAAGACTCAATCTCATCCCCTAGAAACATCCTCGCAGGCGTCCCCTCGAGGATCCTGCCTATCCCCAACTCTATACCTGACCTACATCAACGACATACCAACGACTCCAAAAGCTCACCTCTCACTTTTCGCCGATGACACTATGTTCTTCACCTCTGATAAAAACCCCAAGCGTGCGGCCATACAATTACAACACCAACTCAATCTAGCATCCACCTGGTTCCACCGCTGGCGTATTAAAATTAACCCAACCAAAACTGTAAGCATCCTATTTGGTCGCCCTAAAACTACACACATCCCCCTACTACTACTTGACAACCATACAGTTAACTGGTCCAAACAAGCTAAATACTTGGGTGTTACAATAGGACACAAACTCAACTTCGGACAACACGTCCAAAAAATTACCAAAAAGGCCACCCGCACTCGTGGTATAATCTACCCTTTACTCAACCGAACATGTCCTTCCCACTAACAACCAAACTTAGCATACTTAAACGTCTTAAACTATATGTCTCACCCATTCTTACATATGCTGGCCCCTCTTGGGCACCTTTCATCGGTCCTTCACATTGGAGGCGTATCGAATCCGTCCAAAATATCGTCAAAAACTCGGTTCTTCTTAAATCTGCAAACTTCAAATCCATCGAAACCTCTATTCAGTTTCAATCCAAATCTATGTTCTACAAAAGCTCCTTCTAAGATCATGACCACATTCGACTTTTAGGCAAAATTCACACTCCTCCTACTACCAAAAAACAACCAAAACCCTACCCATTTACTTGGAATAACCAATAAACCTAACCATCTCCAATCTTCCACCCATTAGTAGAGGCGCAAGCCTGGTATAGTTAACGGCATAGCCAACCACCCCAAAGCAAAAAAAAAGAGGACGTACGCCACGTACAACGCACGTTATCCGCCGACTGCCGATCACCCAGTGAACCCGTTGCCGAATACCAAGATTCACGCCGCACGGACGAAACACGACGGTTGTCTACCGGAGACCGTGGTGAAACGGCCGGCCCTATCAACGATACCATTGTCGAGCATCAACAGTGAGCGTACGGATTGCCTACCGGCCGAGCATCCGCTTATTCTCACTGGTCAGGGTTAATCGGTTGTCAAATACGCCGGAACACACGATACGAGCGGATTTATCTCGGAGGACAACGCGGACACCATCAACCGGGCGGGAACGACGATCGATCAAGTCAACAGTCCGAAGCCCCGGACCCATCCGATAGATTCTGCTGGTCCACCATCGTCGCGACCGACTCAGTCAAGCAACACAGAAAACGGCTCTTTTCAGAGCCGCCACCACCACCACCTTATAAGACACTTAATTAGTTGATCTTTTCCGAACCTGCTTCGCCACCGGAGTACCGCTTATACCTATAAGCTTGTACCGGTAACGGGCGGTTCCCCACCGTCTTGTCAAAACTTAGCATACCCGACATTGTAAGTAGAGTCCGGCCTGTGCCCGACTAGCCACAAGCACCACCGACTGTGCCGCCTCACTTATCAAGTCTGGGTGGTGCAGATCGACGCTTTACTTGTCCCAACATTGTATAAATTATTATTCGGTATAGCAATAGATTAATGTGATTACCAATACCCGCAATTTTTTATTTATTTCATGACACTTGAATTTCAACGTTCCGTATCAGTTTGCACCATGTGGCAATTGATATGAAGTAGCTATTATGCATTTAACTAATTTATCGTATCAACAGTATATAGGCGTAATATAGTTATGGTTTTAAAATTTCATGAAATATTTAATTTCCTTGAAAAATAAAAATAAAATATTTATTATAACTAAAAGTTTATAGTTATCAGCTTCCAAGTGAACATTTTTAAAATTTGGTTTATTTTATGAAACAGACAATATTTAACATATTTAAATATCATTCAAAAGTTTTTTTTAACAAATCTATGATGTAACAATTTTAAACTGAACACTTTATAATTACTGAAAATACACTATTATTACGTGTCTTCATTCTGTATTTTATCTTCATTCTCTCATTCACAGGGTCAGCTACTGAAACTAAAAATATGTTTTATTTTAATTGTCTTGTGGCATTTGGGAATGTCGACCAAGAACAAAAGTTGCATATTTTTTTTTTTTAATGATTTACGAGTATTTCCTTTCTTTTAATTACTTGTCACGGAAACATTAGTGAATATCATGCTTTTTTCTCATATAATCTATCTAATAAGTTATAAATTATAATAAATAAATTGTTCAGCAATATTAGTAGGTATTTATTTAAAGTTTATGGCCATATACCTAGTAAATAATTAATATGCTAATAACTAATAAGTTATAATTATAACTTACAAATTAAGTATAGCTGTATAGGCTTATAGCTACAACTTTGAACTTACAAGTTTTAACTAAATGTTCAACTGTTTAAAAAATAATATGAAAAATTAATAATTAAGATAGGTAACTACAATTTTTCAATTTTATTAACACCACCATATGTCATCATAATTTGGCGATTTGGCTCCAAAAAACATGACTGATAAAGTAATAAATAATAATAATAATTTAATAGCAAATAGGGATTTAATTGATAAGTGACAACCGATAATATAAAAATATAATTACATTATTAATACAATAATACCAATTGGCTACAATATACCATATTATGTAATTATATACGTATAACCATTGACTGTTAACATATTATTTATGGTTAATTCATAATACTTGGTTGACAAGTCATACTTAATTGGTATAACTTATTAGTTATCAATGTTTTCTGAGTGTAATCAATATATTATTTCTAAATTAATTCTAATCATCTATAACCGAACATGTTTAAAAGAAGAAAAAATATTTTTCATAATTTCATTGAAAAATTTCAAGTGAAATATTTCAAATGCAGAGCCCTAAATATAGTAGATTCTACGGTTAACTTGAAATACCGTTTTACAATCAGTAGGTACCAGGAATAAGAAATAAATACTTTCTAAGATATATAATTTATTTTTATTTCATAAGTATAATAACAAATCTTTATTAAAAGAAAATAATTATTTCATTTTGTTATTTATTTCGGAAAGTTTTTGAGTAGTACTATAACGTCATCAATTGTTCAATGTTTAGTTATGTAGTAAACTTTTCCTATAAAATAACTGTAATAAATAGTACATAGTACATTCATTATAAAGGTAAGTACATCAAGACATATCATTATATAATACCAGACATTCTATTATACTTAAACATACAAATTAATTTAAATTTACGAGTAGGTAGGGATGTATGTTACGTTCAAAGTGTATAATGTGCAGGCCATAGTGTCCAATTTAAAAATTCAATGTGGAAAATTATACACTTTTCCCCAGGGTTGTATACACACCTATATAAACAAATATTATTTGACTTTTTTCATTTAAATGAGTATCACCTAAAGTACTAAAGTAGTCATACAATATTGTATTTCACCCATTTTAAATATTTAACAAAATAATGAAGGATGCTTACAAGTACGATAGATCCATCGAATAACTATCAATAACTATAATATCAATATATCAACAATTAAGACGTATCTATATTTTAATAGGTGAATATCGTTTTATATATATAAATACTCTAATGCAGTGGCTTAACCGGGGAGGTTTGGGTATTAAGCCTCCCTCTACATTGCCATTTTTCTCACTGATTAATGTATTATTTATATTATCTACGCAAGAAAACTGTAAAAAACTTAGTTCAATTTATACTTAACCTTTCTCCACTTCATCATCCCGACTATATCATTACAATTATCGTAGGTTTATAATGATTATATATTGTACATCTTGTGGCTAGTGTAGTTGATCCTTCAATTGTACAATTTTAATATCTGCATCTAAAATTATGTTCAACTAAAATAATATAACAATTATTATTTATTGGTTGTGTTTGTTCGCTACTCCCTGTAAACGGTGCCTGTGATAATTAAATATGATCTGTTAATTCAGTGTGTCAGTATCCATGTTGTAAAACATTAAATTATTCATGATGTCTACTCCCGGCGGTAGACGCATAACTAATTGTACCGGAAATTATATCACTGGACCTTAAGCGTTAGCGTTGTTCATATTATGCTCAAATCGCGACTGACAAATTGAAACTCGAATAATAATAATGATTGAAGAGCTGATGGACATTTCCGGTAGTCGCGCGTTTTAACACTCCTAAATAATACAAAGTAATATAAACCTACTTTGCTCATGATAAAATATAAGGTACCAACCTATATGAGTGTGTATAGTATATATTACACGAGTTGGTATATATTATATACGTAGTTCAAAATATTAATGTAAACAAAATTTGTGGTTTAACCATAATTTATCATGTTATTATATTTATTGTAAACTTAAGCTGCATAAATTAATACATGATTTTGCTAAATGTTGATATTGAAGAAAAAATATTAAAGAAATGGCTATTATATAATAATAAATCGTATACAAATAGTATATACTTACTTTTAATTTCACAAAATGAAAATAGCTGCCAAGTGGTTTTTTTATTCAAACTAGGTAAGTTTTATATACGTTAAAATTTCATACTGTGCGAGTATTAATACAATACAAAATTATAATTTAATTTAAAAATGTTCTCAAACAGTTGAAAAAATTCAAAAACAATTTATTAATGTTCAGAAAAGCTTATCGGATGAATTATATATTATATACAGAGGGAGAGAATTGGAATTGTTTTGGCTTTGTTTAATTTTAAAAGAAAAAAACAAGAAAAGTTAATTGGTAAAAAGAATCCCGTTCATGGAAAACGGGAATAATAGGGGAAAAAAGAGAAATTAAAACAACAATAAGCTGCGAACACTATTGTATAGTAGGCACAAAAGCTTTTCTTTCTTTTTTGTGTCCTTTTGCTTAAAAACCTACAACAGGGATGTTAAATTAATGAGCTAAACAGGACGTGGTAGGAAATAAAGAGAGATGAGAAATGGAAAGGATTGACCAAGCAAGTTTTAATTGAATGCCAAGGTTAAGTAATAAATGCGCAACCAATACAACCTTTGTTCGTCTTGACT
Organism: Diuraphis noxia; assembly: GCF_037042655.1. NCBI lineage: Eukaryota > Metazoa > Arthropoda > Insecta > Hemiptera > Aphididae > Diuraphis > Diuraphis noxia. The sequence goes on along the minus strand of NW_028301711.1, from coordinate 39,725,313 downwards.
TACACTGTGAGTATTTTTCAAATAAATAAACTTATACAATTCAAATTAATCAAAGGACACATTTAATTTGGACTTCCACACATTTTTAAACACTTACCATTTTCTATTCAGAAAAAAAAAATGATATCTAAAACATTTTGATAAGTTATGCGAGATAAAAATTAAAACCTATTAGAACAAAACTAGTTGTATAATATAATAGTTAATATGTAATAATATAGGTATATAGTATTAGTATATAGTATATACTTACTACATTTTTTATAAGGTATATTTTATAAATATGTATAGCATTTCAGAAATATGTAAATTTTAAATGTTATCACGGCTTATCAATCAGATATAGAATAATGTATGTGTTCAAAAACTTCAGGAAAATTAAATATCCTTATTAAAATTTGTAATATTGCGTATATTGGTGTATACTATACATCTATACACAAATACTTATTAAAATATTATGCCACCATTAAATATTACCACAATATACAACTGTAATAACTAATAATTATAGAAATATATTTTTGGATACCTAATTAATAGTCAGTAAGTGTAAGTGTTAGTACTCTATTAAACATCATTTTAGATTTAAATATTCATTATAGATTTGAAACCTCATCAGGGCTTGAGACTTGTATAATTTCCTGATTTTTATGGGTTGACATAAAATGTAGCAAAATGCTATATGAAAGTCTATGCAATGTGACAACACGTTGAATTATGGAATTTGAAAGTGCTTTTTTTAACGATTAAAAAAAAAAACAGCGGGTAAGTCGTGGATGTCGCTCTGCTGTACAGTAGGTTACTGCAATGGATGGGATTAAATTTGAATGCAATGATAGGTATCATTGTATACGAAAAACGATTCTGAACGGAGATGATTTGTCAGTCTAGGATATATTATATTTAAATATTGTCATATATTCTATTTTGAAACAAATATTTTATTTTTCAATTAAGACGCATTTTGCATATGACATGGTTAATCAATTAGTGTAGTTATCATGTATGTGTTATCAGTGTAGGTATCATAATCCATAATACCTTATATTATCATAGATATACATGTACCTGGTTTGAGGATAAATCGTTATCATTACGCGATTTCATAAAAATTTAAAACTCAAACGCTCAAAACATTTTTCCTATAATGACGCTTCAAATTTTCTCTATAGCTATTTGAAGCAAAACTTATGGAAAACATGTTGTTAAATTTTATAACATTAGATATAAATACAAACAATATTATAAATTTTGAACTACAAAATAATTTGAAAATATTCATGGTTTTGACGAATTTTTGTCAATATTTGAAATTCAAATGCTAATAAAAATGTAATTTGAATTTCCGGTGGACATTTTTTTTGTGATAAAGATTGACAAACTGACAAAAGGAATCTTGTATTAAATTTTCAAAGCTTAGATTTAAAAAGAAAATTTTTTATGAATTTCTAGCTTATAATAATTTGTGAATTTTCGTGATTTTTACGTATGTTGTCAAAATTAAAATTTAAATGCTTGTAAAAAAAAAATGTTACTATACATTTTTTTTTCAACTGCTATTGTAAAAATATTTTAGGAGCGTTGTATTCAATTTTCAAATCTTAGGTATAAAAGGAAAATTTTTTATGAATTTCGATCTAAGATAATTTGAAAATTGTCGTAATTTTTAAGTATTAAGTCAATATTTGAACTTCAAATGCTAATAAATAGGCCATAAAAATTTTATCGACACTTCAAAAAAAAATTGTCAGAAAAATTGAAAATTTCAGTTGTTTATAAATACCTCAAAAAAAGTCAAAATATTTTGAAAATTAAATCATGTAAAGAAAATGCCAATCTAAATAACTTGTAACATTTTTCAAGTATCTATGACTTATACTTTTTGAATAATAACAAATGTTTAAAATCGTTTGAGGATAAATCGTTATTGTTACGCTATTTCGTAAAAATTTAAAATTCAAACGCATTTAAAATTTTTTCTATAATGATGCTTCAAGTTTTCTCTATAGCTACTTGAAGGAAAACTTAGTGCTGTATTTTTAATCCTAAGTTATAAACGCAAAAAATTTTATGATTTTTCAACTTCAAAATTACTTGCAAATTTTCACGTTTTCGACAGATTTCGTAAAATTTTGAACTGTAAACGCTTATTAAAAAAATTGTGACTTACGATTTTTAATTTTTTTTAGCTACAATAAGAACAACTCATAAGGAACCGTGTATTAAATTTTCAAGTTATTTTGGTCATCCAACATTTTTTTACTGACACTTCAAAAAAAAATTCTCAAAAAAATCGAAAATTTCAGTGGTCTATAAATAACTCAAAAAAGGTCGAAAATTTTCGATCAATAACATTAGAATTTGGTGAAAATTTCAAGTATTTACAGTGATTAGTTTTTGAATTACGACCATATAAAAATATCGATTGGTCGAAAACTGGTTTTGCGTAAAAATTCCCGTTTTTCTGTCATTTTTTTTTTTTGTTTTTCTCGATTTTTTTGAAAGCTGTGGGAAAATGTTTACTTTTTTCCTCTATAATGCACCAAGGATCTTCAATGTTACATCGGAAACCACCCCTAAAGTTTGAAATCGAAGCATTATTTCGACTAGTTATGCTGTACACAGACACACACAAAAAAAAAAACAAACATCATTGTAAAATCAATACTTCGTTCAGAATCTAAAATTCTTGATTTCAGTTTTTCTGATTATTTTTGCATTTTTGCGTATCTCTGCATAACTATGAATGATGGCGTAGGCCACTGACGTATCCCATATTTTTTCCTATACTTTTCTCTTCAAATTTGTTTTTGATAGAATTAAAATTATAAATAATTCTATTATCTTACATACCTGAATTCGTTTATCTTTGCTATATTATAAGCTTTGTCACATAGTCTTTCATTACTGCAGGATTGATAAAAATAATGCAACGCTTAAAATAAAACTGGATTTTGAGGAACAAATTAATATAATTGAGTTCATGTTCAAAATATTTCTAGTACTTTACCATGTTCTTTAAAAAAAAAAATTATCAACTTTTCCTAATTTTTTCCTATTTAAGGATCTTTTTTTAATTTTTATTAAATATTTTTGCTTAAATTTAATTTTTTTAAATACTTATATTTGAGTGCTTGTAATAATTTTTTTAAGTGCTTTAAGTACCAAGCCCTAGTTATTATAAACACATGTTCTCGGTAAAGCTTCTTGTTGATTAAATTTAAAAAAAAAATGAATACCTTTAGATGTATAGGTAGATACATAGTAGAATTAGTTTTATGCAAATAAATAAATGCATAGTATTCTACCATATGGTATTATCACAATATCACCTAAAAGTCATATTATTTTTCAAAATTTTATATTTAGAGCAAAGCAAAAAAGAGCTTTTGTTTTTAGTATTTTACATTTTATAAAATGTGTTGTTTTAATCACGGGTCTATTCCTAAAATCTTTTTTGTAGCATCAAGAATCTTAAAAAGTAAGAATCATAAAAATCAACAAAGTATCAATGAGTAAAAATGTAACTAATATAATATATAAGTCTGTGTTCTAAAGACTGACATTTAATTTGTTTTTTTGGACATCGAGTTTTACTCAGATACATTTTTTCATTGATTTCTTTATTTAGTTACAATGTTAAACACTAACCGAACTCTAAAAGAAGCATTTTTAGAAAAAAAAATACATTATAATATCATAGTTACGCGACATATTTAGGCATGAAACATAACATTCTTTGTTATGTAATTGATTGATTCGCCATCAGCTAACAATGCCATTGTTAAATTATATCATATACCTACACATCATTTTTTTTTTTTATTATTATTTCAAAACTTTTTGATTTTAATCATGCGAACTAAAGGGATTGTATTTCCAAATGAGTGATTTATGAAATTTCATTTATCGTTGTTTAATTTTTCTGAATTCAATTTTCAATTAATTTAATTCCTATTATTCGATTGTATTTTTTTACTATAGAAATCTATAAACTTATGGATTATGGAATGTTGAGCTTGAACACACATAATGCAGTTAAAAAAAATTAACTATATTATGCACAATTTCGTAAAATATATTTTAATTTATAGGTAGGTATAATAAACTAATAACTGTAATAAAAAAGGGTATTAACATTAACAAAGTATAAAATATAATGTACCTATTTAATTTTATAATTGAACTAAATCATGAAATGTGTAAAAGTTTAAGCTGAGTAGATATGTTTTTTAAATGAATGTAAGCAACATAAAAATAAACGCTAAAATACTAAGTTTTTTTATATCACCGTATTTTATACAATATTCATATTTTATAATAATAATATATGTGTAATATATATTTTAATACAAGAATAACAATAACTTTATATTGTGTATAATGTGTGTATTGTATACAATATAATATCAATTTTGTTTGTAATACAATGAATCTATTATATTATGTATATTTTGTTATTGTTAAATTTATCTTTCATCCTTTTGTCACACCTTAAAATAAACTAAATAAAATACTCACTTTAATAAAGATAGATGTCATTGTGTATACAAGTAATATACTCGTTTAAAAGATATATAACAAATTAATTGTAATAAAACTAATAAATCTTGCTTGTTCGTGTTAATAGGTACCTTCAGATATAAATTTTGTAAATTTTTACAAATTAGGTTTTGAAATATTTTACCTATTTTTGGTGAAATAGGCTCCCCTTCCTTTCCAGGGTAATATTTATATGGCTGACCTTTATTGATCTTCAGTTATATTTTATACCAACCTAATACTACAAATATGTCTACACATATAATTTAAAACACTATGAACTATAATTTTAACTTTTAATTCGTTACATCACGTTTTATTATTTTCAATCGTTATTATTGTTATCGTAATATAAACTAATATACTTAATTTTGATAAATTAGTGTAAATCACGATTTAAGATAATTCGTGCTTATGATGCATCTTTATCTTGATAAAAAAATATTAAGTATACCACGGCTGAGTGGGGGTGTTATTACACCTGTAACACCCCCCCCCCTGGCTACGCGCCTGTTCTGAATTAATAATGTCGGTTTGTTGCAACTTAAAGTTGTGTAAAAATACATTTTCAAATATTTCGATAGTTTTGCTTTGAAATAATGAACGTGTCTGATGGTAAATGAATCGCGATATTTTTTAAACTATAAAAATCTTTACATCACATACCTAATTTATTATAAAAGATACAATAGATTCCTAGTTTCAAATGTCTTTAATTCTAAATAGTTCTATTAGTTCTGATACGAAAGAGGTATGCTATTTTATTTCGCAATCAATGACGTGATCAAACGTGTGGAAATTATCGTGATCGATAGCAAAATTGTGAACAACTGCAGATATTATAACCTCGGATACACATAATATCGTGTGCTTGATTTAGGTACTATGATATAATAATATTGTTTAGAATACACCGTGCTGCACACATCACAAACACTGCGCGTACGTATTCGTATCACATATTATTATGTATGCCTGTGCGGCGGAGTTCGGGCGTCATTAAAATCTAATTTCTCAATAACATATACGGGGGGCCGCTGCGTAAAACTGATGGATTTTGAAAAAAAAAAATTATATAATAATAATAATAAAAACCGAACAATAAGCATCATTAGTATGTAGCGTGTGGTAAGCCTACTTAGGCCGTAATCACTCGGCATTTTTTTTTCAGGCGTTTATTTTCAAATTAACGTCGTAGTTCAGCACCATTGTATCGGAAACACCTCGACTTTGAACTCTGCTTTAACGTTGCGCTATACACACTGTATGGCCGATATATACACACGCACACGGCCGTGAAGTGGATGTCTATTGAAATCGTATATAATATAATGATTATTATTATTTCATGTTATTGTACTGTGTATACGTATGCACCGCGCGTTTGTGTCCGTTCTATTTACAGCTTTTTATTACGAGTGCGTAATGACAATAAAATATTCTTGTTTTTTATCATCATTTTTTCTTATCCGTATTAATGACTAAAAGATTCGTCTCCGGCAGTTTGATTTCAACACACGCCCGCTCATCGCATTATATTGAACGTGTATAAAGGTAGGTACCTACTTACGATTGAATAAGTCCACATTATCAACATTCGAATCATAGTATTATTATAGGCTTTCCAAAATGTACACAGTCAGACCCACGATAAAATGAGCAATAAACGATTTATTCATCTCTATTGTGTTCGAACTCGTTGTAGCAATTTTATAAACAATCATATCGATCTTTCGTCATTATATTAATTTATTTAAACGCCTATTTCAAGGATACGATCTTATGAAAGGGTCCATATGTAGCATATGTTGTCCTTTGTCCTTAAAAATATACACTGTATATACAAGAATAACGAGCTTCTCTTATTTTGTTGCGGAATCAGCTAGATTTGATTAATTTTCGATTGATTAATAGGGGAAAATATTCCACGTACTCACTGAACTCCGTTATACAATATTTTAATCTAAAACTTTGAAAAAAAGCAATTTCATGTGGTTATTTTATAGCATTTAGAAAAGTTCAGCTGGTGCAGACTGTAGAAAGCCTTCTTCTTTCAAAATAATAAACAATTATTAATATATTCGACAGTTCTATGAGTCATGAGAGGTTTTCCTTTGAAAACATTTTTGTTAATATTATAATAAACAGTATCCCTCCTTTTTCATAGATAGTTATCGGACAGTAGATCAGTGAAAAAGTATTATGATTAAGGTGGCAAGTAATATATAAAGTATAATTTTAAAATTGTATATAGAACTGTAGAATATTTGGAAAATAGACAGCGGACAATCAAGGCTTTTCTTTAAATATTCTTACAACAGCTATTCCAATATAATATTATAATTTATAATATTGATATCTATAATAAATAACATTAAATATAGAGCTATGTGTCCGATCTCACGTAGATATTATAGTGTAGTACAGTGTTCACTATTTCCAATCAGTCTAGTTATGAAATATATTATATTAAAGTAAAGCAGCATCATTTACATTTTTTTTTTTTTGTGGTTTATGTAGTACAGGGCTTACGAATAAAAGAATTCAGATTGCTTGGCTAGGTAACTTATAAAATTTGCTGTGGTGAAAAGTGAATTGTCGTTCATTCTTATATAATAGTATTGTGTCTCTGACACTTTTTGTTTAATAGTCTTTACAATAAGACATAAATTATAAGTCGTTTTAAGAGGTTGTTCGGGTTAAGAAGTACAAACATTTGCATCTGGAAATGAAGTTAAGCTATGCGTAACGTTGCTTGAAGTTGAATGGGTTGCTGATTTCCCCTTTCTTTTGCATAACACTCGAATTGTTGTGGAAGACAAAATTAATGAAAGAATTATAATTAAAAATATTTAGATTGAATAATTATATAAAAAATAATATATTATGTGCAATAATTAAAAATAAGAAATTTAAATTTCAAGCCTTCTAGGTCTAATTTTCCGACAAATAAACAAAGCAGTAAATAAAAAAAAAAATTCACAAACAGATGATAGTTATTATTTTTCTGTAAACATAAAAATGAGTGTAATATGATGATGTACCTATAGGCTGGCGATGATAATCATATAAATTTTCATTGGATTAAATACGTTTACTCAGATTGCGTAGGTACCTAACATAATAATACATCGTATGATTTATGGTTACATTTTAGTGACCGGACCTTGTTAGAGTAATCTGAGAACTGCAGCGTGAGGGTCTTGCGACGATCCCCAAACGAGTAGCCAACACTATGATAAAAAAAAATAAATAATATTTCAAAATGTCTTATGGGATAATCGAATGGACCACTGGGAACCGGTTGTAATATTACCACTTATCAATAGGGTTTTGCGTGTGAATATATTTTGTCATTGTTTTTAAAACTACTGAAAGGGGATGATATAATCGCATTGGCAACGATGACTACGGCGACGTTGACTAAAGCCACGCCGTATAACGTTATAATGTGTTATATATATTTATTGTACGACATTATGTTCGAACCGGTGTTGTATCGAGACTGTTATTATTATTATTACTATTAACCCTTTGCAGACATTGACGAACGATAACGGCGAGTGTTCAGTAATCAATTTAATCGAACGACTCGAGGGAAAACCATTGAAATGGTAAAACGCGAAATCAGATTTCACAAAGGACGGGCAAAAGAAAATATTGTATATGAAAACACTTTTTTTTCTACGTCTGATGTAAAGACGAATCACAATGTAATTTTTCGCAGCTCTGAATATTTTTGCAAACACAATAAGTGTTCGACCGCGAGAACGAAGGAATAATAAAAAAAAATAAACCCGACTACGGAGACATTATTGCAATAAAAAAAGGACGCTGCAAACGTCTTTCAGTTACTTTCTAATCAAGTGCTCTTTTATATTCGCACCCAAATATTATTGTACAGTGTTCGACTACGACACGTCATGTTCGTACAACAACGTCAACAACAATAAAATATATAAATATGTGTTCTCGATCGAGGGCACCGATTATACGATTTGTAAATGTTTATTATAATATTATTATGTCGTCGAAATCTGTGGGAAAATTTTCTTTAAAATATTATGTTACTATAATTTATAATATCATAATGTTGTTATGTATAATTTATGACATTATCTTGAATACTGCAGCAGACTTCTATTATACTATTATATTGTTGTAATAATATGATTTACGTATTGCATAGGTAGGTACAACTTTATTAAGTTTACATTATACCATCCAAACCGGTGTAGACTACGCAAAAGCTGCGTTCAGGACTTCAGGTACGTTAAAACGGCTCTCGCATTCTTAATTATATCTGTAGATATATGATTAGATTTGTCATTTAAAATTTCTTAAAAATTCAAGAATTTATCAAAATAATATACATATTAGTGTGTTCACAATGAAATCGTATGAGTTATTCTTATTCTAATCATTAAATAATACATAATTTTTACAATATTATGCTGGTCTTGAAGAATATTTTTTGTTTTGTTTAAAAAAAAAATACTTTCGAACATTATATTATATGTAAGTGGTTCTCATATAATATCTTGAATCTTAACTAATGGACGGATCCTTAAGGCATTATCTGGAGTACAAAACATCCATTGTACTATCGCAGTCTGCAATTATGACGTAATCGTAGACATATTGTGGCTTTGTTTAGACGCCTGCGATCTTAATGCAATATTCAGATCCATTTCTTTAGCAACCCACTTTTTGAGTTGCGATCCATCCAATCGTTTGTACCTCGTTTACACCTGTTTGTACATCAACAGTTTTAAACTATCCCTACTTTGATTTTGGGGGTGCTGGGAAAACGGTAGCACCCCAGCACTCGAATTTCAAGTTGAACCTTATACCAATCGTTTGTAACTCTGTTTTACCTGTTTGTACCTCAACGGTTTTCAAGTTGTTCCAAATTTTAAGGTAGGGATGCAACGAAAACGACTAGACCCCACCATGGAATTTTTTTTGCAAATTTTCCAACACTTAAAAAAAATTAAAGTTGAAATAAAAAAATGTTAATTGGCTAAAAAAATGTACGTTGATACAAAAATATCATTTAAATTCAACTAAAAAAAAATATATAATAAGAAATTAAAAAAAATTTCGGTTATATAAAAATATATTTAAATTAAAAAATATTTATTGAGTCAAAAATCTGAGCTGAAATAAAAAATACTATTTAACTAAAACATATGTATTGAGTAAAAAAAATATTGATTGATATATAAATAATATAATTTGATTAATAAATATAAATTGAATAAAAAGATTTTAGTTGATTAATTCGCATTTTAAAGGGTTGCTCAATCGGAGATTTTGAGATTTACGATGGAAATTTTGTTTATAATTTTTGTTTATAAATGGTTGCTATAAAAATCTAATTTATGTGTTGACACATTCATCACTTTATTATTACATCTATAAAAAAAAATTATATGTATAAATAATTTAATATAATTACTAGGTATTATTATTATTATTATTAAATAACGCGTCTTTGTATACGCAATATTACGCATACTTACAAAGTTTATGTACGTTAACTACGGGTTTTTCTGAATATTGAAATGTGTTATAATAATTAGGTGTTTTACTTATTATTTTCGAATATTAATACGTCTTCATCAAGCCTGGGCATAAACGCGTTAAAAATAGTTAAAATTTAAGTTAATTTTAACTTTTAACTTAAATTTTTAAAATTTAATTTTCATTAACTTGTTTTTAACTTAACTTATTTTAATTGATATAAACTTAATAAATAACGAGTTACTTTTAATCAAATTCAAGTTAAGTGAATTTATAAATAATTAAATAATAAATATAATAAAAATAAAAATAATTATTGATATTAAATGGTTATTTACTAGAATTGGAAATTGAAAATATTGTTAAATTAATTTCTTGTTCCATTAACCAAAATTTTTCAAGAAAAATAACTCAATTAAATACATATTATAGATATTGCAATATCCAATTATATTATGACATATATATGTGTATCGTATATATAAAGATATACCATACCACACTGCGGCATACGGGCATATTGTAATAAATAATAATAATAATTAATAAATACTAATAAGTAATAACACTAATAACTAAAAAGTAAATACGATACCTATTATTTTATTATATTATATTGTATTAGTGTATTAATAGATCAAAAGATTGTATTTGTTTCGGCATTTTCAATTTTGTATTTTTTTCGTACCTATGTATAGAAAAGCTATTGGCTTTGGCTATTTCCTGTGGTCAATAATATTTATGATTTTTATTATTTTAAACTATATTACTGGGTAATTATACAGGGTGATTCTTTTATCAAACAACACTCATTATTTAAAAAAGTATTGACTTTTTTCAATTTTTTTTTTTTTCAAAATTGTAGATTTACACTCTTCTTGAATTGTTTATTATTTTTATATTTTTCACCCTTATATTTATTATATACACCACCATCAACTTTTGATTTTCAAATGGTAACCTATACTTCAAATTTCATAATTTAATAAAGCTATTTTTTTAATTAATTATTACGTTAAAATTTTGAATTTAGCGCTAGTAGTTTATGAGTTATAGGTATTTAAAGTTTAGATTGGGAGAGTGGAGTGGTACGGGGTTACCCCGCAAAATGTTTGTCCACTACTCCGCTTGTCTAAACTTTAAATACTTATAACTCATAAACTACTAGTCCTAAATTCGATTTTTATGTATCAAAATTTTTAGAAAAATATTCTGCTTTGGAATATGAAATTAAAAAACTATGTTGCCGTTCAAAAAAGTAAAAAACTTAAAAAATGATAAGGATAAAAAATATTTAAAAATATAATTTTTTAATAAAAGCGTTGGTTTTTTAACAACTTGAAACTATGTAAAACAATATTTTGAAAAAAGTCAATACTTTTATAAATAATGAGTGTTGTTTGATAAACGAATCACCCTGTATATATACATATATGTATATAAATAATAACTTAACTTAACTGAGTTAAAAAAAATTAGGTTAACTGTTAACTTTAAACTTTTTAAAATGTTTTCCATTAACTTAACTTAACTCTGTTAAAATTTATCATTAACTTGCCCAGGCTTGGTCTTCGTATATGCACCCCCAGTTTATGTACGGTTCTTTAAGTGTATTAAAATAAAAAAATTTATATTCTTACAAATTAATAAAAAAAAAACTAATATGGTTGTCGAATTATTGAACATAAATGGAACAATTATGCCCCACGCTATCATTCAAATTATTGAGCTAGCCTGCTTAGTGCAAAATCTTATGTGTTATATGACATTCAAGATAAGGCCCAAGAAGTACGTAAAAAGATACCTATGTGATAAATCACTGGCAAGATTATTCAATAATGTCATATGATAGTGACGGAAACAATTATCGTTGTTCTGCCGACTACTTTAATGATATGTTAAAATTTAATACTTATGGAGGTTTATGTGAACTGGTGGCAGCCGCACAATTTTTTTCGGTACTTATTAAGGTGTATCACAATGATGAACTGTATGAAAAATTTGGTTCAGAAAAGAACCCCGTAAAGATTTCGTTTTAGTTCTTTGCAAAACCTATCTAATGGGCGTTCAAAAAACAGTTTCTGAATTGAAATTTTATTCTTACCACATCATGATTAGACAAACGGAAATCAACCATTTACTGTAGTGTAGATCACTTTTTAATCAGTATTTAGTTGATATGTAGGTACGCTAAAATTGAAACAGAGTGGTTAAATTTTATTAGAAACAATCAAATGCAACTCAGAGCTCATAATTACATACATCTCAGAGATGCTATTGAGATACAAGATTCTGATCTAGCCCATCTTGGTCAGATGGTAGTGCTTCCGTCATATTTTACTGGTTCACTGTGGTATATGCATGAAAAACTCAGGACACAAAGACATACGTAGCTCCATGTCCCCGGCATCCCCACTTTGAGCTTTCGTAAAAAACCTGGGCTGATCGTTTGTACTCTGTTTATACCGCAAAAGTCGTCGTTTGTTCCGAAAGCTGTAAAAAGTTATAAAAGTTTTAAGTGAAGCACGACTCCAGCACCCCCACTTTGAGGGTTGGTATAAAAAAATCGGGCATAATATGACTCTTTCACTACTCAGCCAACGCACTTATCGCAACATTTACCATGAAATCCTAGTTCCATTTTACAAATTAGTTGTTATTTCGGGTTATTTCGGTTACCTTCGGGTCCGGCCCATGGTTGACAATATTGCTCAAAGCAATGTAACACCACATCATGACTCTCGATACGTGAGCAATATGTCTTGAGTTGTCATAAGGTACTTATGTATATGAAAAATAAAATTTATTTTTATTTTTTTAATAATAAAAAGGTATAGGTTACCTATAGTTTTTTATAAGCAAAAAGAGAAATACACGCCTTAAAATAAAAATAAAAATTACCCAACTTTATTACTAATTACGATCCATCTTGAACATTAAACGGCAGTGATGGGTTTTATAACCATTAGCGGTCATTTTATTTACCTGGTTATCTAAATTTGTTCATACATCATGGTTTATCATTTTTACTATTAATTTTATAGGATGCCTTAATATTTGAAAAAAAAAAGTCAAGCATGAATAAAAGAACATTTTGGAAAAAGTTATTTTTAGTTCCTGGGAGGGCTGGGGAAACATCTGATGTGAAAAAACCGTTGTTTCGGTTGGAGGAAATTTCGGGAAAAATTCACGAATGGTCACGGATGCATACAAATTCCGTACTAAATATTCACGAAAGAAAATATTGGAAAAAGTTATTTTTAGTTTCGGGGAGGGCTGGGGAAACGTCTGATGTGGAAAAACCGTTTTTTCGGTTGGAAGAAATTCGGGGAAAAATTTGCGAATGGTCGTACGAATGCATACAAATTCCGCACTAAATATTCGCGAAAGAAAATGTTGGAAAAAGTATTTTTAAATTTGGGAGGGCTGGCGAAACGTTTCTACAGCCCCCCAAACTATTTTGCTTTTTCCTTTAAAAATAAATTCGTACAAATTCTGATTTTTGGCGTACAAATTTATAGAAATTCCATACTAAATATTAATGAAAAAAAAATTGAAAAAATCTAAATGTGATGGGCGGGGAAACGTTCGTACCTTTCATTCAAAAAACATAGACAGAAAACGACGAATATTCAAAGTATAGGCGAAGAGCTCCAAAAAATTGTAGTTTTTATGTTGAAATAAATGGTAAGAAAATTGATAATCGTTAGGTAGTGCCGGATAATCCAGTGCTTTCGTGTACATTTGGTGCTCATATTAATCTAGATTACTGTAACTCTGTAAAATTTATAAAATACATTTTTAAATATATTATAAAAGGAAGTGATCAAGGATCAAGTGGTTTTGAAAACGATAATGATGAAGTCAAGATTTATGAAAGCGGTCGATATATCAGCAGCTCTGAGGCTGTATGAAGAATTCTGACTTTTCTTATCAACGAAAGATTTCCAACAGTCTTCCATCTTTCTGTGTATTTAGAAAACGGCCAGCATGTTAATTTAAACCCTAATGAATCCAGTCGTTTAACAGACATGATTAATATTTCATCAAAAACTACTCTTTTAGCATTTTTCGACTTATGTAAATGATTTTGCAAAAACATTTCTTTATGTTGATGTTCTCTCTTACCTATGGAAAAATAATAGATTTAAGAGAAGAAAACGTGGAATTAACGTAAATAGTTAGTCGGGAATAACAAGAGATAAATCTCTGAGTACAGTGTATACCATTCACCCTAATAATACCGAGTGTTACTATTTTCGTCTTTCATTTGATGAAATCTGTGGTCATATTTTTTGAAATTGAAAACTGTTAACGGCACAATTCAACCTACTTATCAGGCAGCGTGAAAAGCTCTAGGGTTACTGGAAGACGAAAGGCATTGGGATACAACTATGGAAGAAGCTGTGCTTAGTGGTTCTCCATTTAAATTACGTGTACTTTTTGCAACTATGTTGATATTTTGTCAATTTTCAGATGCCCTAAGTCTTTGGGAAAAATACAAGGACAGTCTTTCAGAAGATATACAACATCGAGTGGGGTTGGATAAACAGTACGAGAATGTGAACTCAATTATTAATGAAGTATACAATAAATGCTTAGTTAATCTTGAAGATACAGTTCTACCTCTGCCATCAAGATACGAAGCAGTCGTACAAAATAAAGATTACCTTCGAGAGATCAATTATGATTAATAATGGAACTATATTGCAAGTTAAAGATCAGCACAAAAATGTAATAGAAGCTATCACTGGGTGTGCAAGAGGAGATATAGTGTTAATTTCGAGAATAACGTTGATTCCAACTGATTATCCCTTTGAGTTTAAAACTTTAAAATAATATAATTCCCACTCAAAGTTTGCTTTGCTATAAGCCTATAACTATATTAATAAGTCTCATTGTCTCAAGGGCAATCATTGCGCATGGCAGGGATTGACTTGAGAGAAGAATGTTTTTCATATGGATAGTTCTATGTCACATGTTCTAGAGTTAGCTCTGCCAATTAATTTGTTATTATAGCCGCAAATGGCAATACCAAAAATACTGTTCATAAAGAGGTATTGAGATGAATAAAATATATCAATATAAATATTTTGTTTGGTTTATATAACACCATAATGTATATAATAATGTTATAACGACGTTGTAAAACTTAATTAGTTTTAAAAGAGATTACAGAAACTTCTATACAATTCATAGGCAATCTAGGATCAACATATCTAAAATCAGCCTGTATTAAATATAAAATCTGATAAAATAAAAGTTATAGTAAGTAACACAAAAAAATTTACATTGGCGAAGCCGAGTTATTCAGGTATTATTGAATAAAAAAAATCCTGGTTGATATAAAAATATAATTTAATTAAACAATATTATTAATTCAATCCAAAAAATTAAGTTAAAACAAAAATATATTTTGAATACAAAAAGTTTAGTAGAATAAGAAATTTATGAATAAAAAAATTAGTTCATATTTATTTTCATTAAATAAATATTTTTTAATCAAGTTAAAATCTAAACTAAAGTAAATTGAATCAAAAAAGCTAAGTCAATTATTATTTGAAATTATATTTTTTGCTTAACTTATCATTTTTATTCAAAATATCGTTATTAATTGAACTATATTTTTTATATCAACTGAGATTTTTTTATTCAATATATATATTTTATTTAATTAATATTTTTTATATCAACTAAGATCGAGTGGTATAGGTTTAAACTCGAAATTCGAAGGTGAGGTTAGGAAGGTGCTGGAGAAATGGAACTGTCAAATTCGCTGTATCCCAAATCAGATGGACAAACACGTCATATCTAATATTATAATAATAATTAGCATTTCTCCTGTATGCAAATAAAAGAGTTTGCGTTTATAGTTATTAGTGATAGAATAAATATGGCAATAGCTGTTTATGTGTGCAACTATAATAACTATATATATATATTTCAATTAGTTACGATTTGTAATATTGTAAATAGGATTAAAAGTATTGTCAAACTACGTTATTGTAAATAACTCAAAAAGAGAAATTGATTTTGAAATGCGAAATCCAGCTATGTTATAATGTGACGTGGAAAGAAAATAATAATAATTGTGGGTTTCGTCGTTAGACGCCATAACGTGAAATGGGTATTATTTCGGCGAGTAATAATAATAATAATTAATAATAATAATAACAAATGCAAGGGCGTTACCGCGAACAATATTATACTACTGACTAACGAATACAATGAGAATAACACCACTGATGGCAGTGACGGATTTTCAGTGAATAAAAAAAATCAAAACTCGAATTTTTAATTAATATCGCATGTGTTTCGCAATGACCTTATCAGCATCATAAAATATTGTAATATTATGGACTATAATGTATGACGACGTATAACTTACTACTCGTAAAACTGCTAAAATGTACCATATACCTTTGTCGGTATACCTACTTACGTCCCGACAGCCTACGACATCTATTTTATTTATTTATGAATAAAATCTTATAAAATTTTGATAATTTTAACTCATAATTAACATTATCTCCTTAATATTATATTATTCAACAAGTACTTAATGAATAAATAAATAATTATTTACAAAACGATAATGGTATATATTTTGTTCATTGTTGCACATATTTTCAGTTTTTACTGTATTTTCACATGGCATATTGTGATACTTTTTTGTACATAAAATCTGTACCATATTGGAAACAAGGATTTACAGTCTGGCCAACAGAACGGTACAGGTTAAGGTATGTAAACTAAAATTACGATTAATAAAATAGTTCAAGAAGTTCAACCAATCACAGCTCTATAATATTTCTCAAGAAACCACATTTAACAGCGTTGAGTTGTGAATGCATCTTATAATGGAGTACCTACGTTTGCGGCCAATCGGTAGAATGGTTTAAGTTGTATACCTACACATTATGTCGTGTAATTGAACATTGGGAAATCGTTGAAAATTCACCGTGTGTTATTACATATAAGTTATATTCGTAAAATCACGATGAGAAAAATTATTTTAGTTCGTGCAAAATTAATTCATGATATACTACAATATAACTTGATTGTATAATGTGGTGGATATTAAAATAATATTTTTTTATTTTCGGATTTACACACTATAGGTTTGATAATTCCCTCGACGTTACATTATTCAAATATTTTTGCCACACGCGAAATGTTGAAAAATTTTGTTTAACAATGCGAGTTTTTTGTTTTGCGTCCCCTAAAAATAAAACATATAATGAACGATGGCGTTGACTTCGATAGAGAGAGATACAGTGACAGAGAGCGAGGAGAGAGAAAACCAAAATTGCATACACTACATTAAACACGCCACTCGTGCGTAATCTGCCGCTGCGGTCGTGTCGCTGTAGACGAGCCTTAGTTAAGAGGCCGTCGTGGTAAAAGTGAAACGTTTTCAACGCTCAAATAAATTTGTTACAACAGATTTGTTACAAACTTTAAATGCAAAGAACATTGGTTAGGTTAGGAAAATATAAATCGAAAATATGTTCCGAGAAATTTTAGGACAACCTCTCTCGTGATTATTTTGATACTAAGACCATGTTTCTACACTCAACGAGATTTGAGCACTATTAAAAATAAAAATTAAAAAGGCATGTCTTTTACGATCGATTGCTGTGATTTACTGTGACGGCCTCTCAATGTATATTGTTTATACGTGCTCGTTTATTTTTAGATGATATTATATAGTGTAGGTACGACGTACGTTATACATTTAATATGATAACCCCCGTCGAAACATTATGACAAATTTCACTTGAAATAGCTGAATTTATGAAACTGCAGAAAAAAAAAATAATACTATAATATATAACTGTAACTGTACGGGATACACTGACTATATATTCTATATTGATCATTGGTCAATAAATATTAACAATAGGGGCCTGAGTGGCGCAGTAGTCACGCAGTTATCGGTTCGATTCATAGAAAATTGCAAAAAATTGCATAGTTTTACGCGATCACCAATTTTTCGTACTGTCTTCCGATTACGTCTCCCGGTTTCCAACTAGGTCCCACTCCACTGGGAGTGAAGACCACACAGGTCTCCTTTTGGTGAAGGGGGGTTGTAGTTGTATCATGTATATAGTGATATATACATAAATAAATAGATCACATGATCTCCCTACTATACCCACTTGTGATACGCATCGTCAAAGACCTTAAGGTCACGAATATAGAGAAAAAAAATATTAACACGTTATAATTTAGCACCTACACTATGAACTTAGGAAATACTTCAAAATTGTTTACATTAATGCTAGGTATACTAAATTTAACATCCAGCATAAAAAATTAGTACGACTAACTCACGTCATATAATAGTAACTGGTTTTCACATCTCACCCTTATTTTACTTGATTTAATCGACCATGGCGGTTTATAAATTATATTTTAGTGACATTATTATTATGTACAATATAACTGTAGGTATTAGGTAAGTTATTATAACTTGTGAGTATACTTACTATAATTATAACAACTATAGCCAATCTAGCCGAATAATATCGCATACTTTATTGACATAAATCGACGAAGTTTAATTTCAAATTTGTATTATACCTATTGATATTGTAAAAGTTATTGATGAGTTTAAAGTATAAATATCAGAAATTAGGGTTTTTTTTTACTCGGAATTCAATTATGAACAATTATATTGACTATGTTCTAACTTAAAATAGTAAAATTAAATTACTACTATAATACTAAATTTTAAATACTACATCTACTTAATATTATATTTATAATAATATAATTTGCCTTTGAATTTAAATTCAAACTATTAAAGAAGGTATACCAACTACTACTAAACATATTTAACTTCTCTGGTTACAGGTAATGTCTATATAATTTCGGAAATACATTTTGAGTATAATTATTATTTATGAAGTTAGCACAGTTATAATGCAGACATGGGGCCGTTTTCGATCAAAACAAAAATTTCTTTAAAAAATTAAAATCAAAATTTAGAAAATTATTTAAAATATAAGAATATCTATATATTAACATTATTTTTTGTGTTAATATTTTACATTATGTATAATAATATTATATAAAAAATAAAAAAATATATACAATTTTTGTCAATAATATGTGTATAATTATAATCTATATAAAAATATAAACTAAGATAATGAGTGAATATTAGTAATAACAATTAATATTTTATACTTTTTGTTATAGTTATAGAATATGTTGTATAAAATGTAATAAAATGAAATATAGAAAATTTAAAAATACCTATATATTAACATTGTTTTTATGTTAATATGTTACAAACCTTCTTATATGGATTAAATTGATTTATAAATTACAATGTACCTACCTAATTGTGTTCTGTCATTGTCTGATTGTTATTAGCGTTGGTTTATTGCATTTGAAATAATTGTTTGAAATTAATTTAACAAAATCATACTTAAAAACTAAAAAGTGTTTATAATATTTTAGTGATATATTTATTTTAAATTAATAATAACGTTTAGCTATTTTAATAAATGATACCTGTTAATTTGTCTGTTTTGATAATCTGTTATATATTTTGAATTTTTGAATTTTCTCACTCAGATTGATCGATTTTGAGTAACGTTTGGCAAGTGAACAACTCTCAGTTTTAAATAAATTTTAGTTTGTACCTCATCAATTAATAATTTGAGTTTGTGGCCAAATTTCATAGACTGCGTTAGTTATAGCTTTTTAAAAATTGGTTGTTACATACATGATACATTGGCAATAATGTATTAATGTTACCCCTAAAGATGTACATTTCTGTAATATCAAGCGAGTATGAATGATGTATATGAATGTAAATTTCTGTAGTCTTGTTTGGATGTAAACAACCAATTAATGGAATATAGTTTCCACCGTGGATAGTGGACATTTGTGTAAAAAAACGAAACGAATATTTAAATGTCCAATCCATGTGTAATGTCTTAATTTCTTGGAATAAAATGTTCGAGGTACATGAAAATATAATTATGTTTTTCGCTTTGTCATTCACTAATTTTTGTTTTAGTCGAAAAAGAAATCGAACTATTTTAAATTTGGTCGAAAAGTAAATTGGCTGAAAAGGGAAGGGTATGGTTTTGGTCGAAAACCGACAAGCCCTATAATGCGGCTTGGTGGGTAAGAGGAACGTAGCCCTCTCGGGTTGTTAATCTATAGATAAACACATATTTTTATTAAAACAACATATTTAACCACATTCTCAAACCTAAAATATTTAAATTGAAAATAAAATAAAGTTTTAAATACAAATCAATTTGTTCTTACAGGATATCCTAATATACCTACTTATAAACCATTGTGCTGTGTATAATTTCGTAAAGTACATAAATTCAAATCTAGTCTCTGCAAAAACCATCTATATTTGCTTGTCACCTCGCAATACGTCTTAATGTATACATATACATTTTATAGAAGCACACACAAATATTACGATGATATTATAGACACAGTCATCGTCGAGTGGTTTGATGTGCGGGGTGTGGGAGTAGTTCTTTGTACGCGATAGTGAGGGAATCGAATTTGAATAGAGTAGCCGAATCACGAACAACCGGTGTCCGCCGCCGCAGTGGCAGGCGATTCGACCCGCGGCGAGACCTGTACTTTAACGCGCGCGCGCGCTCACACACACACACACACACACACACACACACACACACACACACACACACACACACACACACACACACACACACACACACACACACACACACACACACACACACACACACACACATGCGCGTGCACGAGAGATCTTAAACGGCGTGTGAACGTCCCAGGTGCAGCAGTAGTGTTTCTGTTGGCCGCCGACAATGGGCATTATGATTTTCCCTTTTCGTAACGCACACACGCACACACACATACACACGCACAGTGTATTATATACGAAATCGTATACCGTTCGATTATTATATTATAATACGTATATAGGTATAGAGGTAGGTGTATTAAAACACTTCCAACGTGGCTGTGCACACGCGCGTCCGTTGCGGAAAACACATCGCACAGTGACTGGACGATAATATCAACTATTATTATTACTATTATTATTAGGCGTTATTATTATAATCATTATTGTATTATTCCGAGACGTCCGACGCGGACCCGCTCACCGGTGGTTGCGGGGAAATAAATAATAAATAATAATAAAAAAAAAAACCTTCGTTATTAATGGCACCGTGGCGGTGGCGGTTGCTTAATGATAATAATGCATGTGTTCTGTATAGGTATATACAGACATATTCTTTCGTGTTGCGTCCTACCCGGCACCCTATGCAGTAGAACGTAGAACGTGTTTAGTTTAATTATCTTCCTGTATAGCAAAGATGTATTATGTTAAGCGAGTGACCAATGTGCATTACACGGCGTAAACCGCACGAATACATTATGATTTTAATTTTCACGATAGCCAAAAAAAGAACAATTTTAAAATAGGAACAGATTCTATATTTTAGCTAAAACAATTTTTAGTGCCGAGGTACAAGATGCTGCAAAAAACCGTTTAATCTCGATTAGCATTTATTAGCATTTGACGTGCATATACAGAAAGTTCATTACCAGCTGCAGTTCCTATCAAATGTTCGATGTTCAACATCAACTGCAGTGTGTATAGGTACAAATAGTTGAGTTCCTGTACCCGACCGTTGAAAGTTTTGTATGGTCCAAAATGTGTTAACATGCAAATTGAAACAAATACCCAAACCTAATGTTCTGTTCAGTTCTAGTATACCTACCTTAGCAATGAAATGTGAAACTCAGTCCCAATACCATTATTCTAAGAATTAAACATATTATAGTATAATTTAAACTCTCGAAATAAACAAAAAACACTGCATGTGCTGCGTGATCTTGTATGAGCTGTTCCGTTTCATTGTCTGATTTTCTCCTTGCCAGTATTATATTTCTGGACCAAATTAAATCGAGGTAAAAATGAAAATAATCCAGTGTCCAGAGAAAAACTGTGTAGTCAATCGAAGATAACTTTTAGAATCTTTAAAATGAGAATCGAGAGAAACTTTCAAACTTTCAAACTCAGTGGTTCCCAACTCAACTCAAGGAACTCTTACATAATTTCTTCCACCACGGATCATTACTTATTTCTTTATAATATGTTGATTAATTACTATACCGGGCTTTAGATATAAAATACACAATATTTACAGTAAATATTGTTCACAAATAATTAAAGTTATTAATCATTAGCACCATTCCTATGTAATAACAAAAGGAAGTCAAGGTAATATAAATTTAAATTTTCGGATTTTTCTATTTGATGTTTAAAATAAAATCTATAAATATGAGAAAATGTCTTTAACATTGCGGTTCCCTCGAGACGAGACAACAAACCACAAGTTGATACCACAGATATAGTTATGATGACATACATTTTTCGTGAATCAATATTTTAATATTGAGCATTCTATTTTTATTTACTGCATGAAAATCCCTGAATTGTTAGACTTGCTGATATAATACCATTGTTGGTATTTGGCTGATGATTGTTATTGAGTATGGGCGGAGATGCCTGGATATATTATGTGTGTTACCTTTATCTACATAATAATATAATACACATGACATTTAAATGGTAAAATAGAATAAAAAAATGAAACTCCCGACAGTCCCAACAAACTAGGGATCTTTTAATCTGCTATTATGTATAGACGTTATTGTTCACAGATGAAAAAAATATTTTCATTGTGATCGTTTAATTGTTTCCGTGTTCAAGTATTAAAAAAAGGCCACGCATGCGTCCACAAATCCGTCTGTGGTCAACATACTTTTGCGCCCCAAATGTAATGTTTTGACATGGTAATTTTTCTCTTATTGAACGAACAAAAGCACTAAAGGAGGGGTCAATTTACTTTCACCCTAACGGCAATTCAGTATCAAAAATCACGGGCATAGATCCATATAGTATATTCACAGTGACACCATTATTATTATTATTATTGTGTTTATAGATAAGTGGTTTCAGCCATTCGAATGTAAATGACATGCACAACGGAAAAGTTAAAAACATAATCTACTGTGATTTTTTACGAAATACATGTCGAATTAAAAAATTGCCACGCACCTATTACGCAACAAAAAATACTTTACATTGTTGCGGTGCATTAGTACAACAATTAATATGAAATGTGCGACGTCTATAACTTAAATTAGTTAAATTATAAGTTATAATTTACATTGTTCGAATTTATTTTTAATGGTTTATATTAATATATATATTTCTAAGCTCTGGACTAATTAAAAATTAATCCAAAATGTGTACCGTATAATATTATTATATTTTATGTCGATGTAGACGTATACTGAATAATTTCGAAACTGGCTAAAAATTATTACTGTGCAGGGGTGTGTATATATAAGTGAGGGGTAAAAAAGAGCCTCACCCCTTCAATTTGTTGGCTGCATCCGAGTTGGGTTCCAAATTTAAAATTGCTACACTAGTTGGGTCCCGAATTATTTTAGGCACTATACTAGTTGGGTCCCGGATTTTTATAGGTACTACACTAGTTCGATCCCTGATTTTTATAGTCACTACACTAGTTGGGACCTGAACTATTTTAGCTACAACATTAGTTCTTGAATATTTTTGATAAGTACTACACTATACTAACATTTCCTTCCCATTTTAACAGACTTAGGACTGTCTATAATCTATTTAGACCACAGGCATGGTTGAAAATGTTTTTTACAGTTTTTTTTTTTGTTTTGTTTCTTTTCCATTAAAATATAAGTTATTAGAATTTTATAAAAAATAAATCACTTTTGTGTTGGTAAAAATATTAAAAATGTTAAGAACCAAGTATAAAAATGCATATTTTATATTATAAATATAGCCATAATGCCATATAGGTTTTTAACATTTTTAATATTTTTAGCAACACAAAAGTGATTATTTTTTATAAAATTCTAATAACTTATAATTTAATGAAAAAGAAACAAAAAAAAACTGTAAAAAACATTTTCAACCATACCTGTTGTCTAAATAGATTATAGACAGTCCTAAGTCTGTTAAAATGGGAAGGAAAATGTTAGTATAGTGCAAACTGACAAAGAGTATCGTTATATATTGACTGCAGCAAATGAAGCAAAGACCTTCGTGTGGTCTATTGGTCGTTGTTCCCGAATACTCGTTAAAATTCATCGAAATATTTTTTAAAACACAATCCTGATGTCAAATGATAAATAAGTGAAACTTCTTAATACCATTCAATGAAATTTAGTTCGTTATTCGGACATGTCCGTTATTTAAAGAGTTCAGATAATTGAAAGTTTGCTGATAATTCCCGATAAAAAGTTCACTACTACAAGGTGTACGTTAGGAGATGTTTACTGTAGAAATATTTTATATTTGTAGTAATTCGATTTATATACCTACTATACCATTAATAATAAGAAATATTGCAACATTTTACATTGTAAATGATTATAATATTTAGGTTGATACAGAGGGATTATCAAAAACTACAAAAATGGAAAAAAAATTTTTCTCGAAATAGTACGGACCAATTTTTTGAGATTATTGAAGTATGAAATTTCTGTACAATAAAATATATGTGAATTCGAACAGGTAGGTAAATTCTTTGAATAGATTTTACGAAATCTTTAAATGTTTAATTATAAAATATAAATACATCCATCTAAAAGATGTTTGAAATAAATTTATAATGAATAACGTTATAAGCGTCATAGTGCATTTTATTTTCGTTTTTTATTTATATACCTAATATTTGGGACAAAGAAATTCTTATAATAATTTATGTAAAAAAATGAGAAAAGTACATTTTTATAATTGAAAGCAAAAATAATTTGGTTGTAAATTTATCGCATATCTATAAGTCATATATTATATAATTATTTTAAAAGTATCGCATAGCTCGTTTTTTTTTTTTTGTGTTTGTGTTAATTCATTATATGTCTGTAAATGGAGATTTTTTACAATATGTTAACGTTTTTTTTTCGAAAAATAACCGCTTCGAGGTTATAAATGTATGTATTGAATTTTCAATCAATAAATGTGTTTGAATATCTTTGAGCTATTTTACCAGGTCGCAAACCCGAAAAAGAACACACGTCATTGTATAACCTGCAATATATGGTATTAATAAATGTGTTGCTTTCTCGCTTGCTCCGCGTCTAAAATCAAATAATATCAATCCCTATACACCCAATTGTTATACGTTAAATATAAAAGGTATATGTATAGACATGTGTATGTGTTTGCATCTACGGTCGTGTATTATAATAACAGCATTAAAATATGTCGCAGATCGATTTTTTAGCGTGTGTAAATTTGCAGGCTTTTATACAAATACGTTTTCGAGACGGCTGTAGAATGACATACGCTCGATAAAATAAGCCACGATAGGTTCGCACGCCTGAATTAACTCGAACCCCTTAACATCCCCCAAACATCCCCTTTACAATGGCAAATTCAATGCCCATACAACCCGAATAATTGACGTGACGTGCCCGGATCGACCATTGCCCGAATAAAATTGTATCGGTCGATGGCCGATCAATCGAGTCTGAAAATAATTAACACGATGGTACGCTTCATGTTATATTCATTCCACATGTTTTACGAGTTGTTCGTGTTGTAGTGATTGTGGATGGAATACAAGTAAAATATCTCAAGTAAGCAGCTATAAGTATAAACTATTTATGTTCATGGTGTTAGTCAAGTTATATCATATATGAGTATAATTGAGTAACTAATCGTTATAGGTAGGTAGCTAAATAAAATTTTATCTTTAACATATATTTTTAACAAAAATTGTAGGTGCTTAGAAAATAACTGATTTTAATTATGTACAAATATGCATTGTCCAAAATATATTAAAAATTAAATTGTGACGAGTTAAAATAATAAGACAAGTTAAATTATATATTTCTAATTAAAGATATTGAAAGTTTATCGTTTTTCTGTGAATTTAGACCTATAAACAGAAGAAAAACGATACATTTATAGAAGTTAAATTTTAATTTTGAAAAAAATAATTGAACTCGTTCGCTTTATTGTCTGTGTTTCTAAGAAAATTGATTTTTCTTTAGCAACACTAAAATAAAAGCGAATTTTGAAAAAGAAAAGAAAATTAATTTGGTACCTACTTGATTAACTAAATAGTACATCAAATCGAAAATCCATTTACTACATGATCTAGAAAAGAGATTAAGGAATTCAGGTAGGTTATTTTTTCAAAATTAAAACCAGGTTTTTGGTTCTGTGTGAATTTTTCTTTCGCTTTTTGGAACTTTTGTTGTACATGGCCACATGGGAGTTGAACATTTTTTATAGTAAACTATAATACTGCGATCGATTAATAATAAATTACTATTAATATTCGAGATGGTAATGAATTATACGGTATAACTCATTAAAAACAATTTGAATTACATTTTTTGTTTTTTGAAAATTCTTAGCGATATTACCTGGATGAAGAAGATGTCATCTAACTGTTTATTTTTCTCTCTGCTTCACGCACAACGTTTACAAAACGTATTTACACAGAGTCATTTTTTTTTATGTTTGTGAATAATCTTAAAGTAAAATCATATATTATAAAATCGATAAGTAATAGTAGAGGGAATGAAGTATCGATCTTTCTAAATATTGTCTTAAAACAATTTAAAAATCATTTTATTTCATAAAATTTATTTTATTTTTTTGGTTGTCGAATCTTACTCAAAGAATACATAAAATCGATATGTCATAACCTCAAAAATGTTATCCTCTATAATTTTTGTAAGAGGTATATTTTAGTATTTTACTCGAAGGTTATTCAAAAATCATAAAAAACGATTTTAGGTGAAAGCACTTTATATAATAATAAACAATAAAATTACCAAACTGTTAGAGACCAATCCTTTTTATTTTTGTTGGAAGGGGGCTTAAGTCCGATATACCTCAACGCTATACAATCCCGTGCTCTAGTTAAAAGATATATTATATAATATCTCGTATTAGACACATACTGTTGGACATATGGATAGTTTTGTATTGTTGTGCAGTGTACGATAACCATATACCTACTTATACTGGTGGTAGCGGCGGCGTCTCGGAAGAGCTGTGTCCGCGCCGTGGCAACAAAGGTTCTCATCGCGACAATGGCAGCCGGCGATTGTATATACGCCGTTGTCGTGTGGAAGAAAAGGTGCTGGCCGACCACAGATGGTATTATTTTTATTACTATTATTATTATTATTATTATCATCATCGGTACAATTGACACTTGGGGGATGCGGGGAGTGCCACCAACGCCGCAGGTACAACACATCCCTTTCACACGGTCAACAATGGACGGGAGTTCGGTGGTGTAACGCAGATAGAAGAAATATATAAAAAAAATTGAGAGAGAGAGAGAGTGAGCGGGTAAAAAAAAGAGTTTGCCGCGTGTTATCCGTTGTGGAATCCAAAATTGCCGGCGGAGAAGATGATGATAATATAAAATAATAATATACGCGATGATGTTTATACCGGATCGTCGTCGGCGGTGGCGGTGGCGGTTGCGACGACTACGAGTCTACGACCACGTCGAGGTCGTCGCGCGAGTAACCCGGGCGCGATTACCATGACAAAGGGAAACCGAACAAAGACCGGTAGGTGACTGGGAATCGCGCCGTGGAACATATAAAGGGAAAAAAGGGATATTGCGACCTGTATAATATGCGTGTGCGTGCGCGCAAGAGAAAGACTTACGCGCGGGGACGAAACTATTATGCTATTATTGTTATATTATTATTTTTTCCCGCATGTCATATAAAGACTTTGAGAAAAGGATCGGCCGCCACGGACCCTTATTGTAACAGATTCCACTGGTGCCTGTATAATGTATATTATTAGAGGTATATAATATAGGCATATCGTATACGGACGGTGTTTTGGAATTAATCCACACAAGCCAGAGAAACCCTACGGCCTACGTCGTCGTCGCACACGCACACGCCACCGTTTTTTCTTGGGGGCTCGCAAGAAGTCTTATTATACACGACCGATCGTCCTTTATATAACAACAATATAATACACCTACATTATACACACACACTGCACAGGTATATTATGTGTTATACGCCATATTATAAAAGTGTAATAATTTAATATTATTTATGTCAATAAAGTGCACCGCATTTAATTGCAGTGTGTTCGTTCTCGTTTACCCACGACTTTTTGAGAAACGCTAAACATCTATCATGAAAATATTGTAAATTTTGTGTCAATATATATGTTACTGGAAATGTTGACAATTCCTAACGATATCAGGCAAATATGTCATACATTTTTTTTTAGATATTTTACCTTAATCAGCATAATTAAATATTACTTTTATCAAACATAATTATTAATTACCCAGCTATTACCGTAATAAATAATTATTAAAAATCAAGTGTTCTCGAAAATCTTTTTTTATTACTTTATTTTGAGTGATTTAGGCATTTTTACATTTTTACTGGTAGGATCGGCGCATCCGAGTTGGGTCCCGAGTACTAGGGACTAATCGTAGGTACTACACTAGTTGGGTCCCGGATTTTTGTAGGCACTATGCTAGTTGGGTCTATAATCTATTTAAACCACAGGTATGGTTGAAAATGTTTTTACAGTATTTGTTTTTTTAGTTTTGTTTCTTTTCCATTAAAATATAAGTTATTAGAATTTTATAAAAAATAATCACTTTTGTGTTGCTAAAAATATTAAAAATGTTAAAAACCTATATGGCATTATGGCCATATTTATATTATAAAATATGCATTTTTATACTTGGTTCTTAACATTTTTAATATTTTTACCAACACAAAAGTGATTTATTTTTTATAAAATTCTAATAACTTATATTTTAATGGAAAAGAAACAAAACAAAAAAAAAAAACTGTAAAAAACATTTTCAACCATGCCTGTGGTCTAAATAGATTATAGACAGTCCTAAGTCTGTTAAAATGGGAAGGAAAATGTTAGTATAGTGTAGTACTTATCAAAAAATATTCAAGAACTAATGTTGTAGCTAAAATCATTCAGAACCCAACTAGTGTAGTAACTATAAAAATTAGGGATCGAACTAGTGTAATACCTAAAATAATTCGGGACCCAACTAGTGTAGTAATTTTAAATCTGGCACCCAACTCGGATTCAGCCAGTAGGATTACACATTAAATTATAATACACATATACATATGTACTTACTATAAACATATTATTGTGTAATACCCATGCGATAGCCATGACATCACTTTCCAATCAACCATTTTATCGATACCATTCATTTACCTACCTGATATTTTTAGAACATTGACAATATAATACGAACAGTAGTTGCAATATAATGGTTATTAGCATGTTACTTAGTTATCATTCTAATCAATTCAAACATCATAATCGTCAATGCTTTCGTGTATGTAACCGATGCGTGATAAAATTTCCTAGGAATGGTAGTCATTCCCTAGGAATTTTCGTCATCTCCTAAATTGTTAACATTTCAGGTTACATATATAAGCTAACAACATAAAACAACTAACAAGTATATTCCAATTTATTATAAAATGAATGTATAACATAATTTTAAGTGTTTATCTTGGTACCTATCTAATATTATTTAACACATATTGATTGTTAATATTATTTTAAATAACACAATTCGACTGGTCGTCCAAGAAAAATATGCACCTATTCATAAAATCAAACAGAATTCGTAATTTTTTCCAAATCATAATTAATAAGTATCTATATACTATGCGAGTATACCTATTTATTCGTAATATCTTGACCAATAAGAACAACAATATATTATACAGTTATTCGTTAACCTTTTTGATGATAAAGCTTATATACCTAGGTACCTAATATAATAGGTAATGGGCGATGAGAATCAGGTATCAGTGGTGACATAATTTTTGAACTGATGAGTGGGAGACCTAACCCTAACATATGCACAAAAAATAGGAATTTCAATTTTAAAGTGTTCAAAATGAATAAAAAAAGCATTATAATGCATAAAGACATTTTAGATGAAATGCAACTTAGCCTCCTCATAGTCCCCATATTTAAAGGCCTATATTATATTAACATTTTACGCCTACACTAATGTAATTATGTATGATTATATACAACCCCGTTCACATATGATATACTACGTTAAGTATATATATTTAGTATTAATAGTCTGAATGAACAGAGTAGTAGAAGTAGTCGTTGAATTCAAATGTATCACATTCATTACATTAAATACTTAAAGACGAAGTAGGTAAGACATAGGTACACTCGACACCTACTATATGGCAGACCGAATTCATCAGTTGTTTTAATAGGTATTACTTATTATATGATAAAAGATATACTGGCTGGAACATTATGTAGTTAAAATAAACAACACTAAAAATTAGTTTTATAAATACAACTTACTATAAACAAAAAAAAAAAAACAATTTAACAAAATTTCTAAAAAATTAAATAAATGTAAGTAAATTTGTTTAAATAACTTTTTGAGAAAACATAATTGTGTTTAATATTTTTAGATGTCACGAGATAAAACAACACTAGATTTGAAAGACAAGTTGGCTAATCTCAATAGTCAAATAAGTTTACTTAAGGACAATTTGGTCACATATGACAAAGATATTTCGAAGAAAGATGATTTAAAATGCCGATTGCATAATTTACAACAGTGGATAGAAGATGTTGATTATAAAGTGAAACAATCGAACAATGATGTGTTCAATATTATCAACAAACAAAAACAAAAGATAAAAGAAGCTGAAGTTCAAGAATGCATGTTGCGATCAGAAAATACTAGACTTCAAACCGCCAATGACTGTATAGCTGAGAAGCTAAACACACTAAACCGGAAAGAACAAGCACTAACCGCCGAAATTGAGAAATTGGAATTATGTAAAGTGAATATTCAAAATGAATTTTGCAGTACTAAAGTAAGCTTAATCAATAATTATTAGTTCTTTTATTAGTATATATTATTCTGTATAATAATACACATGACAATGTACTAACATATTAATGTTGGTTGTGAATATTATAATACTTTGGAAAATGCAAATAATAATTACTGAATACATAGATATATCTATTGACAAGTAACGGGGATCGTCATATTATCGGTATGCAACAACAGTATTGATGAATTGTAGTTTTACTTGAAAATATAGTATGCCTATTAGTAGGTACGCAAAGCTCGAAACCCAAATTCAGTTTAACGAATAAACAAATTAGGATTTCAGAAATAGTGCATAACATTTTTCTATTTTTATATAATATTTAGAAGTATAAATCCTTTTATTAAACTATTATTAATCAATTAAATTAATATATTAATCCAAATAATTATGAGAATATAAAGTTAATTAATATGTATTTTATATAAAACATTGATTGAAATGTAATGAAATGTGGAATATTTAAAAAATAAACCTAAGGTCAAAATAATATTATCAGTGTGAAGTGAAAGCAAACTATGTTTTAGTTTTATAATAGGACTTTATTTTTGAAACGCAATCAGAATTAAAAATATACCTAATATGTGATACGACGTTATGTTTGTAACGAGCAGTGTATAATATGCAATTAAAACTAATGCTACGACAAAATACAACGACGCATTATTCGACAGAGACTTGGCCTTTGTTTAAAAATATAAATGTATACTTTTTTGATTATCGTTTACCTTTCAGATCTGCTGTAGGACAATTCGATGGGGGTAACATAAATGTTTCAATAAGCAATATTTGGGAAGTTCAGATAATCTTTAAGTCTATCTTAAGTGATTTATTACATTAAAGAACGTCATCCCTAAAGCAAAAAAAATAAAAATAAAGAGCTTCAAAATCTTATACTTCTCAACTCTTAACTCAATATACTTTAAGTATAAATCTATTTCACTTTATCTCATGATCTGCACGTTTTCGGAAACAGAATAAAAGAATCAGTTAACCCGACCCAACAGCGGTGTAATAATAGTTAAGTGCAATAACGTTACACCACTTTGCCACGCGTTTCGTTCCAGACTCGTGTGGAGGAAATGAAGTGTCACATCAACAGCCTGAAGAAAACGCTCAAGACGAAAAAAGAAGAATCCGAAAATCTCCAGAAATCGTTGACAGCAAGTGAGGCCGAGTGCAAACGCCTGTGTGCGGCATGCAGTGCTGCCAAATGTGCACTGGAACGGTCGGCGGCCGATGTTGCAGGCGTCAAGTGTCGGCTGAAGAAAACTGTAGAGTGTCTGAAGCGGGAGCAGGCTGAGCTAGCGGAAAAACTGGAGGACAAGGCACGAGATCTAGGAGCCATCAAAGCCGAGCTGGATACGTCCATCCGGACAGTAGCCGAGCTGAGGGAAAACGTGAATAAGCAGGAGGCAGCGATAGCTGAGTTGCGGGAGACGATGGTCCTCGAGAAGTACGAAGCGGAGGCAGCCGCGAGTGCCATAAAGGAAGAGAACTGTGCGGAGTCCGAAAAGCTGAGCCGGGCCAAAGACGAGATGGCTGAAGTACGCCGCAACAACGGTTTGGTGGTCACTAAAATCGAATCGCTCAAGTGTCAGTTGCGGGCCAAAGAGTGCCAAGTGGAGGAACTTCACCAGATAGCAGAATCGCTCAATCGGGCCAAGGATGAAAAGTGCGAACGATTGGAGCGGGAACGAAGCACGCTAATCGACGACCTGCGGTGCAAAAAGAAGAAGATCGCGGACCTGGAGCGACAGCTATGCCGCATGCGTGAAGAGGCCCGTCAGCGTGGTGGTGTGATCAGTGGTTGTGATGGTGGTGTGAGCAGTGGTTGTGATGGTGGTGTGAGCAGTGGTTGTGATGGTGGGGTGAGCAGTGGTTGTGATGGTGGTGTGAGCAGTGGTTGTGATGGTGGTGTGAGTAGTGGTTGTGGTGGTGAGAGACCGAGCACCGCCAACTGCTGTCCTTCTGAAGACGCAGTAAACCGGCAGGACATACAGAGCAGCAACTCCAACGAATCGTCCTTCATCGACGTGCTAAAGAGACTTTACAGTGACCTGAATTGTATCAAACTCAAATCCTGCAAAATAGAGTCGACCAATCCTGTGTACACTTGACCGATGATCGAAATCGTGTTATTTATACGCTCATGTATGAAAAAAATAAATAGAAAGAAAATTCGCAGTGTATTGCGTTTTAGTTATTTATTTTTCGCGGACTTCTATCTTTTTTACTTAGATGTATACAATTTGTAATTACATTAATTGTTTAAATACGAAATTAACATTGGAAACCTGCTGTAGCAGTTATTATTTATTATTATTTTTTGGTACAAATACAACACATTATATGGACTCTTTGTAAACAATATAGTGTTCAATAATGTATAATTGACCAGACTGACTAAGCTAATAAATTCTAACTGATAGCCGATACAATAGATTTATTAAAATATATATTAATAATTGTTAGTTTAATTTAAAAACTATTTATCATGAGATATCTTCGTTGACATGAAAAACCTCCCATTAGCCAAATTATGATTTTGAGGTGTTAGTATCCCTAAATTCAGAAAAAATAAGCTATTAATATTGATATTAGCTGATTTTCTATTAGTTAGTTTAAAACAAAAATTCAACAAGCGCCTCACTTCGGATACAGTAAATAAAACTGAGTTTTTAACGGCCAATTTAAAATGTATTTTACTATAAAATATAGTAATATTTGAGCAAAATATCCGACTTCCTACTTTGCCTGTAACATAACGTGCTACGAAGTGCACGGGTTCAGCTAGTAATTCAATAAAGAACAAATAATAAATAAATAGCGTGTTAACTAATAATTCATCATAAAGTATAGCATACACAATATATTATTATAAAAAAAAAAACTTATGAACACAAAAAAAATATATATATGTATATATACATAAAAACACACATCATTGTAAAATTAATACATTCATTTCTCCGTTCAAAATTTAAAATAAAATGATACATTTCAAAGGGCACTATTTTTCCAAAAAATCAATGAACCATCTACACTGTAGATTCTACAGCCTTTCTATAAATCCCGCTCAGACTGTAGCTGAACACAATTTTCTGATTACTAACGGCATATCCAAGGGGGGGACCAACTTGGGGCAAAAATTTATAAACACATTTGGATGCCCCCTGATAAAAATTCTAGCCACGTTAAAAATTTTTTTTACCAATAATAAATCACTACGCACAAATCACTATCGTGCGGTTGTCGATTCACTTCCTTTGATGTTTGCCGACTTTTTGCTGATCTGGAGTTTTGTCGATCCATAAATCAAATCGGTACGAAAGTTGAACGGAATTCGGTAGCAGATGACGAATCAACGTGTCGACCATCCAGTGTAATACCGGCTTTAGATCTTTGATCAAACCGATTAAAGTGCCATTGCGACATGTATAGGTCTATGTTTCGTCAAACTGAAGCATGTAAATGACGATTATTCTAATTCTTATTAGAAATAAAAAACAATTTATCAAATAAATAAATAACTAGATATGTTATATAAAATTTTATTTATTATTTTAAGACTAGTAACCTAACCTACAAAAAATTTTCGTAATGTATATTATTATAATTCTAACCATTGTTTTTTTTTATACTATTAATGACAAAAAATCATTCATAGAACATAACTACAGTTTAAACTTCAAAGTATGAAATGCTTTCATATTCACTCTGATTGGAACTTGATTCGTAATGTTTGTGACACATAATCCCAAAATATTGACAACATCTGTAATAAATACTATAGGTATATTATAAAGGACGTTTTGGACAACATAACGATATAAAACAATATGTATTTATTTATGTGCGTACATGTTTTTCTCACGTCGCCTTTACATCTCTGCAATGTATATCGACAACTATACATATCACATATTATACATATTACACAGACGTTATATAATAATAATAATAAAATTAATAATTATAATTTTGTAGTAGATAGCTCAAATGTAACAAAAAAAAAAAGACAAAAATATGTAACCATGAAACTGAAAGTGCACCGAGAAGCGTGTTGACTCCTCCTGCAGTAAGTCTCTAAGAACTCTGGTCGACGTCGTTGTAATTGGCGGTGTTGATAGTGACGACGGCCTCTTCCGGTTGCTGCTCAAAGCTTTTCGCCGAATTTAACATGACATTATCGTCAACCATGTTCACCTCCCACACTTTGGGAGACTGTTCCGCATCCTCGTCTTGCTTGTTGTCGTCTACGCCTTCCTCGATCACATCAACACTGGTCAAGTGGTCGATTCGGATGGATTCTTTAGTAACAGACGGGTCGTTATAACAGTCTTCCGGTCTGATTGTGACGATGCCTGACTCCTTGCGTTCGTTGTAACGGACTGGACGTGTCGATACCTTCGAGTATGAATGCTGTCGTCGCTTCTGCTGCTTATGTTGCTGCTGCTCGAGCTGATATCGGTCCTTCTGCTGCTGTTGCTGTTTGTGCTGCTGCTCTTTCAGCTGCTGCAGCTTGTGCTGTTGTGCTTTGTAATCCTGCAGCTTGTTCAGCTGCTCATTCTGCTTGTGTTGCTTCTTTTGCTGCTGTTGTTGCTTTTGCTGCTGCTGCTTTTTCATCTTCTGCTGCTGCTGTTCATGCTTCTGGTGTTGTTTCTTCTGCTGCTGCTCTGACCTCTGGTAAATCGTGGTGCCTGATGAAGTGGCGTCAAACACAATAGAGTCCACTGTCTGTTCACTGATCTGCCGGTGCACTGCGGATGCGATGTCCAAACACATTCGCTGCACTAGCGCGTCATCTATAGGGTATCTGGTCACGGTTTTTGCATCTCCGACGATTCTCTTATCGCAGTTCTCAGTCACGTAGTCTCTGACACAGTCGTCCGTTGTCACGTGGTTATTGCTGTTGTAGTCAGTTGTCTTGTGCAAGTACACGTCCCTGAACGTCATTCTCGTCGGAGTTCCCTGATCGGCCGCAATGGCCAGGTTGGTGCTGATCACCTGTTTGATCGGCAATATTTGTGCTGGTTTCTCGATCTTTTTGTTGTTTACAAACACCTTCAGAAAATTTATCGGACCTTTGCTCCTACGTAACACGTATTTTTAGAATAAGTATGTCTTATCTAGCCACAGCGTTATTTTAATGGATGTAGGTAATATTGGCAAATTTAAAGGGTATATTTGCATAGTTATTAAAATTAGAAGAACATAGATATTATAAAGAACCATAGATTATTATAGTTCATAGTGAATTTTGGTTGTCTCACAATACAATTATATTTTAATAACTATTTTTGTTTTTTTGATTTAAAAACCTAATAACCTCATGACCGGGTAAATATTTTCTATCGCTTCCAACCAATTTTTCATTTTACAAATCTATGAAAACTACCTATTTTAAATTTAAAGTTATGATAAATGATTTAATTTGAAAAAATAATATATTATAATTTAATAGAATAACTTTTTATTTCACAAAACCTTACATGGCTTACCGACAGTGAACTTAAAGGTTTAAAACGTATACGTTTTCAGTGGCGTAACTTTGAGGTGATTAACCTCCTCATCCTTTGACATTTTCCCCCTAAACTGTAAAGAAAATGTGTAAATTTTTTACTTATCCCCCCATTGATTAACCCTGGCTATGCTACTGTACGTATTTAGCATACAGTTATGTATTATTATTATTATTTTTTTAATTTAAGATAAATATTTCAACATCTAATGGTAATTATATGATTTACTATATTTATTCAAGAATAGATAATTACATTGGAGTATAGGTATATATATATTATTAATTTTATATCAAAGATCAATTCGTATTGTTGAAGATTATCATATATAACTAATCCTAATTCTTTAAAATATAAGATCAAAATAATACAAGTTTGAAATATAAAGTATACCTAGTGCATCTAAATACTAAAACTAAATACAATATCATCAAACGAAATGAACGAATTGTGCACTTCTTTACCATGATACTATTGTAATTGGCGTTTTATAATATTTTACTTTAATATAATATTACACTTACGAGGCAAATACGATGACGGTGGAACTGCAAATCATCGAAAAACACAATAATGTATCGTACGTAATCATTACGCCAGCCGACAATGATGATAATATAAGTAATAGGTACTGTCGCAGACCAGTCTACGAAACCGCTGCATGAACTATACGATAGTATGATTTCGTTTTTGTAGATGATATTATAATATGCAACAACATTGTGTACAACAAAAATCGTCACGACAGCCAACAATAAGCCATTGCCTAGCAATACGGTGTACCTACATATTTTAACTCAGTAAAAATAATGTTTGAAAAAAAACCCAGATGAATTCGCTCTATTAAAATGTAATGTGATCGGAGATACCAGTCAATTATAGAATATTCAGGAAAGAATTCAGATTCTTTTGAATATATTTTGACCATAGCTCGGGAGCACGAAGGGTATTTAGGGATTTTGATAATATTACAAAGAAATATAAATTGATTCAAATCATTGTTAATATATCAAAGTTTATTATTATTTATTACTTATGAACAAAGCTTACCAAGATTTACGGCTATCTCAAAGTTCAGGTGCGTGTGAATTCATGATGGTAATCTCGGAGAACTTCCGTTGTCTTACATTTTGGTATTTGGCCGCACTGCCGCAGCCTTACAATAATAAATGTGAGACTAGTTAAGAGTAGCATATATAGTAATATATATATACATAGTCAGCATATTGTACTTGTTATGTTTCTAAAATATTACATGATATAAATGTAAGTATAATATGTATTTATTGTACATAATATTATGTGAATAAAATATAATTAATAATAAAGCAATCGTTATACAGGTATATAGGTTTCTAATATATAGGTACATCATTATTTGAGTAGGGTATCGTTATAATATTCGTAATAATTTAAATTTGAAAATAAATCATCAAATTAAATAGTAATAGTTTATAGGCTATGGAAATCAAACGATTTTGTCATGATGAGGGGGTAGAGGGATATTGCAGAATTTATCATGTACAATTTATTTTTGCCTATGGCATCTTTGTTTAAACGACCAAAAGTCTTTTAAATACAATAAGTTGTAAGCGTGTAGGTACAATATGATAATTTTATTTATAAGTAATAATAATATTAATAATAATAAAAATAATTATTTAAATATCTATTGTACAAGAAAATGTTTGGGGTTGTACCTCCAATGAGATAGCTCCTTTCTTTAGTCTATGTCAATTAAACTAGGCCGTATAGCTTTAGACGTTACAGACCTCTAATGTCATAAGAGTTATCTATATGTTGTTTAGCAGTTGCATTGGGATGCAGCTCATTTTTTGATTTCATCCCGGATGGATGGTATATTCAAATCTCTATGATGATTTCATTCCTGTCAAAACGATATGTTGCAATAATGGTACGAAAGCTAATATTCTGATAGCGTTGAATGATTTTGATGTTGAATTTTCTGACATAACTATGCGCGCATCCAGAATTTTTGTTAGGGGGTGGGCTTAATAATTATACACAAGTAAACGATTAAAACTAATTTTTAAATAATTACTTTAATTTATCATCACGATATTATATTATATTATAACGGTGAAGCAAAAAGTTTTTGAGGAATGGGCGGTTCATTGATTGTTGAAATTTTTGGGTAATTAATACTAATATCATTACGAAGTTAGAAGAGTACTACTACATAGTACACTAGTACCAACTCAGGTTTCTTTCGTTTTTGATTCATTTTAACTAAGCTGTTTTTTACACACAAGTACATCCGAAATAGCTATCACAAAGAAAAAATCGAATAGAGGAATAGACTGAATTATGTAAACGAGTTTTTCATACCGACAGACAGTTGAAAGTCATAAACTCATAACTATCATTGTTATCGTAGTTACCAATCAAAGTCGATCTTACATAATCGCTACTCGCTAATATCTATAAATCTAAATTTAATTTTCAACGAAATAAGAAATCGGCGATTCCCTAACCTTATCGCGTAATATTGAACTATTATTATATATGTGTGTATCTAGCATAATAAAATTTGAAAATATAACATTATCATTTATTATTGTTATACTGTTATACGAGTATTTGCTATAATAACGTATAATTTAATGAAAAAAAAAATTTATCAGATTTATCTGTTGAGTGAGTTTTTATCGTATTTTTATGAGTAATCCTTTATGTCAAACCTTGTCCAAAGCTTAGGCTACGTCTAAGAACACTCCACGGTTGCTACACGCAACTAACGGTTGTGGGCTTGTGGCTTGTAAGTATAGTTCCGAGTGTTTTTCAAGCTCGAAATGCCTAATAGATTATTTTATGATTATTGCTGTACTTCCACGAGCTTTACCACTAGGATGGAGCGTGGTATAAATATTATACTTTCTAATTTTTAAAACAGTCCAAGATGTAAAATGTGTTTCTAATATTAAAGCAATATTGATGTTTACACTGTTTAAGAAATCTTCGAGTTCTTGTTTTCGCTGTACTAGCGCGTTAGCGTTCCATGCTGATTCGAAGTGTGCGATTCATTACTTTTTCTTTTGATTTTTGTTGTTGGGTTTAGATTGATTACTTTCTAATATATTTAATCTATATATGATATTTTCTAGCGATTTTGTTAAATTAGTTAAAGCAGATATGATGTCTATTAACACGGGTTCGTTTTCGTTGGATTGTTGTTGTTTAGACTGATGCGTCCCGACTGAACGTCGATTAATACATCAACGTAGGAATGAAAATACTGATGTATAAGTGTAAAAATCTTTATTTTACGTTTAAACTTGATACAAAAATATAATGTAGTAAGCTATAAGGTGTTGGTGAGCGGTGTTACGACCTGACTCTGAAATAATGTTATAAAAGACAATGAGTAGTGTTACGACCTACCTCTGAGTGTCTTGAATATCCCTAACCATCTAGGTATATCACATTTAAGAACCGTCTGGCTCACATTTTAAAAACCATCTGACGAGCTCTTGTTCCCGTCGCTCTTATATATGATTTGGTCCTTATGGGAGTGGTGGTGACTTTCCTGTTACATGTCGACATTCGGTCTTGTGAATCAACTTAATTTGATGGCTGTTTCGTATCCTTTCACACGGGTTTACAGTCATTTTTGAAAAGAGACGTGTGAAAACACTTTTATAATTTAATCAATTTCATATCTTATTCACCACGTTCCTATTGTTGACCTCCGCATGCTTTTGATATTAATGGCTTATTAGTTTTAGTTATAGTTAATACTTATTTTGTTTCATAATTTCGTACATATTTTATAGGTACGTAACAAGACGTATATAAGTTGTTACTTTAAAGTTGGGAGAACTAATCATCTAAACGTAAGATATGGCCGCTGTGACAGTTTTGCTGATTTTTATTGTACTGCAAAATCCTTTTTAGTGTGTGCTTATTTTGTAAGCAGAGTAACTCTTCCAGTTTGCGTTATGAGCTTAACTGCAATTAGCACATTTAGGTTTTGATTTTTTTGACTTATGGCAGTCTTCTATTATGTGTTATTCACCGCATTTTACACACGCGTGTGTTTTGTAACAATAGTTTTATTTAAGGACAAAAGACTGAATTTTTTTTACACTGTGGTAAATCTTTTTACTTTTTTTATGATTCTATTTTAATTTTAAGATAACATAGACTCTAATTTGTAAATATCTTTATTATTTTCTTGTGAAACTAAGTCCACAAAAATAAAGGCAATACGCTTATTTTCGTTATCCTTATCATTAGGATTTAGCTATTTTTTTTAATTTGAATGTTTGAGACATCACATGCAGAACAGCCTTTGTCAGCTAGGTCTCTTTTAACTTCACATATCACTTCAGTTTCTGGATA
Organism: Diuraphis noxia; assembly: GCF_037042655.1. Lineage (NCBI taxonomy): Eukaryota > Metazoa > Arthropoda > Insecta > Hemiptera > Aphididae > Diuraphis > Diuraphis noxia. The sequence goes on along the minus strand of NW_028301711.1, from coordinate 39,684,385 downwards.
CAATCCACGTATTATGACGTGGAATTTTTTTCGGCTTTTAATTGACATCCATGAAAATCGATTTTATTATTTTCAAGGACTTTTAAAGTTCGTCTAAACTAGTGTTCATCCTATGTCGCGATACCGTGGTATGTTACCGTTGGCGTTGCAGTTGCTGTTAATGACCGGGGGCTTCTTTGCGAGTTAAAATAGTAACGGAATTATGTATATCGTTAGTATTTTGTGTACATAAAAATCTTAGCCATATTACTGGAAAAATCCTATCAAACTTTCACCTATGATCCTTTTCCACTGAAATAGATTTACACCATAGTATCTAAAGTAGGTAAGTATTAATAGACACTCCTTTACCAATTTAATTTCAACCATAATGTTAATAAATAATAGGTATCTAGTTGCAGGTTAGCTAGTTGATCGTACCTATACAATAAACAACAACATTCTGGCATTGTGGTGAATGAAGACATACACTTGAATACTTGATAATGTCCACCATCTCGTTTACAGAACACTATACTTCCATAATATTATATCAAATAAAAATTATGTGTTTACTTTTTAAATTTTCCTTCAATTATATTCGTGTAACTTATCCATTGTTCTTGATTCTTTTATGAATAATTATCTATTATAATTATATCGGTACTCATAATTCCATCCCTTTTGAGATGTCGTTAAATTGTTTATTATCGCTGACAAATTAATTCTAAGTCACTAAATAGTAAATAATCATTTTGTCCAGCGTCAAAACTGCTTTAAACAATCACAATTCATAACTCCATTCGTTGAATACGTATTTAATAATTTTTTATTTTTTATTTCACCAGTTAAATTAAAAATAATTAAACTTGTGTAATATAGGCCCAGAGTAAAATAAAAAGTGTACTTGATGAAATAAAAAATGAAGGCAAAGATAAGTGGGCTAATTTATATACAAATTGTATTATTATATTTATTTAAAATTTTAACTAAAGCTATTTATTAATGGCGTAAGTGTAATTGTTTATTATTTCACGGCGGGACTTTTAATTCGTTAATTTGTTTTTGTATGATTTAATCACAATCACATCTACAATTTATTGTAAAGTGGTATAAACACTTGAAACTGTAGCGACCAATCAGCGTCGAAACGGTATAATGTACACACGAGTATGTGTGTAAATATATACAACATTTCGTTATACGTACATAAAATGAGGATATAATTATTCGAAAGAAAAATAAGCTTTTTCGAGACGTCCCACTGCCGAGTTCGGAGTTATTATTGCAGCGTTCGGTAGTTCCGAACTCGACGACACACCATATTTACATGTTCCACTTGTAAAAACATGTCTTCATAAACGAATACACTCAATGCATATTATGCATGTTGTTATCTATATAGTATGACGTGCATCAAAATAATAGCTAAACTGTGCATAAGTATATATATAATAAAACAATTAAATAAAATAATTCTTAAAAAATATAATATCTATAATAATCGCCGAAGACTCGTTGTTGCGGTTTTCCTTTAAATTTGTATATATCGAAAATGCATTAGACGGCAATAAATCTCATATCATGTATGTAGGTATATGTGTTATTGCAGTTTAACATGTAATAGTAATAGTGTAGGTGCATAAGTACCAAGTGAAAATTGCCATTTAATACGAATACGAACACGCTGGTAATGGTGGTGCATGCACATACGATGGCCGGAATTTCCACGGGAGAAAATATGAACGCGAAAATATAAGGGAAACAATTACATAAGTAAGAACGAGAAAAACGAAATTAATTTATTTCAATTCCTAAGGTTGGCCGTCGGAAAATACCTATAGATACCTAAATACGTACCTAGGAACGCAGGCGTTGCTCACAGATAACCACGCCATTTATGCGAATCCGAATAAAACGATACGTTGCCCCCTGAGTTGTCAGAACTATAATATATTATATAATGTCTATATATACTTACATACAATCGATATAATATAAGCGCATTTGTTTGTGTGTATGCGTGCGTTCTGTCTCTTTCAATACATGAAGTATTGAAGTGCGCTTGTGTGTGTGAATGTATACATATGTATATATACAATATTGCCAAACGGTGGCAGTGGTGGCGGGGTGATGGGGAAAAAGTAGGAAAAAATAAAACGAAACCGGCAAAGAGGAGAAAAAAGTAAATAAATAACAGTCGCGCACAAATGGAAAAAAGCTTTTTGTTAACGAAACCGAATCACCGAGTTTCTTTTTTATCTCTCTCTCTCTCTCTCTCTTTCACTCGCTATTTTTTTTAACAATCCCTTCGCATATATTATAAACGTTCGAATTTGTAGTAGTCATATGTATACACATACATTGCAGTAATGGTATATAGTGCGGTAGTGATGGCAGTGGTAGTTGTAATGGTAGAGGTATAGTGGTACACGGTATTCGTTTGTATACATATGCGCACGCGAAGAGCGGGTGGCGCTGAAAAATAATCAAACGCGGTGAAGGACTTTCGGGGGTGGCACGGGGGGGTCGTTGGTTGGCGTCGGGTGAAAGAGAGGCGAGCATTGTGTGCCCGCGGCATGTCCGAGTGCATAATATATAATGGAATATGAGTGCTTTTTGTACACGAGGCCCCACCCCTACTCCTTTCCGGCGTTGTATATATTATACAGCTTCAAGAGAAAGAGAGAGAGAGAGAGAGAGAGAGAGATAGACTGTTGTCAGGTTATTTTTCCACCTCTTTTCGTCGCAATACACATATACGTCGTATATATCTTGTATTATTCTGTATATATAATATAAGGTACCTATGTATATGTATAATGTATGTAGATAGGGAAAACTTTTTATTATTATTTCTGCGAACGCGTATATATATATAGTGCAGACGGTCTCGGGACTTATTCGTACACTATATATTGTCGTAAGAAAAAAGATTGGGTAGGAGAGGGAGAAAAACAACCCTCTCCGACGGAGGTTGACGACGGTCCGTCCGCCGCACCCATTTTAATAACAGTTTATATCATATATAGGTATATTTACCCCGAATCATTACGGTGGCCGCCGCCGAGCTTTCGCGTCCGTTTTGCCGTCTCTCATTCATCGTCCGCCGCCACAGCTAGAAACGAGGATAACACAATAAATATGTGTATAATATATATACTTAATACTATACACATAATATATAATGGGTGGCCTGCTTATGTGTGTGTAGTATATTGTATATAATATGTTAGGTACATTAATAACCGTTCGTGAGGGCGGTGCGTACTCTGCAGATATAATATATAGTGTACCGTGTACTTATGTATGTATATTGTATTCCTGTATCTGTTATTTCCATATGGCGTATATAACAATATTATTATATTCACGACCACATCCAATCCAAGTACTATACAGCGAGGTCTGCTTAAGTAGGCTTAGACCGTCGTGCGATGCGAGCGAGACGTGTTTCGATATTAAATGTATAATATTATGGTCATTTAAAATTTGTATACAATAACTTTTAACACCAACAAATTGCAAACTCGTTGCTTGAAACCAGTGGTTGAAAAATAAAATCATATACAGCCCATACAGGGATTATCCTTTTTATACTTTTAAAACAAGCCCCCCTATCACTAAATATTTTGTTAAAAGTAGAGGGCTACGTTTCTCACACCTCTCAACCAAATAACTCTTTTCAGTATGAAGAAAAATAATACTTTTAAGAAATCAGATATTATCATAATAACTATAAATTATATTCATAAATATTATATCCATGGACATAAAAAGTCAGTTTTTATTTTGTTTTCGAATTATTTCCTATTTGTTGTTGATTTATTTCGATTTTATGGAATATCAAAATAGAATTGTTTTTTCATACAAATGTTCCTAAACCTGATATAATATTACATAGGATGATAATAATATAAAATATTTAAACTGTGAAGCTGGAAAATCTTACAAAAGACGCACGTGAGACCGTTAATAATATAATTATATTATATATTATGTTGGGATTCGCATTTCGCGTATTCGATTGTACCCATACAAATATACAATACATCGCCATCGCTGAGAACTCATCACGTTCCTACGTACCTATATGTAATATGTATATTGTATATATAATAATATGATGTTTGAAGTTCGTCGTTTCGACAATAGCCGTTTTGTCTATCTGGTTAAATAATACGAAATGCAAGAATGAAAAGAGGATTTAAGTCGGTCTTGGGTTCTGTTACCAAATGGTATTATGCGTACCAATACTACAAATACATATTATACTACGACTATAGACGGATTTAGATTAGTCGTTACGTTACGTCTGCACCTGCGCGAATCAAATAAAAAAAAAAATAATAATAAAATCATGAAAAGATTACACGATAACCAAATAAAACTCATACAACATCCATTTATTTATTTATATGATTGATGACAATAAAACGCAACGTACGACACGTACATGCTTCGTTTTGTTTACATAATAATATATTAATGCAATAAATACGTACAATAGATATATTATAATGACATAATATACTAAATACATATCTTGTTATTGTTCATCAGAGGCGTACTCAGGAGTTTTCAATTGGCGGTGGGGGGGAGGGGGGTGTGTGCAATCGTTGTATATTGCATGCTGACATACAATTTAAAATAGATATATTTTGTTTATTTTTTCCCCTTTGAAAAAAAATTTTTTTTAGAAAATTGCTCGTATGAGTTATATTATATATAAGCACGAACGCACAAGATTACATAGGTTAGTGAGGTCATGGGGGAGGTTCAAACCCCACGACCTCCCCCCCCTTGAGTACGCCTTGTTGTTCATATATAAATATAGAATTGTAGAATCCTTTTCAACGTCAAAGTTTGAGCATAATTAGATAATTAAACATACTAACCTAAATAATATTTTATTTTTTATGTAATAATTATTTAAATCATTACATTATAATATTATATACAAATGATTTTAGAATTAATTTTTATGATAGCATCTAATCAATAATTTTTATAAATTATGTCGAGTTAAATTGGTTTGTAAAATAGTTATGTGACGTATTTATCTACTGAAAATGGTTTGTATTTTAGAATATTGTTATAAACTCAGCACAATTTTCATTACTTTATCTAAAATTTCAAATTAAATTTACTGAATATTTTCATAAATCTATTATTTGCCATTTTCTTTTTTTTTATTGTACTCTATTATTTTATCTAAAATAGGAAGCTATTATATATATTTAGTGATATTGATTGGTACTGTTCTAGTATAGATTATTTAACTCGGGTCATGCCGTTGATGTTTGAAATATTTTTTTTTTTTTTGTAGATCATAAGCTCAGCAGTTATAGTCATTAGCTGTTTGTAGTGGTGAACGGTTGGTTTATAACACGTAATGTATGTGTGGCAAGGATTTGTTGCTAATAATCCTGATGATCACCCATCCGGGATCTAGCAACACCGGCTGGTACGTACACTCAGAGCGTTTCCGTAGTTGAGCGTCAAGTTTGAGAATTTATACAATATTAAAATATATAAAGACATATAGATATAGTTATAAGTTTATTACGAGATAACGTCATAATATAATTTATGTGAATAATAACAATTCTATTGTGCCAGTGAAATTTTAATTTTGATATATTATTCAAATAAATGAAATAAAATAAATTGGTTTTTGAAAAGAAAAAAGTACTCTTTTGTATTTATGTAATACATAACAATTGTATTGTAAAATAAAAAAAAAACAGGTACAAACATTGAATTGCTGTATAGTATTGTATTTTAGTTAAACTGCAAATTCTAGAAAAATAAAATAAATTACTATGAAGATTATTTCGTGCATATTGTGTTTAACAGAAAGAAGGAATGTATACAACAATTAAATAATATATTGTAGTTATACTACTCGCAATTTCAATAGTTAACAATACTTTGGTACCTACTCGTTATAAAAAATTAAAATTTGTTTACACGACAATTTAAATAAATTAAGTAGGTACTAAGTTAAATTTAAATAGGTACTTATAGATTAGAAGTGTAGGTATGTAATATACTCGTATGTATTTTATTAATGTTTTATGTTATAAATTAGTAACTATTCCATCCTGTGTGCCCCAGGTACATCATTTTATTTTATGAATATATGTATCATATTTTTTATGCTTTTTATGCTTCTACATCTAGTGATTTTTCGTATGTAAAGAGTGTCAAGTTGAAAAACTCGTTTGAGTTCTAGAATGTCAGTCAATTCAAGTGCAAGTAAACATAAATTTACTACTTATGCACAACTTAGCTACTTTTATATAAACAATCCCCAATTAATGTGTAGCCAGTATATCAAGTAGCCAATCCATCTGTGTTCACGGTGATGAGCTACAATAAGTGCAATTTAGTTCCCTAAGTAGACTATCTATGCTAACTCAGCACAATAAATACTCATAATCTCTACAATTATGAATATCCAATAGGTAATCTATAAAAAGATCACCGATGAATAAAATTTTTATACATCTAGAGCATTATAGGGATCACAATTTCATACTTCAAGTTCAGAAATTTTGTCATTCAGTGCACTAAAAAATTCGATAAAGCTGCGAAATTGTATGTTATTTTACCGTAAAAATGGCGTTGGTGTATAATTAATTTTTAATTTGCTGAACAGTTGACCCCACTATTGTATTCTCACAACCAACTATTTTCCCCTTTAGAGGTTGAATATAATCTGCTAGAAATCTTCGTGGAAATATATTCAACAACTTTCTAAAGTTTCATGGCTATTGGATTAGTGTAGCAATACAAAAAAGACAAACAAACAAAGAGACATAATTCGCTTTTATATACAAAATATATACCATGTAACAGAAATAATTGTTTTCTATGTATAATATCAAATACTAGTTGGTAACTAAAATCTATAGTTAGGAACAAGTAAACTTTTTAATATTTTATTTTCTAATATAAATGTTTTAATATTATACTATTTATAACATGAATATAAAAAAAACTATATTTACTAATGACACTCCAATAATGAGCTAAAATTGATTTCTGGAACCAAAAAGAAAGACCCGTTCCATTTAGGAAGACAGAAAGGTGGTACTCTACTCTTTGTCCAATGAGCAAAAACAGAATTTCCTTAAATGCATTTCTCCATAGCCAACATCGACCACAAATCACTTCTGTGGGACAACAGATTCAAATTATACCATTTAGCATGGATGGAACTTCTGAAAAACCAACTTGGAAACATTTAAATGTCAATCGCAAGATGAAATTCGTTGAATCTAGACAGAATTTATATTTTACATCAATATATAATGCTGGAATCACAGCTATTAAACTATTTCATCAACACTTATAGGTCACCATCATGTCGATGTAGCAAGAATAACTATTTCAGACTTTAAGTTTAGCGTGAATGAAACTTTGAGTAAAAACCAATGAGAATTATATTTCAAACTGTCTAGCAGAAAAGCAAGGACATTATTCAGAATATTCCATATCAACACCAGTCATAGCCATAAAAATATTTATATCATTTATCCAAATCTAACTATTGAATTCTCTAGAATGCCGCCGTACTAAGCCTTCAGCAAGCAAGTGTGATCTATTCATAATATACCAATTGGGGTATACTCGTATGGATCAAAACTGTCCATTATTATCGTTAATATTTTAATGTATTAAAAATCAAAATTAAAAACATTGAAGAAGAATCTCAATATATTAGTAGGTAGTGAAACAATTATCTGATAATGTATCTCTTCAACCAAATATTGAGTGTATTACAATCAACTTAGGATTTCTAACAGATATTATTACTACATTAGAGGGAAACATCAACCTTTAACAAAGCATTGAAACAATTTAATATCATTATATTAAATCATATGTTTAATATTAGGAGAATAGTTGAAAATATGTATAAATATTGTTTTAAATGCAGAAAAGAATTTAAATTAAGCTAATTAAGATATTGTAAATGGCAATTTCTTCTTAAGGTGCCTATCCAATTTCGAATATTGGTGATCATTTCAGTGATTATCTCTCTGTCGGTTACGAGATTTATCATCGCGAAACAATTCTGATGAATACTTTTCAAACCATTCCCTAAGATTATGAAGCCATGATTTTCTTTTTCTACCTTAACTTTTTTTCCCATATATTTTCCTTTGCAAATGTCTTCAAGTATTGAATACCTACTCTCGTTCCTCATTATGTGCCCTAGCTATCTTATCTTTATGTTGTTGATCAGTGCCCTTAATCATTTTCCTAATGATTCGGCGTTTGTAATCCGGGCAGTCCACGGTATGTTCAGTATTCTTCTATATAGTTATATATCAAACGTTTCTATCTTATTTGTGATGGCATTATTCAGTGTCCAGGATTTCATACCATAGAGTAACACGGAGAACACATAACATCTTATGTGTTTCATTTTTGTTTAAGGTTAAGTTATAACTTTTGAAGAATTGGTTAAATGTTGCTCTCGCTTTACATATACGACACTTTATTTCTTAAGTGTTGACCCATTTTTCATTTCTCATGGTGCCTTAGTAGCAATATTATTCTACACTTTCTATTCTGGTTTGAGCTTTAATTATAATGTTCTTGTTAATAATGTTAATGACCATTCGTTTTGTTTTTTGTACCAAGTTGACTCCAAACTAATGACTGCATGTGGTCCTTTAAGGTCTGCAGTCCAGTAATATGGTCAGCTAGAATTGTGATGTCATCTACATACCTGATGTTATTAATTCTGGCTCCATTTAGTTATATGCCTTCTTCTATCTTGTCTAGAGCTTTATTGAATGTTTTCTCAGAATAGAGGTTGAAAATTAATAGAGAAAGGATACACCCTTGTCTGACACCTCGTAATATTTTTCGATTGTATTACCATCTAGCTTAAAGTAAGCTAAGTAGTTCCAAGAAGTAATTCCAACAGATAATCTAATATTCTTAAATATTTACTATCGAGACCAACTTTTTTAAGTATATACATCATTCTGTCATATTTTTACTTGGATTCTCTAATTTTTTTTCTTATAGGTATATTAAATCTATTATATTCCCAATTATTCAGTTATATAAGTATTTTATTTTTTATTTTAATTAGTCCAAAATGTTGTCTGTCATCCAAGAATTCTTTTTTTCTTTTCTGGTTTACCGAAGAATTTTTTTAAAGCTGTTATTTAATAGCCTATATATATTAATTATAAATTAAAATAATTATATATTATATATAAATTGCCTATTTTAGTACCTATTTTACTTTTTTCTATAACGCCTTCTTGCACATCATTAGTGGGATATTTCGATTTGGAGTATAAGTACCAATTTTACAGAGATATAAAACAAATTGTTCCCTTAACTTTACCAATGTTAGGATGACACTATTATTTTCTTTCTGTTTGTGAATTCTCTTATTTAGAAGCCAAAAATTTACTACAGTAAATCCAATAAATTGTCGAAAATTCTCATTTACCATTTTCTACTTCTCATCTTTATCTTATAACTCCCAAGTAATTCATCTAATAAATCAACACCACTCATGTGTCTTTTTTATACTTCTATTATATTTTAACAATCAACCTCAACCCTTTTTTTGTTTCTAATAAACCTACTTACTTTTACTACTAGCAGTAAATATCGACAGCAAGCATATAATTTTTTTTATATTTCCGTACGACAGCAAATCTATCTGTATCTATGACTTTTGATATACAAAGGGTGATAGTTCACCTAGGTTAATTCATCGGAACAGAATCATCGGGGGTTTCCGTTTTTCACCAAAATGACCTTCATCCGAATCATCTAGCAAATTTACATTTTTTAATCTGTTTCGTCTTACAGTGATAATGTATTTTTTATTTTTTTTTAATAAATTAATAGTTGCAAAGTAGTATAATAATTTTCAAAAAATAATTTTAAATTTTGGTTATTAGGTATAACTCTACTATGGCACAAAACAACATTTTCATTAGTACCTAGATCTAGATAACTTGCTTTTCTCTCTTTACTGTTATTCTCTTGACTTGAACAAAAATGTATAACCATACCTATGAGGTTTATTGGGCATGTATACTTTGAGTGAACTTGCTTTAGGTACTGCATATTTGTTCATCAACTGCCAAATTTTTTTTAAAGTTCCAATAAGTAGCATGATTTTATGTATTTTATCTCTGTCAAGACCAATAGAAGTCAAAAGATTATCATTTAAATTAAGATTAGCTCTTACTTTTTCAATTATATGATATAAAATATCTTTTCTTCTTCTTCTTATTTTTATTTTCCTTTGCCTTCTCTTACAACCATTTGGGGTCGGCTGCCCTGGTCCTCAATTTCTCCTTATTACAATTCTCACAAACAGCAGTCATTCTCATATCGCACTCTATGTTCTTTGTTACTGAAACTGCCTCAGAAGAGAAAACTCTTCTTAAAACATGTCCTAGCCATCTTACGCAATTTGTCAACTATACTTCTATACTACTTTTTATATACTAATTTCTTATTTTGTCCTCTCTTGCCACTCCACTTCTTAACATTCTCATCTCCGCAACACTCATATTCCCCTCCATTGTTTTATCTATAGTCCAACATTCCTATCCATCTCTACATTCTACGACCAACAATATTAAATATTTACTCTAAAGTCTGAGTGACCTTTAAAATTTTTTATGAAACTTTGAGTAATTAATAATTATTATTGTTATTAAATTATATCAAGGCGTAGAAAATACATATACCACTTGGTGTCAACTTATGCGTACCAGAGGCGGTTTGAATGTATAATACTTAGTGGTGCAAGACAATATATAGACACCCCCCCCCCCACCTCCATCATAATAGAAATTACAAATAAATATTTTTTAATGAGTTTATAGTTTATAATTATAAGGCCCTTATATTCTTAACTCGACGCTTTCAATAGTTTCAGCCACGATTATCATATGTCATTGATTAGGTACTTTATTACTTTTTTCATATATTGAACATTAAAATTAAACATTGCGGTCAGCACATGCTCAACCAAGACCACCCACCCCCTTAACATTGGCGGTGCAGTGCACCATAAACAGTATACCTACTCAAACCGCCTCTGATGCGTACATACTACATATACTATCACTAAATCACTCAATTAAATTAAAACAATAAGCTTTTTGAAATAACACTACGTGGTATTTAGAATTGTGGTTATAAATTTTTAAAAATTAAACTCATTAAAAATTAATAAAAACGCGGTTATAATGCACATTGAGGATGGGCAACCCTAGAACTTCTGTTTCGGTTGTTAATTGTTATTAACAATTTTTCGGTAAAGCTGTGGTAGTTGAGGAAAATAAAACATGTAAATAACAAACCCCCTCTTTCGGTGTGATAGATCGTTATAATGAAATAACCATTTCATTTTTAATTTCGTGACGAGCAGATTTCCATGAATGGATACGTTCGTTGCCGTTACCACCACCCCCAACCACACACAACTTGGGCTGTCAGTGGAGGTACCTAAATATATAATATATAGTCATTCTTTAGTGCTCGCAGAATACCGTTTTCGGGGATGCGTTTCCAACAATGACACAAATGATAATGATTATTATAATAATAGGGAGCAACGTATTTATACTTTATAGCAATAATTTAATATTGCGTTATGTCGTTATGTGGGCTACTGCAGTGAGGGAGTGTATGTACCTATATGTATGTATGTACGATAATGATATTATATACATGTAAATGGAAGCGTGAGCTGATGACGACAACTAGACGGTGAAACGACGATAGTGTGTGTGTGAGAGAGAGAGCATAGAACGGTATTTAAAAATTCTTTATTCCCGTGCACCGTCATTGTATGCGGTATGCCACTGAAGTATTCACCATGAACACGCACACACACACACTCGCGAGCACGCGTTAGTATAAAATATTATAATATTATTTATATTGTGTAGACGTCGTTCATCATCACGAAAGGTCCTATGTAAAAAACCACTGCTTGCGAGGGGCGGGCATATTTTTTTATTTAAAAATGCGCGATGACAAAACAAAACAATAAAACATCTTACACACATCAGAGGGTTGTGCGCGCGCCCTTGTTGAGTGCGCTGACGCGCCGATGACGTCACGGCGGCGCAATTCACGGCAATGATAATTATTATTAATGTAACGTTACATAATATAAAATATTATTAATACATCCAGGAACAATGGGAACGTCATCACAATAATATACACATCTACAGATTTGTGTTATCATCTAAAGTTTGAATAAATATTGTAATACCTACCTATTAGTAATAATATGTACTTAGGTACTAAGAACTCAATATTAATTCTATATCACTTTTATCATATTTCTATTATGGCAAGTCAATATATTTAAATGCTTGTTTTTCAATAGTAATTTTAAATTTTTATGAAAATCTTGATTTATTATTGCATACATTTCTAAAAAGAATTTTTTCATGAAATTAATTCAATTTTTATTTTTAAAAAATAGATATTTCTTATATCCTCCTTCTTTGTTCCGTTTTTTTTTTTTCATGAAATATTTAAATTGAGTAAAAGTGACCAAGTTAGTGCAAGTTACGTTTTTGATGTTAATTTTTTGAACTAAGATAGTCTATAGTAAAGACATATTAGTTTTCAAAAATTTAACTTATTATTTTAAATGTTACACTGAAAGTTTAACTTCAATCTGACAATCTATTTTATGAACTATTATCGAACATCCACGATCGCTGATATAATAATGTAATATAGGACAATTTTTTTAAAATAAACTGTTCGTTTTTATCATTACTTTTATGTATATAAATTTTAATGATGGTTTGGTTTCGGATGGAAATTTGTAACAACATAACTATAATAAAAATAGTATAATGTTGCTATTATGAAACAAATATATTTAAAAAAAAAAAATTATTTGCGTATGAGTAAAGATATAATATGTGAATATTATGAATTAAAATTGTATATAGATTTAAAATACAGCTAAGTAAATTATTGAAACTAAATTAGCCCCCTCCCCTTGATAACTGGTGAGTGATAAAACTCATCCCTACTTGACTGTACTAACTTTTGGTCACATTTATAGTCATGGTGTTATGAGAATAATAATAGCGAACAACTGCCGAAACAAAAGACGGCATTGTAATGTAACTTAACAAAACATGTTATTGACTTTTTGTTTGTAATGACCAATGGAAGTTATGAATATTTCAAAGTATGTTCTAAATTTGTTATTGTTTGTTTCGAAACGCATTTGAAGGCCAAAATTACGGTGGAAACACACACAATACAATTTGTATTGACCGACTGTGAGCATTGACGAATCACAGTTTTATTTTGTTTTTGTTCTTTTGACGAGTGGCGTCATAACATTGACACCATGTGTAAAATGTGTATTTATTGCGAGACAATCATTAATTTTCTCATTGAGCTTTGTTGTAAGGAAAAACTGAGTACATGTGAATCAAACTGGGTACATCCAACCCAAGAAATTTGTTTGTTACATCGGAAGTATATTACACAGGTACTCGAATGAAACTACAATGATTCGTTTTTGTAATCGAAATTTTTTGAAAAATTTTATACTTTCATATTTTATGGTAAATTGTTATATTATGAATATTGTTAATTACTTGTAATTATTTGTATATTTATGTGTTTGAATCCAAATGAATATTGATCTGTATTTAAACAAGTAAAAAAATAAAAAGCTTCTATACATATTAGTTATTAATATGTTACGTATGATATATTTCATATAATAATATAATTGTATCGACTCTAGTTTAAACTTTTGGCTTTAATTTACAAACTATTATGTGACATTTATTCAAAAATTATTAAATTATAAGTACATAATGAAAATAAATATTGTATGAAAACTTAATTTATTCTTGCTTATTCAATTTATTTTATTGAATTATTATTTTAATTAAATTATTATTTACTTCTTTCTTTGGTGTAAAGGTATAAATATGTAATAAGTCTTCATATGTTTAACTATAAAAATGAAGGAGTAAAATAAATTTCATAAAATATGAAAATACGAAGTAAAACAGAATTTCTTAATCATTCGACATCAAGAAATATTGAAATTTGAACGAATAAGTTTAGTTAATAGTTAATTAATTATAGGTGTTCTGCACTGTCCTGTTTATATTCCGACCAGTGGAAATAAGAGTAGCCTACAACATTTGGTATACTCCTATACTTTAACTTACTATATAAGTAGGTAAACATTAAATACCTATTGATAAATTATAACTAATTAGCAAATTAACTACCTACACTCATATAAAGTAATCAAAGTAATCAGCATAATATTCTGCTTAGTAACGAACAATTTGACATGTATATACCTATAAATCTAAACAATTAACCTTAAAAATGATTACATTAAAAAATATAATTTTTTCCTAAATGTTCTTTTGTATTGGTAATGAATTATAGTATATAAAACATTTCAAAACAAGTTTATACTTATCAAGCATTTGAAATAGTGAGTGCTTACTAATAAATGAACTACCCAATTAAAATTTGCAAGAAGTTTAAAAGTCCATTATTTTATAAACTGAGTATCCCCTTTGTTTTAATATAGGTACTCCGAAACCGTTGTTAGTATATTAGCATTATCATTAAAATTTTAACCATTTAATTGTATTACTTAAAAGTTATATTATAATTTGTATTAATAAATAATGAAATTAGAATTAAAATACGTTATTTAATAATAATTTAGTTTAATATATTATATTATGATATGCACATAAATCCTTATTATTAACAGCTTTTATATTATACCAGTGGTCTCAAACATACGGCCCGCGGGCCACGAGTGGCCCTCAAACCCTTTCTATGTGGCCCGCAATAAAAATCATTTTGAACAAAAATATAAAAAGAATTGTTAAAATTGTTAATAAAATATTAAATAATAATATTATCTAACGTTCATGATGTATTAAGTCACATTTAAATAAATGGATTTTGGACGTACTTTTGCCTTCATTTTGTCTTTAGTTTCTAGTGTATAAGTATAAAAATGGTAATTAAAATTTGGCCCGCGAATTTTTTTTGAAAAAATATATGGCCCGTAGGTAATTTGAGTTAGATTTCACTGTATTATACCATGTGATTAATTTAACGTAAGACGCTCATTGTTCAAAAAATATTAATATTATTGACATTATTTTTTAGAATGTTGTTTTTTAACGATAAGAAACCATTAAAAAAAAAATGTCATACTTTTTAAAACAATAAGTGTTTTTATAATAATTAAGATTATAATTTAATTGTATTATACGTTATTATTTTGTAATAATTATGTAGAATTCTATTTAAATTACCCTATGTAGTCTATACCATTTAATATATTTTTTATATATATTTATATATTCCATCTGTTAACAAAATAAAACAATAAGTAATAAGAATAGGAATTAAAGTATATTCAAAAAGAAAAAACATATTCATATGAAGAGGAAAGCATTTATTAACAGAACTTAGAAAACTTCTTATATTTTATTATATTTTTTAAGCTTTTCCTAATTTTAAAAGATCTCTAGATCAGTTTCTTTTTAGTCGACAGGGAATTTGATGTAATGTAAGAGTGGGCGTGTTTTGTATGGTAAGTTAATTTAGATCGGAAATGTATATAATGGCTTTGAAGAAGCTCGTTTACTGTTTGCATTTTTAGGCCATTAAGGAGGGCTGCATTGGTTATGTACCCAAATGCACCAGTGATAAGTCATAAGGTAATCGACTAAAAGGCTTGTATATAGCAAAATATGTTTGCTGGTTTAGTTGGTCCCTAAATTTGAATGCCGTCTCCAAATTGTTTTGTATAGCAGTAATTTGTTTTTAAGACTTAAGTTAGATTTAAGTAGAGCTCTAAGTAAATGAAGGTAAGAGTTAAGTTGTTTATGTTTTTCTTGGTGTGATTATACCAAGTTAATCATTTTTCCAGAGTGATACCTGGATATATTTATAAATATGTAATATAATATATATTGACATTTGAAGTGAAATTGGTTTGTTATTGAATTTCTGAGAGACAATCTCCATTTTGTTTTGGAAAAATTCACCTGAGTAGATATTTTGTCAAATTCCAAATCCAAATTGTTCGTTGAGTTAAAATCACTGGTTTTTGGCCAAAGATTTTAATTAAGAGTACCTAATTGTAGATTTTGTGATGCGATATTAGAATTATTATTTGAATTGCTATGCTATATCTTATATATCGTATATATATATATATATGCAACAAAAAAGTAAAAGATTATGTTTTCAGCAAATTAAGC
Organism: Diuraphis noxia; assembly: GCF_037042655.1. Taxonomy (NCBI): domain Eukaryota; kingdom Metazoa; phylum Arthropoda; class Insecta; order Hemiptera; family Aphididae; genus Diuraphis; species Diuraphis noxia. Next base: position 39,668,093 of record NW_028301711.1, on the reverse strand, counting down.
GAGGAGAATTTGGTTTGTTGTAGATATATTATTAATAAACAAGAGCGGATCTTCAATATTTTGATAAGGGGGGACATATAAATTGTATAATTTTAATTTTAATTAATAGCTAAAGGCTATAATTATAAAAAATTTATTGTTCTTAAATCAACTTGTTTTTTTGCCTAGAAAAAGAACAAACTTATTTTTCGAGGCTGTATTTACAATGATGAGAGAGAATTGGAAGAGAAGACTTACAGGAAATGTGTAGGATATATAACACGAAGTGCAAATGGCGTGTTCATACGGTTTTGAGTCAAGTAGTGAGAGACCACAGATATTACCAACACAACCACGAAGTTAGAGGTGGTCAAAGTGGTGTGGCACGCGTGACGTCAAATCAAGAGGCAACACTTAAATCAAATGAAAAGCTTGACAAATGACAAATCTTTGTGGTAACTTCACTTGGAATTTCATAATTTGTACAATTAGCACTGCAGTATGATCTTGCCCACACAGTGGATCGAAAAACTGTAAATAAAGCTCCTACAACACCAATCGTTAGCAGAATTGATTATCCAACAACTATATTCAGAAATAACTAACAGAGAAACATTTCTTTAATTTGATAGTGGAATAGATAACACAAATATTCTTTTTGTTTTCTCCACAAATAGTAACTTAGACACATTAGTACGATCGTAGTATTGGTTTTGTGATAGAACTTTCAAGTCAACTCTTCCAATATTTACTCAAGTACATGCCATTCATTTAATGCAGGACGAATCGGTGCTTCCGGTGGTTTATGTATTGGTATCAAATAAACAGAGGGCTACTTACAATCGAACTCTACTACAACTTATTAATGTAAAAAGAAAACTGAAACCAGAAATAGTAATGATAGATTACAAAAATGTGTTGTATTCTGCGTCCAAACGGATTTTCCTGGAGTTAAAATTTGTGGCTGTTTCTACCACATTGGACAATGCATTTGGAGAAGAATTCAGAAAATTTAGATATTCAAGCTAGATATCGTGATGATACTGATCTAGATTTCAAACTGAATATAAAACCTTAATGGCTTTAGCTTTTGTCTCAGTATTAAATGTCATTGAAAAGCTTATGGAATTATTGGAAACTACGTTCTCCAAGGATAGTTAAAATTTGTTTAGTCCATTAGTAAATTACTTTGAAGATACATGGTTACGTCGTTCAAATCGTGTGGTGTTAGAAAAATTGCCCCTCTTTTTCCATTGGATATGTGGAACCAGTATCAAGAGAACATTGGAAATACTTTTAGAGACCAATAATTATATTAAAGGTTGGCACAAGAAATTTTCTTTTTTGCTTGATTTCTCCACGCTAACATTTGGAAATTTTTGAAAAAATAATAGAATCACAATGTTTAATAGAAATGATGCGAACTCAGTTGCTGGTGGACGTCTACGAAGTAGACAAAAAACTTACCGTGATACTGCAGAAAGAATTATTAGAATTGTAGGTGAATACGGAAACAAGCCAATTTGGATCTATTTAAAAGGATTGACCTTTGATATCCAAAAACATTTTTAAACAAAATTAATACCTGGAAAAATATTTCCTGTTTTTATTTTTTTTAGAATTGATTTTCAGTGATTTATAGAGTTGTATATTATTTTTGTTTGTTTTTAAATTGTAATATTTGAAATGTTTTCAAAATAAAACTAATGAAGCTAATAAATTACACGTTTTATGATAAAGTCTAAATTATTTATTTTTTTGACCATAGAATGACGAATGTATGTAGGTATACAATAGTGATTAATTAATATTACGATGAAGTGGCATTCATGATGATATGCCACGCCATAAAATGTATTCGATAAACTGTTGCACGGTGAAATGTTGACGATACGGTTAGAGCAATGAACAGTCAGCGATGAAGTGACGCACAACGAATAAGATTGCAATGAAAAAAACACGATGAAGCGACGGTGTATCAGTGAAAATCTCGGCTTCCAAATACAAACATTGTGCAAAATACAACGTTCATCTCCTCTTTTCTTTGGTCTCCGTATATCAATTCACAACTCACTAATCACTGAGAACAGTGCAAATACTCCACTAACACTACTGCCATTCGAAATCTGTTTTTAGAAATAATGTCCTAAAAATACTACAGCAGCACACCTATATAATAAATAAATAATACTGGTGCATCTAAAAATTTCAATCGAGAGGATTTTGCGGAAATTATAGGACTTGCTTATCTTAAATTATCAATTTCTCCCAACACCAACATCTAAACAGCTGAAACCTATGCTATCTTCGAAACACTAAAAATCACCTCCTTCTCAAATTCGGATTTTTTGGCTATGATAAATGCCTACATATCAATTTAAAATTTCTATTCTAAGAAGGAACTAGTGCAGCATATTTAGGAATTGACATTAACAACCAATAAAACAATTACTTTCATGTGGGTCCCTCACGATATTTCTGACAACGAAATAGCAAATAAATTTTCAAATGAAGCTATTCTTCCTCACAATAGCTTAAAATTAAACCCAACTAAATTTTCAAAGTCTCTTGACACTATTAATACCAAAACTTTGGATACGTAGCAGAATTACTGGAGCAACGTTCTCCTCACAAATAAATTAAGAACCATCAAGCCTTTCACCCGTAATAAAACATTCCCTGTAGCCTAAAAAGAAGATTCATCATAACCCATTAAGTCATCATAACTTGTGAAAGAATAGGTCACACACACTAACCTAAACCACTCTTTTCTCATCTCCAAAGAACTAGGACTAGTGTGCCACAAATGCAATGAAAACCTTTCGATCGTCATTAGATGTCCAAAATACATTGAAGCACGGATAATTTTCAATATCCCAACATTCATCCGACTTGCTCTCAGTTAAGATAACACTAAAGCAATTTAAAATTGTTTCTATTATATTAGTTTATGGTGCAAATTGTAAATATCTTTAGATACTACATTCCTGTTTAAACTTGTTACAATTTTAGATTAATAACCACAAGATTTTGAAGCCTTTATATTATAATTATATATATATATATATATATATATATATATATATTATTTTAATCGTTGGGTATTTTTGGGTTTGGTTCCTAGTTCCTGGAGAATTTATACTCTTAGTAGATGAAGTGACTAATTGTCAATTATTTACTTTGTCACCTGAGGCAGCATAAGCTTAGACCCATATCAGTATCTACAATTTTTTGTTTAAAATTTTAACTGTGGGTATTGGTCCATTTCGATTGCCAAACCAGTAATTAATATATTAGAGCAAAGTTAAATCTTTAAGCGTAATAACTGTTCATTGCGGGAATTTGTGTAAAACATTATATGATTGCGTTTTATATACAATACTTGTTAAGGGAAAGTCCCTGGAGAGGAGGAGGATCCAGTGGTTATAATTTTAAGAACAACACTTTTCTATTTGGAATCAACACGTTTAAAATTTAATTTAAACGTCAATGTCTTGGAGTAGATAAATGTAATAGTAAATGGAGCGAAAATTACGCGTGTACATACTGTACATATATGCAGAACACCGAATTTTATAATTTTAATAGTGGGTTGTAGATTTCATTTGACTCAAGCTTGGTGGCGAAGTGTGCAAAAATTTGGATTATCCGTAGATTATAAAAATATGTCATCTGAAATAGGACAATGGATTAGACACACTTTTGGATTATAATTTTTAGACCCACATGAAGTATCAGAATGTTTTGATGATGAACGATTAAAAAAATACTCTGATTACTTAAATGACAATTTCATAAATGAAGAAAGTATATTTCCACCTCAATATTGGGCTGCTGCGTCGGCAAGTTTGGCTAGAACTACAAATTCTTGCGAGTCATTCCACTCTTTTTTCAATCAATGCTTTTATAAACATACTCCACCCATAATGAGGTGGTTAGCTGTACTTATAAATGAAGTTATAACAGATATATACAGGGTGATTCATTTATCAAACAACACTCATTATTTAAAAAAGTATTGACTTTTTTCAAAATATTTTTTTACATAGTTTCAAGTTGTTAATAAACCAACGCTTTTATTAAAAAATTATATTTTTAAATATTTTTTATCCTTATCATTGTAGCGTCCCAGCATACAGGAGGACAAACGACTGGTGTTGAGGTAGATGGATTGGGTGTAATAAGTATAACAACTTAATTTGCGATTAATTTATTAGATATTTATTTGATTACTATGTAAATAAAACACTTTTACTGCACAAAATGATTTGGTTGCAAAATATTCTAAGTCCGAATAATTAAATTGGACTGGTGGCTGGCGTGAAGGCGCTTGTTCTGACTCTGGTGGCTCACGTCTGAATTGGGTCTAATCGGGGCTCTCCTATATAGTCCAGATAGTCCTACTCTCTGCATTTCCTCTCCTATCGATAAGATACGTATGTGTCCATGGCCGAGTCGTGCAAAAGCGTACGCGTGTATTATTTTAATATCGCAGCTTCCCACACCCATGCGACCGGTCGGCCACATCCTGGTTATTCGCGATACGTAATCTCCAGAACCCGACGACATTAATCATATCTCTAGATACGCCTGCCAAGACTACGATTTCATATTTAATATTTCGTATATTTAATTCCAATTATGGTAATATTTTGGAAAGGCTAGAAGTTTGGCCTTCGATATAACTATTGAGGTCCTACACAATATAATTGGTTGGCGAAATCATACGCCCCAGGGTCACTTATACATATCTACGTGTATATGCGCGTTTAGATGTCTCAGCGGGACGTCAATACATAGCATCATTTTTTAAGTTTTTTACTTTTTTGAATGACAACATAGTTTTTTAATTTCATATTCCTAAGCAAAATATTTTTGTAAGTATTTTGATTCATAAAAATCGAATTTAGGACGAGTAGTTTATGAGATATAAATATTTTAAGTTTAGACAAGCGGAGTAGTGGACCAACATTTTGCGGGGTAACCCCGTACCACTCCACTACGCCAATCAAAAACTTTAAATACCTATAATTCATAAACTACTAGCGCTAAATTCGAAATTATAACGTAATAATTAATTTAAAAAAATAGCTTTATTAATTTATGAAATTTTAAGTATAGGTTACCATTTGAAAATCAAAAGTTGATAGTGGTTTACCTAATAAATATAAGGGTGAAAAATATAAAAAAATATACAATTCAAGAAGAGTGTATAACTACAGTTTTGAAAAAAAAAATTTGAAAAAGTCAATACTTTTTGAAAAAATTAGTGTTGTTTGATAAATCAATCACCCTGTATATAAAAATTAAAAGTATTAACATTTTAAAAACACCTCGTGATACAAAAAATGTGGAACGGTAACGACGAAATGAAGCTTTAATTGAAGACTATAAAAATAATAAAATATGTCGTTACAAATTTGTCAAACAAATATCATATAATTATAACAAATAAAACTAAATCTGAATGCATATTTTATTATTATTATTATTATTATATTTTTATTCGACTTATGTATTATATTATAACATTTAATTAAATTCATTTATTTTATTATTTTTCACAAAGTATTAGATGCTTATTTAATTATTATTATATTTTTATTCGACTGATGTATTATATTATAACATTTTATTTTATTATTTTTTCACAAAGTATTATGTAATATTTTTTTTTTTTTAATTAAATTTTTTGATACAATCATAACTCATAAATTGTAAATTTTAAAGAAAACAGTGCTGGCCGATAAGTGACAGTGGCCGAAAAGAGTAGGGTAAGTGTTGGCCGAAAAGTGACACTAGCCGAAAACGGAAGGGTACATTTTGGCCGAAAACGGTGACGCCCTCTGATGAGGCTTCACTACAGTTAGCCACCATGCCTCCAGCTGACCTCTTAGGCAAGGAAAGGAATTAGGATGCGGTCGCACGCTCTAACGCTTCCTGGGGTTCCGGCTCCTTTTTTCAAAGACGCTATCAAGAGGGAAGAAAGGAGGATAACGGTGGCTCATAGTTAAGTTCGATAGTCTTCCACGACTAAGGCAACGTGGACATGGCTAGCGATCTCGGATATTGATAGGTGATTTGAGAGAACGGTCTCAGAGGTGCCTCTGTCGTATTACATGACCCAGGCACTGACGGACCACGGTTGCTTCCAGTATTACCTATACCGGATGGGTAGGGCCGCTAGCACGTGCTACCATTACTGCAACAGTGACGCGGACACCGCTAATCACACCCTTTTTGAGTGCCAGTATTGGAGTAGTCTAAGGGAGGATCTTGGCGGGCGTCTAGGTCACCCCTCAGACGTGGAGGACATGCTGGTCATTCTTTGCAGCGCTGTATTCGAGGACTTACCGTTGTGTTGACTTACTCGGTGAGGGCCGAGGTGCTCTATAACGTGGAGAAGACGTTTAGAATCTTTTAAAATATAGTAGAAGAGATCCTGACTCTCAAAGAAGAGGAAAAAAGGACCAGACAGACAAAAGAAGACTAACGGATGAACCATTAAAGTGATAGACGGAGGACCGCTCGCAAAGGGGCAATGTGGAATGTGATGCCAAGCGTGGTGGACTCCGGTCACCCCGTGAATCCGGCTCATCGAAGAAGACTTGATAGTTTTTAACATAAATGTATTCGATATTTGTATTGGTTTTTATACATAACTTCCTATTTTCGTGTATAATAAACGATGGCTACGCTATCGACGTATTCTCAACCAGTTCCGGCAGCATCGTCGATAACAAGAAAAAAAGATACAATATTATTACGAAATTTACATTTGTGTAATATCATAATAAATTATGTGTATTAAATAATGATTTTATTACTTTTTTCAAAAAAAATATTTCCGACAATTTAAAAAGAAACAGTAGGTATATTATGATTAGATAGTAATATTTACATTAGTTATTCCTTTTTCTACATTTAAGCGAAAATGTTGACCTAACAGTATTATATAATTATTATTTATAGACGTATAGTATTGTCCTTTATTTAACATATAATATTATATGCTTAACATATTAACATATTTTTTAGCTAAGGTCTTGAGTACCTGAAAAATATAAAAGACTAACAAATATGCGTGTGTGGGCTTGTTATAAAAAATAAACGTTAGTAAAGTATAATATGATGTATAAAAATATATTATTTTTATACACATAATCATAAATTAGTAAGTACCTACGTACTTATACGTCTCAAAAATGTCTGTATGCATGTAAGTGCATAATATATAAATGTAGATTCCAGCTTTTGGCACGTAACCTGCCAATAAATAACAATCAAAAGTGGTGCTCGATATTAATACACTGGTTTATTGTGTTTGTCTGTTTATTATTTTAATCTTCGAGGATATTATATTATTATCATCAATAATAATAATAAATCATACCGATAGCAATAAACTAATCCTGTACAAATATATAGAATTTCACACTGAAAGATGTAAGAATAAAATGTTTAGTTGTACTATTATAAAATATAATTTAGTATAGTGTATTATTAAGAATGAAAAAAATTCTTATTAGGTACATCATAATGTAATATATAATATTAATAAACAACAAGTTATATCATTATGATACAATACATATTGCACATTATATAAGACAGTATATTATATAACTTAATATGTGGTAACGTTGTACTACTGTTGTAGCGAGATACACTCATTCCCGTTGTCGATAACAAAAGAAACCGAGGAACTATCTCTGTTGTATAGTATTTTACCGTCGGGTGTACAACTACGTCACTTAGTAAGTCACTGTAATAGGTGTGTAAACTTTGAATTCAATAATAAATCATTGTACCTATAGATAAAATGAAAAACGATCCTGAACGGAGACTGTCTGTCTGCAATCCATACTACTATGATATTTTAGATTCTGATTTTATAATGATCTCTGAGTGTATTTTGATTTTCTATATGTATGCAATAATTAGTTGAAATAATGCTAAAACTTTCAACTTCAGTATCTTTTTCAGTGGGAAAGTGAATCTAGTTGTATTCCGGAGGTTACAATTTAAAATTCCCAGTAGTTTTCAAAACTTCCTAATCGTGTTTCATAACGAACATAATAAATAAAAAAAAATTTAGATTCTGAACAGAGTGAGTTGGTACTTTTAAGAGGTAATAATAGAAAATTCGCAGAATTTTTCTTCATAAAAATAAATAAAAATTTAAGAAGAAAACATGAATTTTCATAGTTTTTATTACCTTTCAGTTTTTCGATAAAATCGATATTGTTTTTTTAATGTAGATTAAATCCTATTTTAGACATATGCCATTTTCCATTTCATATGGATTTTTCAACTAGATGTAAAATGTAATATGGTCAATATTTGCGCTTGGTCAGAAAGTTAGAAATGTGAAGGTTGCTATAATGCTATTATAAGTTGTTTTTATTAAACAGCTTAAAAAATATCAATTATTTTTTTAAGTAGATAAAAATTGTCATTTTTGAAAGTAATTATAGTAATAAAGTAATACAAAATAAACATAAATTAGACTCCCTCCCCTTTAAAAGCAGTTTTTCATAATTTATGGTATACTAGCTGTAACGTATATATCATGACAGTCATCAATTCCTCACGCATACGTCGTATTATAGTATATATATGGGTACGCGTATAAAAATCTGAAATATTCAAATTGGCGAGTGTCACTAAACAATAAGTTAGTAAATTGAGCATACAATAAATATGCCATTTATAATTATATAATTACTTTTACGGATTTACGAAACGATCATCGGATTATAAAGCGATCCGTTGAAGTACAACGGTTGTACTTAAAAACTTCTTTATAAATGCAATCAACCAACACGCGGCGTGTCGAGTAACGGACTCTACACAATTATTTTATTATGGTAGGTTACATTAATACCTACATTAATACGTCTTATAAAATATAATCATAATAATACAATTCGCGTACCTATATAATACAGAATAGTATACGTACAATTATTATAATATACTGTTGTACGCACATCATAATATTATTATTACTATCACAATATATAATATTTAAGTATTTAACATACAAACATCGAAATCGCATTATCGGCGAACAAAACGTTATAAAATGCGACGTGTTGGCGAGACCGTTTGTCGCAATCGGGGGAAAAAAAAAAAATAATAAAAACTACATCGACAAAAAGCCTTCTTCATCGCGTCGCTGTACCCCTCGACTGGTTCAACCCCTGGCGATATAATATTGTTTATAAACGGCGGCCGTGCACGTGCCGGTCGTGCGTAGCCGCTTGTGTTTTTTTCCTCTCCGCGGCTCTCTCGCACTCATCGGTCTCTACATCGCACGGTCTCGCCCGTCCACAATAATAATATCGTAGTCCGCATTGTCGATCGCAAAAATGGTCTTAACAGAAAAAAAAATGGAAAAGGAAAAATGCTAATTGCATTAATGTGCCACCCCTCTCGACGACCAGTAAAATTCCAAATCTCAAATTAAAACCTCCTAGCGCAAACGCGCGCCTAATGTGCCGTAGTTCCGTTTCGCATAATGACCCGGTTACCAACTATCGGTGCTCCTTCACCGCCGTCGCAGGTCTCCCAAACGTTTGGCTCTTCCGAACTTCCGGTAGCGGCGCTTTCATAACACACCAGCAGCTTTTACTGTCCTCCCCACGCGCACACGTGTCCTTAGTCTAAATAGATCGTGTCGTCTGTTGTGTATGTATTAATTTTATAATATTATTGCATACACCAACGCTGCTGAACGGTCATCGAAGCTGCAGTGCGCTTCTGCATATCATATTATGGTATTATTGATATTGACATCCGCCTGTGCGCAACCAACGATGCGATGATATAATAATATTTGCCAGTATAATATTATGATAATGTGATGTGTAGTAAAAATACCATACAATATAATATTAGTGTTCAAGGCGTCCGGCTCCGATGACTAATGGCCATTTATTTATTATTTGTAAAATAAAAAATGTATAAATACCCATTTAAAACTCGCAGACGATCATTGTAGTCACACCTATAAATCAACCGGCATTTTTAGCACACAAATATAATACATAATATTTTTTTCAAAAAATATCACCAAATAATATATAAAATTGCCAATAACTCATAATTTATGCTAGGTATAGACGAGTTAATAAATTTAAGTTAAGATGATTTTATCACTTTAACTTAACTTTTTGTGGGGTTTTTTTAACTTAACGTTTAGCTTGGTAGTTTTTTAAATTAATATAAATTAAATAGATAGCGCCATAGAGGGTTACTTTTAATTAAATATAAAATACTAAAACCTAGATTAAGCCTATTTATAAATAATTCAAAAATAAATATAATAAAATTATTGTTTATAATACATTAGGTATAGCAAAATATAAATTCTAACATTTACTTCACGTTGATGTCGTTAACCCAGATTGATTATAAAATTTATCAAAAATAATTTATTCTTGATAATGAATTAGAATTTAGAAAAAATGATTATATTAATTATGCATAAGTATCTATGCATAATTATTAATTAATACTAATAACTAATAAGTAAAATTCTCGAAAGAACAAACCATAAAATATTTTCGCCGTGGTTATCTAATGATATAACGTGGCATAAGAAAGATATTATTTATATTGAATCTATTATTTTAAGCCACATTGGACAATTATAAATTTAAAAAAATACTAAACTTTAATAAGTAAGTTAATTGTTGATTTCTATATAACTCTACATAAATCCTATTAACCGAGTTAAATAATAATAATAGTTTACTATTAACTATAAACTATTTAAGTTTTATATATTCGTATCTTCCCCATGCTTAGGAAAGTTATGCACAAAAAATATAATTGATTTTTATTATTTTGTGTTCTTAGTATTCAATTATTTAACGAATTGATACTACAATATTCTTGACTCAAATAATTATAAGTTCAAAGCTTTTCAACATTTTGAATATTTTTTTCACCGTGATGATAATTTTGGAAGATTATCATATTATATGAGAATATATTATGAAATCTACATTCTACACCTACACGTTTTTAAACTTTACAACAATAAATGAAGTCGCTGTGGACGAATATTACAATTTTCATTATAATATAATATAAAGTTATGGATTTTAAATTTCAAGTAAAAGTGTAATACTATTGACAGCACACCAAATAACTCAAGAAACTCAGTATAGGTACCAATTTAATAACAACGACTCAACAATGTGCGCTACTATCTACATTACAATTATAATACAGCATGTTATAGTTAAAATGATGCGTACTAGAATTAATTATCCTTCTATATTAATGTAATATTTACTCTTTAGCATAGTTTTAATTCTAATTATTCTCTAAGTTGTTTATAAGGTTATAAAATAGTATCAATCATACGATTTTGTAAATTTGACGACGGTTAAAGTTGTCAACTTGTGTTAAATTAATTAACTTCATATTAAATTCCACACTAATTTCGATCATATTATTATGGAGTACGATTATAGATTTAATGAAATATCCAACGACGATAAAAAATAATAATAAAAAAAAAATATCATACAAATGTCTGCTTTCTTTTGAATAATACGATTTTATAGTTTCAATTCATACAATTATAATAATAATATCTCACTAAAAAATTATTCAGAAAAATAAATGTATTATATAATATACAGATGTAATAATATACAAATGCACATATGTATTCTTGACATTACAATAGTTTGTTCAATTTAATATTTATTTTCAATGAATATTATTTCTTGAATTTAATAACATTTTTCGGTATTCATTTTCTGCTAGTTAATTCGGTAAAATTAAGCTTAAAAATAACATATAATAATTTGAATTTTTTGCAGTATGATTACAATGTTATTTCATTTTGTTAATTTAAAAACTAAAGTTTGTTTTATCTCATTAAGATTTTTAATATAATTATTATTTTACCTGAAACGTTTAAAATTAATTTCATGATGACTATAACGATATTGAGTTATATTAATGTGATATTGATTTTATATTTAAGGTTACAACACAAATGTATTCATAGATGAAAACTGCAGTTGTAGTCTTTCGAAGCTCATAATAGCCTACATTATTTTAATTCTATATTCCGCAAGATTATTTAACATTGAAAATTGTAACGGCCGTAGACAAATGTTTACCACACTGATAAATTATCAAAATTTTGTCATCTTATAAACAATTGTTTGATAGTATAATGATATTATATAATAATAATTAATATAAGTATTATATTATTATAACGATTAACGATATATGAAACGATAATTATACAAGTTAAAAAGTTCAACACAAGAAAATTGTGTAACATTATTATACCTCAAACAAAATAATCTAACCTAACGAACTTAAAATCCATGCTCAAAAATTAATTGGCAAACGAAATTAATCTATTATGATAACAACACTTTACACCTAATATACAGAACTAAAATTAATAGTACAAACAACCTTCTAAGGTTTGTAGCTTATAAATGAAAACTTTGTTAGGTTAGATTAGATTTTAGTGATTTTACAATGTTTATTGAGGTTTGTGATAGGTACCTACCTAAATATTTTTATCTGAACATTTAGGTGAAGTGAAGAATTTAAATAATATTATTATCAGAACTTTTACGTCAAGTAAATATAATATAGTAATAGTATAATACACCTAATATATTTGTTCATGCTTATGTTTGATTACTAAAATGTACACTGTTTATGAAGAAAGATAATAAATCACAACATCCAAAATTTAAAAACAAAACCAATTGTTATCCGTTATTATTATTGTTTTATTTTTAATAAAAATTTTAGCATTATGTTTTTAACTATTTGCATTAGCGTAATTTTTAAAATGCTTGTATTTTTTAAAATTTTTTTTGGGGGGGTTTCCAGCCTTTAAGACCATCCCTTAAAACAAATTTCCCTCCACCTTATTCTGTTTTCAGCTATTTCTCTCCAGTTTGCTCTTGGGTCTACTCTTTTTACTTCTCTATTCACACAGTCTTCCCATCTGAGGCGTGGTCTGCTTAGTGGTCTTTTTCTTTTCGGATCCTCTTTAATTACTGGGTTTATCATAGCGTCTTTTTTCTTCCAAGCGTGACCTGCCCACATCAGTCTTCTTTTTGCGACTTCCCTTGAAATACTTGGTCTTTGGAACAAGTTATATACTTCCTCATTGGTTCGAATTCTCCATTCTTTGGTTCCTGTGTCGAGACAAGGTCCATAAATTCGTCTTAAGACTTTTCTTTCAAAAGTGTCCAATCTTATTTCCTCTATTTTTCTTGAAGCCCATGTTTCTGACCCATATAGGATGACTGGAAGTATTAATGTCATATATATTTTTATTTTTGAATTTAGAGATATTGATCTAGATTTTTTCAGGGTTCCCAAACCAAAATAGCAGTTGTTGGCCAGTTGTATCCTTTTTTAAATCTCTACTTTTAACTCATTGTACTGAGTTAAGAGGACACCTAAGTATTTAAATTGTGGAACCCTGTGAAATATATGTCCATCTACATTCATACTTTCTCCGTGCCGATACTTCCTGTTTCTTCTGTTGAGCTTCATATATTCCGTTTTACTATCATTTATTCTGAGGCCGACTTTACTCGCAGCATCCATTAGCTTCTTACAATGTATTTTAACTACTTCAATATTGTCTCCTATGATGACAATATCGTCGGCATAAGCTAGCAGTCCTATATTTGACAGTCATAAGGTTATACCTTCTGAAATATTCATATTTCTGACCACCTTTTCCAGAACTGGGTTAAAAAAAATTGGAGATAATGCATCTCCTTGCCTTAAATCAGATGTTACTTTGAACGATTTAGATGTAGAGTTTGTGAGAATTCGGGCATTTTACCTACCGAAAACCACCCACGACAAAAGGGGAACACTTCTGTCGTGACCTAGGAGCCGCACCGCGTGATGACCCGAAGGCCAAGTCGGTGGAGCTCATAGGCTTTGATACACGCAACGGCAAATAAATGCCGAGGATTTATATTGGGTAAAAAAATGTAAAATAAATAATATTAATAAAAAAAATGTGGCAAAATATAAGGTAATCATATAGTTATATTTTACACGGTTTTAAGAAAAGGGTGTGTTTTAAACAATATGAATAAAATAATATAACATTAGGTACATGGCAAGTGCTATTCAAAAATATATAATATTTGGCACATGACAAAGTGCACAAAATACAGGGAAAAAATATATATGATAATGCTACGGCTCCGACAAGCGGTTACCGGCACGGAATGATAATCATACGTCGGTATGACGCATTATACACTTATATGTATTAAAGGAAACGACCCACGGCTCCGCAGGACGGTTACCGGGGCACCTCTGAGGAAAATCTGAGTATATAAAAAAACTAGGGTGATACATAATCAAAATGAAAAAAGGGGAATGTTGGAGGGAAAATAATACTTGACGACGACTGCTTGTACTGAGTTGATGATGTTTGAGATGGCTTCGCCGGCCTCGTGCCTATGACGTCACTTCAGCCCATCATGGTAGTATTCCGCCGATGGTGAAAACAAATAACAAAAATTTTGAGTCCGGGAGACGTGTTGCGAGAGTCAATGGCGTTGAGCAGAAACAAAAATCGAACACAGGAGATCGGTCATCGATGGTGGCGAAAAACAGACAGCTCGGCAGTATACGTCGGTGGCTGGTCGTAGGCCGTTCCGGCGTCTAGATGTTCTTGGGTAGGGGGTTGGTCAGTGCGTCGTGTCGGGAACTTTCATAGAATATTCATTAGTGGGGAAACAGGTTGCCCTGTCCGTATACGCCAGCAGCTGCGACCGCGACGCCCGACAGCAACGGCGGAGCGCCCTCTGCGACATCGACGCGATGGACACTGCATGTGGGGGAGGTCAGGGGACTAGTATTACATAACAGTGTTTTTGTCATTATAATATTTAATGAGCGCATGCATAATAATAGAGATTATGGAAATACTATGAGTTATATAATAAAAGGACGTGGACATATTATAAGATTATAATAATGATATCATGTAATATTCTAATAAAAAGCGTCAAAATTCTGTGACGTTACATAACCCCCCCAACAAGTTGTTGAAGTTGCTATGTAAGTCAGAACTGAAAATCACTTGTTGTAGACGAAGGGCACTGAATTTTTTAGGGGACCATAGACATACAATGAGAAAGG
Source organism: Diuraphis noxia (assembly GCF_037042655.1). Taxonomy (NCBI): domain Eukaryota; kingdom Metazoa; phylum Arthropoda; class Insecta; order Hemiptera; family Aphididae; genus Diuraphis; species Diuraphis noxia. Next base: position 39,652,934 of record NW_028301711.1, on the reverse strand, counting down.
AGATGGGGATCCAGACTAAATAATTGGTTTGGGTATTGACATCACATTAAAAATAATAAATTTACCACACGTTAGTGCGAGAGCACTTGATAATAATATAGAAAAACCAGAACAATATAATAAAAATGCAAAAGAGAACACTGTCAGTGTAATAATAATAAAAATCCTACGCAAGAGTGCACGTAACACGTTATAATAATAAAAAAAAAACCTACCGAGTATAATGACCTTACTAGTCCAGGGAGTGATGATGATACCAAAAACCAATTATTTGATATGAAAACCTAACGGGGGAAGAATAGGGGAAAAGGGACTCTAGATCTGTCTATGCCTTTATTGGGGTCACGACAGAAATAAAATAGGTACAACTACACTATGAGGACTTAGTGTAGAAGGGGCAAGACAAAAAAAAATAAAAATAAAAACCATTTTGTACAGGCAAGGTATCAGTGACCTTACACTGCGTAAAATACTTTGGACAGTTTTTTGACACGCATGACAAGTCATGGTGGGACCTACCGAGGAATTAGGGGGGCTAACAAGAAAGTTCCTGCATGTTGTAGTGAAAGGGCTGTCAAGAGCGTAGTCTGGTGGCCCCTTTACTCCCAGAGGGAGTCGTCCCTCCAGATCATAGATATGCGCGACACAGTGAACCGCAGAGTGATCGACCCGGTCGCGCTGCAAAATTCTGTGACGTTACAAGTTCGCTATTTTTATTTTCATTTCTGAATTTTCTATAGTTGCTTTAATCAAGTTAATTAACTTCCTTGGCATATTGAACTCTTTTAATATATTAAATAGTGTTGATCTGTGTATGGAGTCGTATGCTTTCTCAAAGTCTACAAACAAGGTATAGACCTCCTTATCAAACTCACACATTTTTTGTAATATCTGCCTTATAATAAATATTTGATCTTTAGTGGATCTAATTGGTCTAAAACCCTCTTGGTAGTCTCCCAGTATTTCTTCGGATATTGGTTTAATTTTATCTAGGATGCAGTACGATAACACTTTGTATGTTGTGTTGAGTAAAGCAATGCCCCTATAGTTGTTGCACTCGAGTGGATCGTTTTTTTTATATATCGGACACACTAATGCGGATCTCCAATCTTCCGGAATTTTTTCTTCTTTCCATACTAATTCTACTAGGTTATGTATATTGGATATGGTTTCTTCATCTAAACTCTTTAGAATCTCAACCTGGATTCCATCTTCTCCCGGGGTCTTATGATTTTTTAGCCTCTTAATTTGTTCTGTTATCTCAATTCTGTCTGGTGGAAGGTATTCGATTTCATTTGGTTCTACGTCAATCTAAGTGAATGAGTTTATAGGCTCGTCACAATTAAGGAGGTTCTCAAAGTAATCTTTCTATTTATCCAAGATATCGTTTGGGTCTGTAATCAATGTACCATCGCAATTTCTTAAGAACTTTTCTTGTTTCTTGAATCCTGTTCTAAGGGTATTGATATTTTGGAATAGTTGACGTGACTTATTCGATTTTTGGTATTCTTCTTTTCTTCTAGCACGTTCTTCGTGTACCTTCTCTTTTCGTATCTGATTATATTGCTTACTTCTTTTTTGCATATTATGTAGTTATTTTCTTCTTCTACGTTGTCTGGGTCGCTAAGCCCCTGTATTCTACTTTCTTTTTTCCGTTTTAGGGCTCTCCTACATGTATCGTTAAACCAAGGTTTATTCGATTTCTTTCGTTTTCCTATTACAGCATAAGATGCTTTGTTTATAATATCCTTAGCTTTATTCCACCTTTAATCTACCGAGACTATGCTGTTAAACTCGCAGTTATTCAAATCTTGACGTATTTTTTGTCTATTTAATGTCTTAACACATTTTGGGTCATCCAGTTTTGTTACATCATATCTGGTCAGTTGTTCCATATTTTTATGAGGGCGTCTTTTGAGTTTTATTTTCATTTTTCCTCTTACGAGATAGTGATCTGAGTCCGAGTCTGCTCCTCTTATCGATCTGACATCTTGGATACAATTTTTCTATCTTGAATTGACCAGAATATGGTCTATTTGGTTAGTATATCTTCCATCTGGTGACCTCCATGTCCCTTTATGAATATTTTTATGTGAGTACATTGTACTTTGCTTGATCCTGAACATGTTGTTTTTACTAGGTAGGGTTGTTAACCCTACGCTAAACTCCCTACCAGGAGGGCCAGACCACACCAACTAGTTAACGTCAGTGTGGGGCTATTGCAGTTGACAATGGTGTGTACTGGGCGATGGGCGCGCCATTTTCCCTACGCCAAATAAAATGCTTGTATTAACTTTTAAAATTTAAAATAGTTCCGGTAAGGTTAATTTTAAGTGTTGTACACACATACACACACACGAGTTCTTAATAGAGAGATTGTCCCATTATTGACAGTTTTAATACTTATCGTTCCGAGAAGAGTTACCTTTACAGGAAAATATTTTTTTGTTGGAGTGCGAGTGGTTTAATCGGACGTGAAGTAATAATCAAATAAACGCTTGAATGCAGTTTTTGTTTGCCATTAGTTTGGAAACAAATTACGTATTTTATCATATTGTTTTAAAATGTTCTGTACCGGCAATGGAAGTATATTAAAACTACATTTTGTATGGTGGATATTGTGCTTCATGAAATGTTATTATGTATAAGTACCGCCTTTTTTTCTGAACATTTTAATTTATTAGTTATGTAGGTTAGGCACGTGCACATTCTTTACCGAGTAGAATGTAGAGAATGAAAAAAATATATATTGTCCTAATAACATGCAGTATTATACAAAGAGTATAGAGAGATTTATCTTCCTCCCCGTTATTTACACAATGATGCATTGAACATTACTATAATCAAATGTCAAAACAAACATTTTCATTTATTTTATTTAATTACTGAGTATGATTCTATAATAATTAATATATAGATATGAATATAAATTGTAATGAATAATAAACATTGTAAACATTGTATACATGTTTAAATAACGTTTAGGTACACGATTTATTTTAAATGTTTACTTAGGCTACATTATAATATAATACATTTTTTATGTGTAGAACGAGTATAAAAATATGGGATCCATTTAAAATTCATAAGACTATGTATGTTAATAGTCTTACTAACGTCATTATTGTTATAAAGGATAGCGATTTTATTACGAAATTCTTTTAAACAAATTTTCGTTGGAAATAGAGGATATTTTAAAAGTCAGGCATTATATTATTATGTTCGACTTGAAGAGTTAATAGTTCCAAAAATAGCTCAATGACCTACAATCGTTTTTCAATAAAATATGAATGCCATAATGTAAATATGATATTATATTTCAAATACGAATACCTAAACAATATGTAAAACTTTTCTTATTTAAAAAAGTTATTAGAACTATATAACGTTTTAGAAGTATTGACAATTATGTAGTCCAAAATCTAAAACTTAACTGCTAAACAAATTTATTGCGAACAAAATTAGTTATTATAAAATCATTCTTCGCAAATAATATGGATAGATATATACCTAGCATCTATCTTCACATTAGCCTATCTGCATTGCCAATAGTCTGCATGCAGGTTAAATGAACGAGTAAGAAATATATTAATTTTATGCATATTTATATATTTTGTTCACGTAAAAATATTATTTAATTTCATATGGCTACTATAATAATAATAATAATATTATTATTTATTATAATATACCATCTAACCATGTATATTTTTGTCTCGATATAGGTACACATATTATGTAGGAACACAATGTGATCTTTTGTGCGTGATGGATGAATATATTATATTGTATTATTTTAAATGTCTCAATGTTCTGTTCTGAACAAATAATAAAATGTTTTTCTACTAAACAGTTGTAATATCTAAAGCAAACAATATCGTGAGAAAATATTGTCCTGTCCTTCACATCATTTAGGTACCTTGTGGGTGTATCAAATATTAAAATAGAAAGGATAATATAAATTCTAAGTGATACTAATCTAAACATATCGTTACTACTTCACACCCCTTTGATACTACAGCGGATGTATCTATCGTTTTATTTGTGTTTAAATCGATTTGTATAATTCATATTTAATTTTCATGATTCTTTTTTTAGGTTCATATCTTGAATGCACATTCGTACTTTGTGAATAAAATATTAATTTTTAGTTCATTAAAAATTAAAGTATATCCAATGGTTTGCATAGGTGTTGGATGAGTATCACTCATTAAAATATCAAGTAATTACCATTACTGCAGTCGTGTTAATATTTATATATAAAACAAAAAATAGGCAGGAACATAAGTTAGAATATTAAATTAAAACTGTATTATTTATATTGTATTATCTATGTGTGATATGAGATTTCTGGCAGTAATTAATAATACTTTCATGAACAATGTATAAATGGTTCATGACTTCATGTATAATAAACACTATATTATCCAATATAACTTATTTTAGGTTTATATTTATAAAGCTGTTTTTAAGGATTATCAATTATCATACTATTAATATAAATATTTTAATTCCTGAAAAACTATACAAGCTTCAATTTTTAACTAAGAAATCAACATTTAAAAAAAATTTCAATTAATAATTTATTTACAGTAGAAAAAGGTGATGCTTTTTGAAAAAAAGAAGTTTATATCCTGTGATGACAAAACACTATACTTAATAAGTAGTACAAAAATTTCAAGACTTCTACAATATACTCATAAGTCATAAGTAATATAATGAAAAATCTTTAAAATCATAGTTGGGTTGAGCATATTTGGGGAATCATCTTGTAACTACCTATAGCAAATAAGTACATATTTTAATATAATAAATATATATCACAAAAGTCAAAACGAATCTTTTAAATGATAACACAAATTTTTTTCAAAAAATTTCAACTTGTTTGGTCATTTTTTTTAAATAAAATTTGAAGTCATTATTAGGTACATAAGATAAATTTTACTTTTCTGAAAAACATTAAACAGTAGGGGAACACTTACAAGGTAACCTATGAGCCGTACTACTTAGTGTCCCGAGGGACATTGAACTCATAAGATTTGTGCAGTTTACAAAATAAATAATAAAAAATAATATAAATAACAATAACAGGTGATATGTGTTCACATCCTAGTGTGAGTGAGGGGGAAGAATCGGGAGAGTAATTAGAGATAATTTATATTTAAATATTGTGTGTGCGATAATTTTTACTGTATGTAATAATGGGATCGGGGGTTTTTATGAATAGTAAAAAGAGGCGCAAAAATTCCGTGACGTTATAACTCACAACATAATTATTATACATTTACAATATTATAATTAAATCAATGCGTGTTTGTAATTTTAGAAATAAATATGAGTATTTTATAAGAAAGTATTTCTTAATATTTGAAATTCGGATATTGCAAAGTATACAGGTAAGTATTAAGTTTCTAATTTAAAATATTATGTAAGAGTTGAAAACTTTTTAAAATATCTTCGTAATTTAATCGTCATATTTACTATTCATAAAACTATATGTTTTGAATGGTGATTGTTCTTAGTATAATATTTAATAGATGCTAGTGTAGCAGATTTCTGATGTACTAAGAACACAATTTAAATAGGTGAGTTAAATTAAATTAAAAGGAAAGTTATTGTTAACTATTAACTCTTGTAACTTCAAAGATCTTGTGTTGACTTAACTTAAATTAAGGTTGGCCCAGGATAGGTTAGGACTTTCAAATATATTTTATAAGTGGCTTCAGATTTTGGAATAGATGGCAAATGACTAGAGCATTGCCAAGAGATGAGGGGGAGAGAGGAAATTTAAAATGAGAGGATGAGCTTAACCATGAGACCGAGGGAACACAATTTCCAGCGGTGGTACTCGCGAGTGTGTGCACATATTATATCCGTCCAGTGTACAATATTGTATACATTATCATATTATATGTGTGTATGAAGGCCGGAGGAATATATACAGTCGCTTGCACCAGCACAACAGATATTATGTTAAATGACGTGTGACAAGCCCCTGTACTGCAACGCGTTACCAAGGGTATGGGTAGGCGGAAGACTAGTAAATATATTTTTATTATTATAATGCTGCTACTGCTTCTCGGCGGCCGACGCAAAGGTTAAGTGTGGATTATGGTATGCTATCGGTATATACATCAGTGGCGGTGTCTTGGATGGGACACGGGAAAAAGTAATGAATGAGAAGAAAAAAAATTGACAACTGCCAACAAAAACTGGCCTAAAGTGTGTGACGTTCAAAGATAAGAAATACGTATTTTTTTTTCTCGCGTGCAAAAGAATTTAAATTAAGTGATATTTTATTATTTTATTTTTGGAATGATTGACGCCGCGTTTTAGTTGTTGGTACATAATATAATAAATGTATATAATTAAATGTAGGTACCTATTTAAATCGTCGCGAATATTATTGCTACAATATATCGTGTTTTATAGTTTAATAATATATTGAACACACGTCTTGCAATAGCTGAGATTATGACAATGTAAGTATAAATTTAAAATAAATGTGGATATAATATTATAAACCTACTCAGTACTCGAATGCTCAAATGCATAAATCAACATTCGAAATTTCAAGTCTAAAAAAAATGTTGAAGTGACTCTCAGCCATATACCTAATATTTTCAATCGAGATCTGCTACTGGACAATAATTTCACTGTAGATAAATGTATTTTTTGACACTAAATAATATGAGTAGGTGTAGTCGTGTATTTCACTTAAATAATAACACAAAATATTTCAGTTAAATGACCGATTAAAATGAAGTTTTTTCTAGGTAGGATACATAGAAAATACCTATAAAAATACATTTAATATCATATAAAATATTACAAACAAATTCAAAGTTTTGTCTTTGCTTGAAAAGACAAAACGTCTTTACTTGAAAAAATAGTGCTAAATATCAAGTTGTTTTTATTTATCATTTAGCGTATGAAAAATAGAAAATATTTACGATTGTAATAATAAAAATATTATCTGAATATTTGAATATTATAATAATGTATGACTATATTGTAGGGACTACTTTTCAAGTGACTTTATTCAAATACAATAAAAATATATCAGTTTAAATTCAATAAATAAGATTATATAGTAATACGAAGTATAAATATTTACTTTAGAAGAACAATATAATATTTAGTTTACATAATAATTGAATATAATTTATACATAAATACCAAATAATTGTATTATTATAAGTGCCTACTTCAAAAACTTCGAAACTTCAAACGATTTAAAAAATATAATGGTTTGAACATTAAAATTTATTCATTCGAGTTTCAAAAATATATATGATAATATACTAATTGTATATTTTATAATATATAATATTATGTAGCTCGGCGTGGGGTGGTTGATGCAATCAATCATAAAGTTCCTGGATGGGTGTCCATCCGGATTCTTAGTGTCAAAAACTTTGCCACATAAACACGTGTATTCAACCTACAATACCAACCCCATGTAGTTGAAAAAACTCACTGCAAAAATTCAAACAATAACCTATGTTTCCATGGAATAATTGGTTTTAAAAAAATGTTAGTATATATAATAATATGTCATTTGTTGAACTGAATTCTGTCCTATCAAGATTTTTAATAAGTACCAACACATTTTTAATATATTTTTAAGTCTATCGACTTGTCTATTTCAACAATTAATTTATTTATGTAGAACACTAAAATAAATTAATACTAATTGCGACACTTTAATTGTGACATTTTGACGGATTAGGTACTTTACAAATTTGCAATGAGTACTACAGCAGTCATGACAAGTGTGATGCATATTTTAAAATCCACTATAAAATATACTTATCATAGTGTACCTAACCTTATCGTACTTCTGCAAATATATTATCATATATTGAATAAAATAAATATAATATAATATGAATTACTTATATTATGTCGTTTTTATACACTGCACTAAACACTAATCTTTACTTCAGATAAACAGCCAGGTACAAAAATTGTACAGAAAAATTATTCTGTAATAGAAATATAATAATATCAATGTTAAGGTGTTCGGTAATATACCGTTTATTATATTGTAGTCATTGAAGTCATTCCCTCACAAACTGCGTAGACGCGTAATATGGCTTGCTTATAGACCCCATTGATATTTCCATAGTACGAAATTCAAATAAATGATTAATGTTATCCCTTCTAAACGTATATATACTTACAAAAACTTCTAATAAAACACCACCAGAATATAATAGAAAAGGTCGTTTTGTTACGTATACTTATTGAAAAGTACTAATTAATGGGAATAAAGAACCAAACTGTAGGGTAAAATAACAACAATAACGTCCATTGAGCATCATTATAGCCTTATGGGGATTTTATGTACAAGGAGGGTTCAACCCATTACTTAATGTTCTGTTGAAGAAAAATTATTTATGGGACTGTTATCGAGAGAAAAACGGAAACGGAATAGAATAGTGAACAATAATAGGATAGTTATATTGATAACATAAGAAAGTAGCGGAACTATATCAACAACAAAAAAAAAAAACAACAAAAAACAGAGCTTGATTTATTAGTGTACGGCTCTTGGTAATAGAACACACTTGATTTTTTTCCTCTTTCTTGACCAATTGAATGGAAGTCTTGAGTTACAGTACAGAATAACAGCCTGTCTGTCCCTCGTTTGTTCATATCTTTTCATATAGTCGTAAAGCTTATACTTTGTGCCTTTTGTAACATGAATGAATGTATCAGTTAGTCAGTTAGGAAAAGTTTTTTCCCGAAAATAAATAAAACAATCTTTATTGCAAGACATTGTGCTTTCAATGAATTGTAAAATAAAGATACAACCAGAAATGTATTTCTATAAATCTTTTAAACATTATAAACTATAAAATAGTGTTCAAATAATGACAAAAATAAGAGGCAATATGAATGATATGGTAAAACTTAAGTTAACTTAAAACGAGTTTATATTATATTTAAAAATGCAGCAGGTACCTATACCTGGTTACTTACTACACGCAACTTTAATGCTTGATAATTATAAGTATTTCTTCGAAGTATTAACAATTTCAAAATAATAATATACGTACCTACATCCAGAATTGTTAGAGCTGGTTTACAGGAGCCCGTAGGTATAAATTTGTAATTTTTGAAATTTTTTTTATTGGAAAATTTTTATTTAATATACAAATATATATGACATGTATAATAAAATAAAATGAATCTTCTCTTTATTAAATCTATAGCTTTTAATGGAATAGATGGTTACTTTCTGACAAAATGATAAATCGAATTGGATTTTGAGAGAAATACTTATTTTATATTGAATAATATTTTATAGAGCTTACAAAAATATTTAGTACCTAAAAAAGCCCAAATTTGGACGTGGTGGCTGTTGAAATCATAAAATATTTGTAGATATAATGTTTAGTTTAACAGGTATTCAACATTCAAAATGAAGACCCTTCGAATTAAAAAAAAAAATTATTTTCGTGAAACTTGATAATATTTTTTTCTATCGTGTATTGGCCTCCCAAAATTAGCTAACGATCCCCTTAACCACAAAAGTTTAAAACCATTACCTGTACGTATGATATACACTAACTGGTCTATAATGTAAGACTAGGACATATACACTGGATCTAATCATCTAAGCATCTAAGGTCTACCTAAGTAAGTTTAACTAGCATAATTTAATAAATTATAGTCAGAAAGTATTAGCATCAAAAGTTTGAATTAAAAATCGTAAATTTGTCTTATGTTCTGTAATATTTATAACTAAATAATAATATTTAATACTTTATGGAAATATTTTTTTAGAAAATAACTTTATAAAGTATTATTTTATATCTACATCCTCCACTTTGATGCATTGCTTAATCATACGCATACATCCATAACTTTTTTATTAGTTTATTAAGAATTATTTTTACGGTTTAGAATGTTTAAATTACATACAATTTATTTATTAACTGTTCTTATATTTTGTTATCCGATTGTAATAGTTTCTAAGATATTATATCATAATTATATAATGATGTATACAGGGGCGTAATAAAGGGGGGGGGGTCGTGGGGTTTGAACCTCCCCCCCATGACCTCACTAACCTATGTAGTCTTGTGCGTTCGTGCTTAGGGGAGAGGTGGCCACAGTGAGCCACGGGGCACAGTGATTAAATATAAGTCGACTAATTTAATATTTAAGCATCAGATGGAGAATCCAGAAGATTCATAAAACCATAATAAACAAAATGGTTAACTATTAGTCACGGATATAGATACTATAGTATCTATATCCGTGCTATTAGAAAGTTCAGGTCAAAAATGATACTATCATCTTATCATAATATTGTTATTTTTTGTTATCAAAACGTGAAAAATGTGAGCTTTGTTTTTTTCAATTTTGGTATCGAATTTTATTCAAAGTTACGAATTTTAAGGTATATGTATAAATTAAATTTTTGTTGTGCGCTAGTTATATGCACAATTGTTTATCATAAATATTCATACGAGAATAATAAAAAATCTGCAAAATAATAGATCGGTATACAGTGAGACAGTACACTAATAGGTAAGACCAATAAATACTGTTGTCTGGTTGTAACCAACATCAGTTAACTCTAAAACAAGACTTTTGAAATAAATTTTGATCATAATAAAGTGATATTAGGTTATGATTTTTATTTAATTTTTAAAACTTAAACATAAAACTATTGAAATAAACAAAGTGAATACCTACATTTTTTTAATTGTACAAAAACACAATTAATTATTTTAAAATTTGTTAAAAAAATTCTCTTTAATTGTTTATCATATTATATAAATGTTTTGAAATGAAAAGTTTAAATATAAAAGATAAACTACAAATTTAAAAAGTTTTATATTATGTACCATAGTGCCCCATGAGGTGTCTCATTGTGTACAAGGCTGCGTCACAGTGAGACACTATGACATTAAAAAAAAAAATTTCTCTGGGTTGAAATTTCGTTAGATTTTAGAATGTATTAATATGTTTTTTAATGCTCAACAATATTTAGAATAAAACCATAACTCTGTTGAAGGATTATCACTTAAAACAAAAGCAATATATTTAAAAGTAATTTTTAGTGTCTCACTGTGGCCACTTCTCCCCTATATATAATATAACTCACAGGAGCAATTTTCTAAAAAAAATTTTTTTTTAAAGGGAAAAAATAAATAAAATATATCTATTTTAAAACGATTGCATGCATTATCTGTTAAGAACTGTAAGATTAGATAGGTAAGTAAGAATAGTGATAAAAAACAAAATGTTCACCCCCCCCCCCCCATTGAAAACTCCTGAGTACGCCTCTGGATGTATGTGATACAAATATATTGTTATGGGGCAACCACAAGAAAAATTAAACTAATTATTTTATTAAAATATACTTTAATTCAGTAAAATATCTCATAGTCACTATTATTCAAATACATTTATCTATTATTTCAAATACAATATTGTGAGCAGCAGTATAATGGTTATGGTATAATAATGTAGGAACGAATTTTACTGCAGCACGTAAAATTAAACATTATATTATACACTTTATAGAAATTACGTGAAAATTTTTAACGCTGTTTTTGGGGCGTGAAATTTAATTTTAGCGAAGAGTTGTGAGTGCAATGGGTTGGCACGTTGTATAATAATAAACAATAATCATAATAATAATATTATTACTATGATTTTTACTTTTTATGTTTTGCTCTTGGTTTGTATTGAGAAATCGTACAAGTTCAAAAGGGATTCTCGAGAGGAGGCAAGGTGGTTGCAATTACAACAAAAGGTCCATAGGAAACAAAAGCCGAAGGGGTTACATTTAATTCAAATTCCGTGTTTTGAATCTGGGCCACTGAACACAGCGACACCCTCCACTAGCCCTTATTTTTAAACGTCATATCCCACTGAATAAAAGTTACATTATTATTTAACAAATTGCGTACTCGACACGGATTCCTAAAAAACAATAAATGTCCAAAACCCCTTTTTCTTTTTAGGCTCCGACAAGAACAAAGCTGCACTATGCATTTCAAATAACATTGTTCGCCTTTCTGTACTTTAAAACCTTTATTATTTTTGTCGAATAACGACCATGTCTACGACACCCCTAAATAAGGGTACTGTTTGACTTTCAATTTGCAAATTCGTGCACCCCGGCTCGGGACCGCACACAGTCCCTTATTAAGAACAAATCCTTTTTCTCGCAAAAATGATTGTAAATGTGGATATATTATATCCCGTTGAATGCAATATTTTAATTAAATTATAACCGAATAACCATTTCACAATGTGGATTTCAATGGCAATAATAATAATTAATTATACACCACATAAATGAATGTTAAGAGACCATTTTTTCGGAGTGTATCCACATATTATAATAAGCGTGTATGGAAAATTACTTTTTGTTCGCTAAGGGTGACATTCCGTATTTTAACCGAAAATACAACGCTTGGTCATATACCGTAATGTGGTAGAGTGGTATAAATGTATAATACTGACAATACTGTTGATTTATGTTTAAATATGTATTAATATTTATTTTAACTCATAATTTATTCCGTACAAATGAGAAAAACAAATTTATCGTCTCTAATAAGGAACCAAATGAATCAAGCAAAAAATATTGTAAAAAGTATCAAATTCCCGGAGAAAATAATTAAATTATTAGAATCCCATTTTTTTGTAGCTATCATAACAATATGTTTTATTGTTTATCAAAACTACGGCCATAGCCCAACTGTATATAATTGTACTAAATAGTAAATGTATTGTGAATATAATTTACTAACAACTTTTCATAAAAAGAAAATTATACATTGATATAACGACGCACATATATTTCAATCTACATATTATTGGGTTGTTACAATACATTTAATATTTTACTTTTACTGGATCAACGCCGTTGTTCTTGGATCAAACTTACTGAATCGAGTAATCGTTTAAACTAAATACCTATTTCATAGGTTATATAATATTTCCATATAATATAATTTCCATATTATTTATTTAATCGATACAATCCAAATATAATAATATTATCGATGATGAATATAGATTGTTTTTATTCGTCAAAACTTTAATTCTATGAAATTAATTTATGCTGTATGTTATATTATTTAAATATTATTAAAGAAATAAAATAATAAATACATGTACTATCATTTATGCACTATATTATGTTATGTGTAGTGGTATATTTTGACGTAATTAAATTGGCTCCCAAATACAGGTGATCAATATTTTATCCTCAATTATTACCTTTAAATTGGCTCCCAAAAATTTACTGTTAAATTGGCTCCCTAAAGTTTTTTTCAAAAATATATTGGTTATCAAAACGTTGTTAATAATTTGAAGTTAGACGTTATTTCCAAGAATAGTCAACATCGGGTACACTCAAGATAACAAAATAAATTTAGTATGATTCTTAATTTTCACATATGGTTTACGATATCGCATTCGTATATGTTACATCGTTAGGTACATTGAAAGTTATATATCCATTTTAGATTATTTAGTTAATATAGTAAAAACATTTCACAAGAAAAGAGAAATAATAAAAGCTCAACAATAATCAAAAATTAAAACACAAACAATATAAACTTTATGCAATTAGTTTTTATTTTTCATTAATAAGTTAAATCAAAATATTATTTTCAACTATTTTTCGAGGTCTATATACTTATTGCCTAATAAATATGTATATCATATAATATAGATCAATGATAATCAATTATTATAGTAGATTACGGTGATTAAGATGATAAGGCTAAATTCAATAACTATTTATAAATTTATATTATAGTATAGGTATATCCAGGTAGCGTCAGACTATATTTGAGTGCAAACACTGCAAACTGCCAGGATAAGGTTGATGTCGTATAAGTAAACGCCTTTAATATAAGAACCCTTTGTTAAATAATAATATCTTACAGTTTCGAGAGTCAACTGAAATATACATTTTTCAGGAAACAATTCAAGAGTCAACTTCAAATTTACCCAAAATTGGGAGCCAATTCAATAGTGGGCGCATATTTGCGGGGTTGATTGGGCTGATAAATCACCCCCCCCCCCCCACACACACACACACATACTTTTTTATTATTCACTTTCAGTGTGTTTTAATTTTATATTCAGTGTTCACGTTTAAATAATTAGACAACATGAACATATTTTTCAATCTTATCAAGTGATCTTTCGTATAAATACGAAATTTGTCACACTGAACCTAACCTATCGAAAGCTTCAGTTTTTATTTAATAACGCTAAATACCATATAATTCTGACTTATTTTATAATTACTAGTTTGTAAAGAATACGGTTTTTTAATGTACTTTTGGTGTTTAATGTTTTAACACATTTTGTAGTTTGCAAGGAATACATTGTTTAAATTAAAATACTTTTTGGTGTTTGATTTCATTATGCCCCTCCCTGATAAATTTTCTGCGGACGCCCATGTTCTCATATAATGTATATTGTTATTGCTGAGTTATTTGAGTATAATTTAATATCTTAATACCTTATTTTCTTACGAATGACAAATATAATATAATATAATATTACATTATTATGATATAATAGTACTATATATATATACTTATTATACTCATATACATGATATAATAAAGAGAAAAATAACTATGGTTATATTATTTATAGTGTAGTGTGTATACTGACTAAACTGTACCTATAGCTCTTAGACTGTAATGTGTGTACATTGATGGCGCACTTGCCACAATACCGTCACAGAATGATTACGGTAATAATACATTTACAACGCCGCGAACCGGCCATCATCAGCGTTGACGAGTAGGAGGAGGTGAGATGTATAATAATTTGCGCATTTCCCCCCCCCCCCCCCATGTCAAGCTTTTCATTGTTGTCCATACGTCAATCTACGAACAATTATAATTATTATACCATTCCGCGATGCCCATTCAAAGCAAATAATAAGAATAACGCAACAACAATAAAAAAAAAAAAGAATGATAGTAATAATAATAATAATAATAATAAAATAACAACCTAGTCAGTAAAAGAACAATTTCTCTAAATAATAAATAAGTCTGTTCATTGTGTCGGTGGTGATGGAGGTGGTAATACAGATGGTGGTGGTGGTGGTAGTGCACTTTCGAAAAGAAACATTATAAACAGACACACACAACGCACGTGGTGGTGGCTGTCAAGTGCGAGTTTGGATTAAATATAAAGATAATGGATTATAAAAGAACACCTAAATCAAGGCTATTGTTCGCTCAGGAGTGACGGAAGCCACAGATTATCGACTAGGTACTAGGTAGGTAACTGTTAGGTACTAGGCGGACTGCAGTCCACGTGACCTGTAATTTACATACGTCAGAAATTATTTTTGTTTGCTTTTATAGGCCTTAGGGTCTGTTAACAATACGTGAAATAATAGCAATGATAATAATAACGTGACCAACGCATCGACGTCACATATGTGTGCATGTGAGTCATTTAAACGAACATAAATTACATTATATTTACACAATATATGCATGTAGATATGTAGTTAAACAAAGCTCTGCAATAGTCGATCGTTAAATATGCGCCATCGACGAGCCTGCTATAGCCTGCAAGAATGAAAATTAATACCGTTCGACGTTACGAGGTTGTAACTTTCTCGTTGTAAATTATGACACATATATTTTATAGGTGTATGTATATTTTTTTCGCTGTTAAAAATCAAAATATTGCTCAGGTAATGCTGGTAATGGTTTAACGTTCAGAGTAAAACAATAACCACCGAAATACTCGTTCATCATCTAGTGTACCTAAATTTAATATTAAAATGCTAAGGTGAGCATTAACTTACTAGTATTAAGAAGAAAAATTAAATTTTTTTTGACGATGTGTTTCTTGAGAAAATAATATTACATATTATAAGTAAGTCACAAAATATCCTTCATGTGATCCACATACTAAACATTAAAAAAGTAGACTTAAGTTTTAAACTATAAGCTATGTTTAATATTATTTTAATATTAACTTTAAGCTTATGAGTTAAATTTATTATATTGTACATCCTACTTCAACTTTACGATCTTTTGTTTACTTAACCACCTTGAGCTAATTCTTTTCACTATAACTTATCACCTTATTATAATGTAAGACAAATTTTTGTTTATGAATATTCAGAGCTTGAAAAAAACATCAGTGGTAGAAATCCGATATAAAGAAGTATATTGTAAAAACACTTCATATTATAACTACTACAATAAATACCTGCATAACTTATTGATGACCTGTGTATACACATGGAATTATGCGATACTGTACTTAAATTTAAACTTAACTGGAAAATCGGACAATATTCGTATAGTAGAATATAATCTGTTATTTTAATATATCTTTATATTATTATGTACCTATCTATTGTGTAATTAAGGAAGCGTTAACACGAAAATGATCTATGGATATACGGATAACCAAAAACGAGTATAATGTAGTATAATAGTTGTGCTATAGTCAGCTGTAGCTTGTACTTTCACAATAGATATTAGGTAGGTTAAGTACCTGTATTTGGTTATTATGGTACAACATTCAATGTTGAGAATCGTTTTTGATTAACATAATTGCAATTACCATAAATTTCACTATTTACACTTTTGTTTTCAAATAGACACTAAATTTACTTTTATAACGGTTTTTGTTTTCGGATACATTCACACCTCCACTTTGATTCACTACTTCTTTGATGTCACTCATTTTAAATATAATAAGTTAATGTATTTTTTTATAATGTGAAGGTGAGAAAAAAGCTGATGTATTTGTGTTAAACATGCACATATTAACAACAAAAGGTGTATTACCAATTTAGATTACAAGTTTACGACAGTATAATGACATGTTATGCAGACAAAACACAAAAGTTTAGGTGCACTATATTCAATACAGCAATATCACACCCAAACTATGAAGGGAAATTAAAAATGCATTTACAAAGGAAAAGATTACCTATCGTAGTCCATAATAACTTCTAGAAATTATTAGTCTGTAATCGAATATTATAGTATTCGATTTAAAGTTAATAAGGTGTATTGTGGAATAAATTATTCTATTAGAAAGATAGCAACTTTCGACGTCTATATGAATTTTGGGAAAATACAATTTTAGTACCAATATGAAACTTTTAGAATCTTGTATTATTTGAAATATTAATTCCAAATATCATCCCTAATCTTTTTTTTCAATAATTTGGCATTTCCATAAATACTAATCTAAATTATAATATTAAATTTAATAATAATAAAAATCATTTGCTATTATTATTGTTATAAATTATTATTAAATTAAATCTAGATGTACACTATACGTTTATACATAATATCGATGTGTCTTGTCTTCGGGGAAAAAAAGATTTCAAGAGTTGTAGAGTTGGTCTTGTTTTGGTCTGGGTCTCATAGCGTGAGTATTGTTTTGGTCTTGGTCTTGGTTTTGCTAGTACCAGTGCCATCTTCGTCTTGGTCTTGTAGCAAGAGTCTTTCAAGATTGCAAGACCAAGACCAATTTTGATCATCACTATTTCCAACCTTTTAATGGTGCCCTCAAATTTAAACTTTGTTGATACGTGACCACCTGAACACCTACTAAAAATAAAAATAAAGTATGTCTAATTATTGTCTAATGAACAAAAATTTTAAATATAATCAATTTTATCATTTATTATTAACATATATGTCAATAATGAATAATGAACAGGTATCTACTTCTGTTAAACATGGAGATTATTTTGATATAATTATAATATATATCATGTATGTATATTTCGAAATAAAAAAATATAAACAATTTGATTATAACATTTTCACAATCGTAGTAAAATTATACTTTACCTTAACTTTAAAATTTTGAATTAAATGTAGGGGAGACCAGGGCTATAGTTGGATTACATTTGTATTTTTAATTTATTCAGTTCTATGACTTGAAAACTCTAAATACACCTAACAGCAGTTCACTAACTTGTAAGCTACATAACTAATCTTAATTATTAATCCATAATTGAAAAAAAAAATTATCAGGCCATTACAGTGGCGGTGTGAACTATTTTATTTCATGAAGCAAGTAAAGATGCTTGACCACCACCACCTAAATATTATCACACAGACACGCGGCCGCTTTGCCCCCACACCACCAATTCGCAATAATTCTACAACAATAATATACTTGATCATGTTAGTATCAGAAATATAATAAAATTACTGATGTTTGTGCTTCATAACATATATTTTATAATATATTAATAAATAATAACAGTACAACTTTATTTGAACAATAAATTTTCCCTCAATAAATCTGATAAATTAATAGATAAACAAAATAATGATACAATTATCTATGATACTAATAACTATGATAGTGTTTCCGGTTTCGTGTTACCACGATACCACGTTATTGTACACACTATAGGTACATAGTGTATTTCCAGTAACCGTGATGTATAAATCATCTTAATTATTATATAAATAGTATTAGTTGACCACTTGACCATATGTGTATTTTAATATCCATTCCATGAGGTACCACCACCTAATCGGTCATCGTGAGGCAATTGCCTCTTGAAACACCCTATCCCGCCGCCATTGCAGGCCCACTTACCCCGTATACGGAACAAGTTGACATGACCACTGGGGCAAGTAGTTGTCACTCCACGCAAGTATGAATACATTCAATTTTTCCTTATTTATTAATTTATTTAAATTTAAGCATTTTAAAATTTAACAAACATAGTAGCTAATGAAGCAATAGTAGGATTGTTAAAAATACCCATATTGTGAAAAATCTTATATCTCGTTTATTTGAAGTCAAATATTTTAAATTATAATATAAATATTCTCAAATACGTCAAATTAAACTTCATAAACGTTAAAAAATAACAAATATTGATAACAATATCTATTGATTATAAAATTAAGGAAAAATCATATGATCACCACGAATTGAACAGAGATACGCAACAATAATGGACACAATACAATGTTGATGCAAAGTGTCTAACTCAAACACTCAATTTTAAAAATCGACTTGGTAAACTTACCCCGGTCTCGGCGGTCTCCCCTAATAGTCTATTTTTATTATTGCTGTGACTATGTTAAATTGTTTCTTCATATTTCTATTGTATTATTGTGTGAGTATGTGTTTAATTTTTGTTTGCAAATTCATAATTTATTATAATAAGGCAAGTTTTATCGGAATTGTTGAAAATTGCAATTATATATTGTAACATTTGTACCTAAGTACTTACTAAAATATCTTTTATAATTAGTAGGTACTAGGTATAAGAAAAATAATATTTAGTGATAATTTTTGTTATAATTCAATCTTTCAAGTTTCCTCATTCTTCAATTTTCATCAACGTTCATGAACAATTTTATTAAACTATGACTATAATAGTTCATATGACTATCAAAAATGATATAAGTATGATAAATTAATAACAGGTGTCGCCAAACTACGGCTCCCCAATCGTCATCATATTTTATTATTCTGCGACCCGCTGTCCGCGAAAGTAGTTTTAGACATGGGTTCTTAATTCATGGTTTTAGATGTATTCTATTTTAAATTACTTGTCTATTCACTCATTCAGTCGTGGAAGAAAACATAGTCGGTACTACGCGAGGGGCCGAGTATGCACTGCCCCTCCTGTGGACCGTACCTATAAGATACTTCGGGCTTACAATAATAACATTCATATATTATTACATTTTAATATTTTATTAATGCTACAAGACTGCTATCATTTATTGATTACCTAGTAATATTAGTATAGTTGTATAGTTTGTTGTATGTTGGCACTGAGGTAAGATTCTTATCTATCTCAGTGTATGTGTTACAGGCAAAAGTCGAAATCGGGCAAACCTCAGAAATGCCCGGTAAAAACGTGAACTGCCCACAATCCTTGGGCAAAATGTCATATTTCGGCTTTTGACCGAGAAAACCTAGTTAAGACCAACCTCATTTGGGCAAAACTGTATAGTGACTTTTATCGTAAGGGCAAAACCAAATAATCATAACATAAATAATATTATTGATCAAAATATATAATTGAATACACTTAAATAACAATAAAAATATAATGATATTAAGTACTCCTATAAAAATTAACAAATAATAATATTAGGTACCTACTCTTATAATGTTAAAATAAAGTATTAAAAAAATTAATACATTTAAATATTAAACTTCATTTGAGCAAACCCGTAGCGTCTTAAATAACTTCACTAATATTAAATACAAATAAATAATTATCGTAAAATATTGTAAAAATATAACATATGAATACACATAAATAGAGCCCGGATAATTATGCACTAAAAAGTATCAAAATATGCCATATAATATGCAGTGAAAATCATTAAAATATGCAAAAAATATGTAATAAAAAAAGTTATATTAAAAAATTAAAAATTATGTTAAGCACGAAAAAAATACAAATATTTAAATTTAAACACATACAAATAAATACATAATTATTTATATTTAAAAAAAAACAAAATATACAACTCAAAATGTGTGTTTTTATTCTTTATTGTTAAAATTAATTATTAAATGATATTCAAGTTTTTCTTCGGTAAAACTGTGCCATCTATCTGTTAATAAATGCTTGTATATTGAAAATGATCGTTCAACATCTACCGAAGTTATTGGAGCAAATTTAAAAGAGCTTAAAATCATTGGATCTTTATAGTTTTGATCTAGTAGAACCACTTCCGCTTCCGCTATTAATACTTTATTAATGTTACGTAATACTGTTATGCCTTTGTTTTTGGAAAAAATATCATTTAATTTTGTTTTTAATTTTCGCTTCAATATGCAATAAATTATGAATTTTGCCAAAATATGCAAAAATATGCAATAACCTTTAAATATGCAGAAATATGCAAAAAAAAATTTCTCCATTAGCTTCAAATTATGATGATTCGTGGAGATAACTGACAACAATCTAAAAATATTAAAAGGAAAAAAATATGCAATTGCATAGAAATCCGGGCTCTACACATAAATAATAATAAAAAAATAATGTTTTTGTTTATTGGCGCATTTATAATCGTAATAAATTTGTACGATAAAAATCACTATTTGTATTTAATATTAGCGAACGTATATTATAAAGCACTACAATTTTGCCCTTGAGGCCTACTGAGGGTCAGTATACAGTTTTTCCCAAATGAGGTTGTCGTAACATATGCATAATGCAGCAACTTGCTGATAACTGAATCCTGATAAAGTGATTTGCGCGAAAAGTAGAATAATATGTACCCATAGATAATATATTATCTATCTATGTACCACAATTTCATAGATAATAGATAGCATCTTAAACTGTGATATGTACTAATCACGATTGTATACCTAACCTAACGGTATAGTTAAACTGTTTTCTGCCCCCCCCCTGCCAAGAGGATCTAGTACCGCCTATAGAAGAAAATCATAAATAAATAAACGTTTTTATGTACCCTGGTCAAAAAAAATGTTTGCCACCATCACTATACTAATTTAGAAAATACTAGGTATAATAAAAAAATGTACCTATTGAAAATGGGTGCCACGAATTTTAAGCACGGAGCACAAAATGTCTAAATACAGCCCAGTATAGGTACTTCGCGCTATTATTATAATATGTAGCTTAGAGATTTCAAATACATTGCATCATAATTCTTAATCAACTTATGACTAAAATAATTCTATTTTTACAATCGAGATAGTTATAGACAAGGCTAGGATTTGTATGCAACTGCATGTTTTTTTGCGTTTTCTGATTATTGATTTTGTCAGTAATGTCCACGAATCACCTCATGATAAGATGAATGGTGGTGTTTTTATTTTGCATGTTTTTGCATATTTTGGATAAAATGTATATTAATGCATATATTGAATAAAATTAATATTATTGCATACATCGATGCATCGATTATAAGAATGCGAAAAATGCATGTTTTATAGTATATTTCGTAATTAATATTTTTTGTAATCGCTTTGTTATAATTATGTTTTAATAAAATGCAAATTAAAAAAATATATATATATTAATATTTCATATTTAATTCTAGCTCTACTGATTAAAGTATAAAACTTGGTTTTTTTGTCAAACACAAATTTTATTTTTATAAATACAATCCTATGGACTATGGTACAATAGGTATGCGATTAAAGATTAAATAGTTTGATGGAGAAAGATAAACACAATTAATAAAAGTATGTCGGTCAATATAAAATCTAAAATAGAAATTAAAATGCATATTTTTGCATATTTTGGTAAATAAAATGTATATTTTACAATTTTTTATTGCATAAAAATCCTAGCCCTGGTTATAGAATACTGAATAGTTAAATTAGCTTACGAACATCGCGACTTTATAAAAATATTTCATGACCCAAAATTAGGTCGTGACTTATAGGTCAATTCCCATATAAAACACTGCCCTAGACCCTAGTACAATATATCGATATATTATGCAATATATGTATATTAAAGTGTATTTTGTGTACGTTGTACGTACTATTTGATATTATTATTATATATAAACAACAACAATACGTTTTATCGGAGGGGCTGAAGGGGGCTGATGGTGGTTGTGTACATGGGTGATAAACAAAACCAGACTTAAAAAAATATATAAGTATAATAATATAATAACAATTATAATCTTCATGATCGGCGGTTGCGGCGACGGAATGTGCGCGTGCGAGCTTCTGCGTTTGACAACGCGGTATAGATAGCGGATGGTAGCGAATCGTCGTCCCGCTCGTCAGCGCTCTCCCATTACTCTCTCACTCTCTTTCTCTCTCATACACGCACTGGCAGTTCTACGCCTACCCGCTTACCACCTCTACCAACTCCGTTGTCCCTTTAGCCATTATTATAC
Source organism: Diuraphis noxia (assembly GCF_037042655.1). Classification (NCBI taxonomy): domain Eukaryota; kingdom Metazoa; phylum Arthropoda; class Insecta; order Hemiptera; family Aphididae; genus Diuraphis; species Diuraphis noxia. The sequence goes on along the minus strand of NW_028301711.1, from coordinate 39,630,051 downwards.
TTATATACATACATATATATACATGTATATATATAGGATGCCAGGAAGTATATATATACATAATATATACCTACTCGGACTACTATTGAAAATGAACCGTTATTGTTCGGGCTCTAAAAGATTCTCATCTTAGTAATTAAACTCGTATTCAACGTCCATTGTTCGCGCTGTATCGGTTTACTCGGGGCGGCGAACATACGGCCATCCCTTGCCGTCTGTATCACTCTTTCGCCCACACCCCCACCGATGCCTGTTCATCCCCGAACAATGTCGGCAGCGACGTCTCTTCGTTTTCCACCCCTCCCCTCCCCCCATTCAACCGACGCAATGGTGCAATACCACCCAATAGCCCTGACAACTGTTATTACACTATTACGCTGCTGCACATATTTTAGATTTAGACACTATATTATTATAATATACATAAAATGTGTAATATGTACACTTTGCAGTGTAAACTCTGTATTATTTATTATATACACTAATACAAACTATTAACAACTTAATTTTTAAATACATCCACCCAGTGGCGTAGTTATAATTGTATTGTATTTTATTTTTATTTATTTAAAAACACAATACTTTCAAGTTTCAAAGAAAGCAGATTGAAACTATGAAAGCTAGAATGTGAAAAATAATTTTCGACGACAAGGGACAGACCTCGAGACATACAATACGACAGTAAAAAATTTGTTCCAAACGGCAAACGCTGTGAGCCTGTGAACGAGTGAACACCAAATAAACAAATTAATAATAACTCGAAATTGTTTTGCCCAAACGTGACGTCATATCATTAAACATGAAAGCTACATAATTGTGCCTATACAAGCATATTATGATAAGGCGCGTCTATTAGCTTATATGGTCGAAGGTTACATACTTCGACGGTGTATTTTATTTTTAGAATGGAATTTTTGATCACTGTTGTATTTACCAACTGTCTTTGAGGGATTAACAAGGAAACGTTAAAGGTTATCAGGACTTATTGCTTTGATTACGAATATTCGTAATCTTTCAATAAATATTACCTATTTTTATAGGCAGTTCCACCACAGATGAAACTATTTATATTTAAAAATAAATAAATATACAATACAATAAAATTGTACAATCTTTATTCAATCTATTGTTTGACATCATTATAACCACGCTATCTACTAAAAAAATGTCTAGCCTTAGCAATACTGGTGGTAATGGTAAATATAGTGATTTTCAGTGGCGCAACTACAACTTTTGTTGCCCTAGTGTAAAAAATTGGACGGTGCCCTACCAGTGGTGTTAATGTGTGGTTATATTACCACACTTATCTCAATATATATATGTATATATATATTAATATGTAAAACATAAATGATATTCCTTAAATAACCTAGTAAACAATTAAATAAATACAAATATTTTGATAAAATTCAATCAATCCTCTGGAAATACTGTGATAATTTAATATGTTTAGGAGAAAAATTTAAGAAGCATTTAAAATTCCTGTAAATTAATATTATTAACAAATTATTTCACAAAAAGACATATTATAATATATTTAAATAGCTTATAAATAATTACATCAAAAACATTATAATTGAATTAAAAAAAAAAAATTAACTAAACTTGACTTTTCTAACTTTTATGTTGGCAAAGTTATCTATTATTTTATTCATATCTAAGTTTTGAGTTTTATTTTTTTCAATATTTAAAATTGCGATGTTTGACAATCGGTCTTGATTCATTGAATTTCTTAATTAGTTTTTTATAAGCTTCAGTTTAGAGAACGACCTTTCCGCCGATGCAACTGTTACAGGTAATGTAAGGTAAATTAAAGTTGCGCATATGATGTACTATAGTCATGTTTTAAAATGTATAATGTTAATTGTTCAATATTTTTCACTTCAGAAATATTAATTAATTCTCTCATTGAGAGTAATTGCCGAGTTAAATCTGAAGTTATATCATTTTTATATAATTGTACAAAATCATATGACGCTTTTATTAAGTCATCTTCAAATAAATTAAGTAATGTAATTGGTTGTAAAAAATCAAAGTTTTCAATTATTTCTTTCAATGCATTAAATCTATTGGAAAGTTGAAAAATCACAGTATCAATTACTGGTAAAAAAACTCGAATCTTGAAGTTCTCTGTTGTAACATTTAATCTTCGATCACCGTCAACTTCATCAAAATGTCGAATGGCAAATTTAGAACGAACTTCATGGTAATTTTTTGAAATTCCCCACTTATCGCACATATTATGACTTGTTAGTATTAAATCATCATACTCATTTCTTAAATTTTGAATAATACAATTAGCCTCAAGTAAATTTTGACAAGCATTGTGTAAATTTGTATTTTTACGTTGAAGAGACTGTGAAACTCCATATAATGGTCTTAAAATATTTTCCCATAAGCATAACAATAAAACAAATTCAATATTTTCTAATTTTTTTTTTAGAGTACCTACTTGCAATATTTATATTTTTGTACTATTTTTAGATGTACTTATGATAATATATGGTAGGTAAACGAATCCAATCTAGATAACGTCAACCGTTTCAAGGAATATTGATATAAACTATTTTAGTAACTTTTACAAGAAATAATCAATAGATATCTTTATTATTATGCCTCTATGGTAATACCACATTTTAATGTTTATTAAAATATTGAAGTGTCATGTTATTCTAATATACATTATACATAATATTCTTCATATTATATATTATTTTTTTATTGGTTTTATGTATCATAATAATAATATATCGAAAAAACAAAAGCATCAGATGGTGCCCCCCAAAATGGCATTGTACTCTGGTGCCCCAGTGTAAGTACCACCCAACACCCCCGCTTGTTGCGCCACTGGTGATTTGGAACATATTGAAAATAATTGATAAATACTCTACTCTATATTCATTTACCTACCAGGTATGCCAGATGGTACACGCATGCATGATGTGTACATTTTGGAATTTTTGATGTTAAAAACTAAAATATATTTGTATTTTATAAGATAAATCAACAAACTTGGTTGAGAATAAGAAATTTTTTCTCGAGTTATAATCTATACGATATAATGGCGAGTTTCAACAATTTGCTACTAGAATATCAGAAATTATAGTATAGGACGCGAGATATTAGGAAAAAAAGTCCACGGAAAAAAAGTCCCACGGAAAAAAGTCCCAGGAAAAAAGTCTCCAAATTAATATTTAATTTAAATTCAGTCTTTTATCATATTATAGGTATATTTATAATTTATATAAATAGGTACATTATAGCCCATAGGTTACATACATCTTACATATTTTGTTGAAGATAATTAACATAGGTACAAAATAATAAAATAATTAATCCCGGGTAGCAATTGTTCATTATGCTAAAGTTCCAGGACTTTCCATTTGTTCCAGATTAGTCCTATAGTGACATTTTTGTACAATTATGCCAGCACTGGACCAAATTGCTTACTCTTAGTGCTAATGTAGTTGAAAAGTGTTTAAGTAGTTATAAAGTGCTAAATTACAATAAACACAATTTTGGACCATTTTATTTTACTATTTCCAATAGTTTTTAGACAGTCCAGTGGTGCCTTGATCGTACATATTAATCTTGATATTTATAGGGCCTTTAAAGGAAAAATGTTATTTTGGAACAATATTGGCACGATTATTTTTTGTTGTTGTTGTTATCCATGTGGGGAAATTCTAAATTTAGTAAAATAATAGTGAAGATAGCTGATTAGGCGCATACGGCGTACTCCTAGCTAGCTATATTAGCTGACGTTAAGCACGCGCGCTTTCGTTTGTTACTATTACGAATAACAATTAGTTATTTATCTAATATAATGATAATTATTTTCCGCTTTTTAAATTCACTATTTATATAGTTTGTTTACAATATAACATTATACAATTATAATACGCGTATTATACCGCCTATGCCGCGGTTTGTTAAAAACTTAAAACTTAAATAAAAGAATTTCCGTATCGTTCAAGTTAGCACTTTAAAGTTTGGGTTGCGTTCTACTGTCACCTGTCATTTTTGCAGCATCTATTTTGAAAGGTAAGAAATTCTTACTAAGAATAAACCATTATGCAAGTGGTCTAAGAATTTTTTTTACATATAGATATATTCGCACTAGTTAGATTAATATATGTAGGTATACCTACTTTATTACATGACGTATAATTCAAGTATTATACCTACATACCTAAATACATAATTATGCGTACTATATACCTAGTGTATACATAATTATTTTAAACACATTTTAGTTTCTATAGTAACTATATACACTATAGTTAGGTATATACTTATTATTTATACTTATAGTTTACTAGTTTTGTTATAGTAATCATTTTTTTTTATTTCTACGTTTTATAACACAAACTTAAAAATTAATAAATGTTTAATAAAAGTATATGCGATGGTAGGTAATTACTACCTTATGGCTTATTGTGGGCTCAAATATATAGTGGTACCTACATCGCTCTTTAACAAACTTTTATTTGACAAAACTCTGTCCCAAGTAACAAAAAAATATTTTTTTAATGTTTTAAAAAAGATTAAAAATATGTTTTAAATTGCATTCAAAAATATTTATAAAATGTTATAATGGCCAACTTTTCATTTAAAATACAATATTAAAAAAACAAATTTTAAATATTTTTTAAACATTTTTTTTCTTATGTAATTTTGATAATAAAATATCATAAAAACATTTTTTTCAAATCAATTAAACATTTTTTAAGTACTATTTTGATGTTTTTATAATATTTTTATTCCGTTAGAAACACCATTTAAATATATTTTTAATATAATAAATTCATTATATCATTATAATAACTGAAAATAGCTATAGGTAGGTTAGGTATTTAATAATAAATATGTTTTAAAAAAATCTTTTTATTGCTCTGGTTAAAAAATATAATAATATATATAAATGTTAAGAAATGTAATGACTAAAATATATATAGTTGTAATACATTATATATACAATGGTTATAATACAATATAAATGCTTATAAATATAATATGTATTATTATTATATAGTAATAATATATAAAAGGAAAATTTTTATAAGACTTTTTCGTTTTTTTTTTTTAAATTTTAAATTAATAAATACACAATATACTTAAGAAATATAATAATATGTATAAAATGTGTGTTTTATAATGGTATACAATATATATTAATAACTAATAATAATATATTAATAAAAAATTACTTCTGTTTTTGATATACACATTTTTATAAGCATAATATGTATTTTAGTTATAATATATAAAAGAAAAATTGTTAAAATGATTCATTTTTTTAAACTAAAATTCATAAATAGGAATACAATTACATTTTATAGGAAATATAATAATACGTTTTATATAAACTTATATATTTCATAATACTATAAAAGTTAAGATATATAATTGAAAAAAAAATACTTGTAGATATATGTCCGTTCTTTTTTCTTTTTTACTTAAATTAATATACAATATACATTTTTATAAATTTATAATATGTATTATAGTAATATAATATAATATAATAAAAGAAAAATTGTTAAAATGATTCATTTTTTAAAACTAAAATTCATAAATATACAATTAAATTTTATAAGAAATATAATGATACGTTTTATATAAATGTATATTATTATTTCATAATAGTATAAAAATTAAAATGTATAAAATCGAAAAAAAATTACTTGTATAGGTATGTCTGTTATTTTTTTTTTGTTTTAATTGTAATGTAAAATAATATTATGTTATAGTGATATTTTTATCATTTGCAATATTATTGTCGCCATCATCATCATCATCGTGATGATAATCTGCAATTTCTTTCTTTTTTTTTTGTTTTTCTTTGCTGTAAAAATACAGAACAATGAGGATCATTTTAAGGTTTAAAATATTTTACTATTTATATTCCTGTATCGGTTATACATTGTTTAAGTTTATTGTATAACTTATGCGCTAAATAATAATTAATAAACATAAAAAGTGGTTTTTATCAATCTTTATAATGTTAATTATACCTAATAATTTTTGTCAACATAATCAACGCTTCAAAGTTTTAAATAGTTCTAAAAAACATCAAATTCATATTATTTGTATATACCTACACATACAAATTTAAATAACCAGTGCTTGCAATATCATCAAAACAAAGTATCTCATTTAAAATCAATTATTTGCAATTTGTTATTTTTCATATTAAATAAAAAATAATAATTTACTAATTAGGTATCTCATTATTTAGGAATTATTTTAATCTGTGTAATAATGATCTAAACTTTTTGAAAATGTTAACATAAACCAACTTTGTCGATCAACAACTTTTTAGTGTTAAGAAAAAACATATTAGCTTATAAATCATATATTAATGTTTCTTCAATAATAATTATATTTTCAATTTTCTAACAATTAAAGACTAGGTTATTATTACTTTGCAATCCTTGTTGGTGCCTGTGCCAGCCATGACATAATACTATTGATAATATCATTTCTGATATCTTTTATTTGTTCAGGAAATTTTTGTCTAACAGCACCTTTAAATAATAACAATTAAATCATAACTATTTCATCATCAATATATAAAATACCATATTTAAACAATACTCTATACAATATATTATTGGCATAATAACAATAATATCATCTAATGAAAAAATAAAAAGATACCTACCTATAATGACTTTACAAATTCTAAACTCTGAAAATGGTTTTTTATTTTTTTGACCTTTCCAGCTGTAATACTTGAGGAGCTCATCAGAAAACATTATTTTTAAGATACTATAAGTGACTTTGGAAATATTTTTTCCTTCAGAGGCAAAAACTAGTGTTGATATCTATGTAAAATAAAATGTATATAATATACAATAAACAATATATACTACAATTATTCCATAATGATAAAAAAAAAAAAAAAAAAATACAACATACCAATTTGTTTGTGTAGCTTAATTCTTCATTTTGCAATGTTGATTCTATTGCTAAGAGTTCACTTTCGGTTTTTAATGGAAAACATGATAAATAGTGTTCTTCAGAATTTGTATTTGTATTTATTGTCTGACGATTAGGTGCCGGTTGATCTTCAATAAAGGATGAAACATCTTGTTTTACATACTTTATACTTGACTTTACTTTATTCATATCAGCTTTAAAAACATAGTATGTATGGGTTAAAATATTACTCTTGTAGTATGTATAAATATAATTTATCAAATAGTATTCAAATTAGATGTTGGTGCAGTTACCTGATAGCTTACAAAGTTGATGACCAATAGCTTCTAATAAACTTTTATCTTTGATATCAAAAGTACAGGAATGTATAACTTTTTTGGCTAGTTTACATTTTTTCAAATCTTTTGATGGTTCATCTGGTATAGGAGTAGAAAAGGGAGTACTGCTGCTAGACTGAACTGATGTCTTCTTATTGGTAAAACATGATGTGTCAAACTCATTTCTTGGTGGAGAAATATTATCACAATAATTGTTGGTCTCATCAAACGATTGTGACTGTTCTAGTTAAAAAAAATTATTATTATTAACTGTATTATAAAATACTATGATTGAAACATATTATATACAGACTAAAATAGCTTAGACAGTGTAATAAAAAACAAAAAAAAAAAACATAAAATAGTTTTTTTTTTAGAAAATTCAATTTACTTTTTTGTTTCTTAGGGAATGCAGGGTATGGTGTGGGCTTATCTTTGAGAAGTATATCATCCTCATCAGAGTGTGAAGAGTAATATTGGTCTAATGATCTTTTAGCTTTAACTTTTAATCTTTGTCCACGGCCTCTTTCTTCAACTTCTGAATGGAGGTTGGAATTCTTATTTAATTTATACATCAGTTTTAATCCATATTCATAATTGTCTAAAAATATAAATATTACATTTATGTACATTGCATAATACATTCATACTAGATTGCATAAATTTATAAATTACCAATATTTTCTTCTATAATGTCAATCTTACATTTTTTCCACTTATTATAATCGGGGTTTTCTTTTGATTTAGCATATTTTTTAATTGTAGATATTTTGAAATCCAGTGGATACCAACAATTTAATTTATTAATTATCCAACCATTTGGTATTAAATCTGGACTTTTTTCAACTGCATCATCTTCATTATCATATAATAATATTAAACACCACATGCTGACAACAAATTATAGCCATCATAAACATATATTTTAATAAAATAAATATTAGTCTAGTAGTGAAATATAAAGAATAATAACTACCTACTATAGGTAATTTAAAGACTTCGATGTACTAAATATTCAACTTTTGTATTATATAGAAAAACCTAAACTTCAATACATTATGTTTAAACATATAAAACGATAAATTATACACATAATAATTGCTATATACATTATGAAAACAATCTGATAATATAATACTCTTACACACATCACAAAAAAAGTTTATACAATGTAACTTGGCCGGAAAATAATATATATATTTAGCTCTAATATAATATTATGAGTATGAAAATAAATATGATTAGGTTATAAATAACATTTATTTATATAAAATAATAATTTAAACACCAAGTAATTATTTATTCGAATGTAATAATGGAAATACAATAAATGCATTTTTGTGAGAAAAATATACATATTTGTTAACAATTTCATGAACTGGCCAAATTCGCATTTCTGATAACTTTTCGACTTCATATACTCCAATAGACGAACTTTCACATGGAATTGTATAAAAATTGTTTTTTCTTAGAAACATTCTACCAATAATTACACAACTGTTCATGGCTTGTGAAAAACAAATATTGTCCACCATTATAATATCACCAGAAGCTGAACCACAACAATTATCAGGAGAACTAATTTTGATTTTAAAATCACTAAACTGTATATTGGAGTATTGTGGATTAACACATGAAAGGACCAAAGGACCATTGCAATGCATTTTTGAGTAAATAGGGTATTTTTGAAAAGTCTGAGGATTGTGTGTTGCGTTTACTGTTAACAATTCGGCCATTCTATTTCCTATTTGCTCTAATGGTTTATTTTTTCCTCTTGTCATTCTTTTTATTTGTTGAAGGTAATTCTCAAAGGGAAAAGCTGATATAGTATCTAATGTTAGCATAGGAATTATTGGTGCAAAGTAGTCAGCGTCATCGACTAGATGAATCAAATTATGAAAATTATGAGTAATGAAGCTTGGGTGATATAAAATCATAAATGACTGCACAAAATGTCTTAATAGTTCTCTTGAATAATCTCTTAATTTATGGTCTTGAATACTGGTTTGATTTAACAAAATAGATATAGCTACATTTAATGTCATAAAATTGTTGTATTTTTCTTGGTTTAAAATGCCTTTTAAAGCAACTGGACCAAGATAGAGTAAAAATGACCGATACTCAACAGCTTTCCATCTTAAAAGATATTTTAATTCCCTTGGTTTTCTTACAAATTCTACCGGTAACCTTGCACTACACATAAAATCTGAGATTCTCTGAATTAATAGTCGCGATAGCTTAAAAGGTAAATCTCCATCATACCAAGTTAAAAGCATGGTCCGCATCACTCCTAAGTACACCAAATGCATTATGTCGAGAATGATTGAATGTACAAAATCAATTCCGGGTATTTTCACCAAACATGAATCAACTAGTCGATAATTTGGATCTATCCAATTAATAAAGTCATCACTTGTTCTAGTTGGACAGTTAATATCAGTAAAAACACGCTTATTATTAAGAGTAGTACCTCGAACGGTACACCTGGTACAAGAATAATACCCACCATGACCTTTAATGCCCAATATATCTTTTTTAGCAGGTGCATCACAAACAAAACCGAGAATTTTAACTAACATATTAGTGTCATTATCAATTAAAATACCTCTTTCTGACAATTCTATGATTTCCAATACAAATGGAGTTAAAAAATTATCCATGTCTTTAGGTTTTTGAAAACCATAGTATAGTCCAATGGGAAAAACTATTTTGTTAAGTTCAGGGACATTAACAACTGAAACCAATATAGGAATTGCTTGGCCTGGAGAACTTTTATACAAAGGTAGTCCATCAATATTTATTAATAAATGTAATTCATGGACATTACAATCAAATGATGAGATCAAGCGTTTTAATTGACTTTCCAAACCAAAATGAATATAATGTCCTGGTTCAACTGTTTTTTTTTCAAAAACAATACTTGTTTTTAGCAAAGTTCTTGAATCTGAAGGCAAAATGTGACTTATATTTTCAATATTTTTTTTTAAGCCAACCAACAATTCAGATAGTGCACTAGCAGTAATATTATGCTTAACAGCCCAAACACGCAAGAAATTTTTAATTGAGTTTTCGTCATTTATCGAATGGTCAACAGATTGCCTACGAAATAAATTATTAGAATCAAAGTCCAATAAAACATCTTCATCAATTATATCATGTTCACTAGATGAGGTACTTGATAATACTTTATCATATTCATCATAGTCAATACTTTGGTTAGTAAAATTTGAAAGTGTCTGGTTGAGTGAATTTATAGGTGCATTTATAACATCCTGTTCATTAGAAGTATTTAATTGTTTATTGTTATCATTATTAGAAGAATTATTGCTATCTGAAGAACTATAATGATCAAACATATAAGAACAATCCTTATTTTCGGCCACACGCCTTCTTTTACTTCTGTTTGATAGGTGATGAAATTTAGAAAAAGGTCTAGGCATCCTAAAAACAAGATAATGCCCGACACAATAATTGAATATTGAAAAAAAAATTCACAATTTTATAGTTAAAATGCAATAATAGGTATAGTTGGCCAATATTTTAAATTATTTTTAACGCAAATGTAATTAATTAATCAAACAGAAAGCTTATTAAGTACCTATACTTTGATTTCTTAAATATTTAGCAAAACTATAGACGCCAAAGAAAAAAAATGAACAGATACTAAAAAATTCAATTTTTAACAAATTAGGTAGGTATACTACAAATTAAATAATTAAGAGAATATCTTTGTATAGTATTTGTTATTCCTCTCTCTTTCTGACCCACACGCAACATAAAAAAGTTTACGTTCACAACAATGATTTGAACCATAATATTAATTTCTCAAACTAAAGTTAGTTATGAGCTTTTTAAGATGTAAAAACATTTACTTAATTACCTAACAATTGATAACTAGATAGTATTAAACATAATATTGGTTTGAATAAAAAAAAATATTTTTAAATATTGTACTAGATTAAAAAATATATGATAAATAGTAATAATAGTTTATAGTTAGGTAATACTGGTAATAGATATGTATAACATTATTATTATTTGTATTCTTACTTGGCACTTCGCGAACTTTTTCGAGTTTCTTAGACAATATAGCCAACAAGTATATAGGTAAACAGCTATTTGAACGGCGTAATACGAACGGCACTATTAAAAACATTAACGAATTACGAAACTAGAAATGCAAACAACAAGCAAACCACGATGGCGATGTACGTTGTAGATTTGAGTATTTACTATTTGACAGAAGAAAATATAGAATATAATGACTTTAAACCATGATGAAACCACGGTTAAGGCGAACACAATACAATATTATTATTATTGATTAAAATTTCGTTTAACCAAAACGGAAAATTATTTAATATCATACCGTTCTAAATTTATATTTTAATAACGATATCATTACCGCCGGCCGTTGTGCGTGTGGTATGATATCGAGCAAGTGCGCAACGTTTCGCAACGGTAGTACGGTACGGTACGTTTACTGCATCAGTAGGTATCACGGTTATCTAGTGTAGATAACCGTGGTAGGTATAAATTCTGTTTCATTCATAGATAATCTTTATTATCTATGATTTCATTAGAGCGCATAGAGTAATAAAACTAGAGAGTCATCCTTATCACTTAAAATCACTGCGTTCTTATCTACATTAACTATTACTTAATACTTATTAGTTATTAGTCTTTAATTAGAAATTGAGAACTTAATATTATAACATATTTTATTATTATTATTAATATCTTTGATTCTTAGGCATTGTTCTAGCCTTCTAGGTTCTAATGTTTTATTATTTTCTGTTTTCATATATTCAGTTTACTTGGGCTTATGTTCATCAATATATTAATAATAGGAGCTAGGGATAATATTTGTTCCTATTAATCTTGTTAAATATTATGTTAAGGTCGATTCATTAATAATGTTAATATTTATATAACAGAGAGAGTATCTATATTTCATATACCTACACAATATATCTAAGCAATCAACATAGACATTAAGCTCTAGCTGTAGGGAATTATAAAATCGGAAGGAGTGTTACACTTGACATATGATTTTTAAAATGTACATAACTTAAAAATTTAAATTGGACTTTATTAAAACCAGATATTTCTGAAATAATGTATATCTATTATCCTAAATTGTGATTCCTGAAGACACTGATCTATAATTATAGTTTCAAATATGCATATATTTGTTAAAATAAATTTAATACTTAAACCTTTAATTTTGACTCTTATTCTTAAAATAAATATAAACTACCCAGGTTTTTAACACGCAGTTAGAAATGTTTTGACCAAGTAAAAAATACTGGCTTAAAATATTATATAAAATTGGATTGATGATGGTAACAATATAATATAGGTATATAATATAATAAGGTATATTGGTAGGAACACTACATAAAATATGATCATTGTAATTGTGACATTTTGTTCATACCTAAGTATTTGATTTTATTAAAAGATTTTATTTTAATTTTATTTTTGATTTTATTTGTAAAAATATAGTTTGTATGCTGGCCATTATCATATGTATTTCAACACTCATTTATCATACTACCATAAAAGTATATATTAATAATATACTATAATAGTAAATATTATAATCTATATAGCCTGCAATTATGGCAACCATTTTATTAGTTTAAAAAAAACTCAATATTTGAGAGCCAAAATTAAATTTAGTTTCTTCATTAATGAATTGCATATTTATGTATTAACTATATGTATAGCAGGGGTTGAAAAAATATAAGCAGTATAATAACAATTGTTCTAATAATTTATTAATTCATACCTCAGAGCCTAAATAATTTAATTACAAATAACTGGTTTTGGGAGATAAATGGTCCAGTGTATAGATGATATATATGTGATGATGATGATGATGATGTAAAGGCGATCAGAATATAATATTATATATTTTAAACATTATAAAAATGATAGAAAATAAACATTATAACTTAATATTTTTTTAATATTTTAAAATGTTTAGAAAAACATATTGAATAATAAACATTATATTGATATTTATTTTATCTTTTATTAAAAATCTTATAAATCTAATATTTATTTAATATAAAAAAAATATATTTTTTGAAAACATTATTTTTGAAATGTTGTAATATTTATTAAACGTATAAAAAACATTCCATTGTTACTTGGGGTATAATAACAAAATTTACATATTTAATAATATAATTTAAATTTATTTACTAATATATTATATATAATTATTTATTAAGCATATTATAGTACACTAAAAATAAGTTTTGTTAATGAAAAAAATATAATTTCTTTTAAACAACATTTTTATTTCACAATTTTTTTGTTAAATAGAAATACCTAGGTACCACTTTATTTAAATAAAAAAGTGCAATTTGGATTTAATACAAAACTCATTTACTTTGTTACTGATATTAATATATATTTTAACAACTCAAAGTAATATTGATAGACGATAGTACATTTTTATTATTAGTTTATGATACTATGCTTTTTTTTTTGGTAACTTCAACTACCTAGTTCTAGTAAAAATATTGCTGGAAATTATTAAAGTTGGAAGGTACTATTAATTTCATTAAACTAATAATATATACATAATTAATAATAATTTAATTTTGTTCACAATAATGAAATAATATAGGTATTTATATACATATTGTTATTGGTTGAAGAAGTATAATATTGGTGCTAGTTTTTAGAGCATTAATTTTTTTTATTTAGATTTGACTGATTTAAGATTAGGTGTCTAAACCTATTAGGTGTGTGTGTAGTACAAACAATTGGATATTTTAGGGACTGGTATACTTGCAGTAAATTATATGTATACATTAAATGAGTTTTTGTACCATCAATCATTTTACACATTTTTATTATTACTAAATTATAATATGTACCTAGGGAATCCAAAGTTTAATACATAGTACAGACAGACTTGATGTGATCATCTTTTTTCTTTAAATATATATATTGTTTATTAAAATCATATACTGCATATTTCATTTAACTTGGGTTTTTATGTACCTACCATAATCTTATTGTAATTGTATAATAATAATATTATAAAATCTAACAAATTATAGGTAAAAAACATTTTTGATTTAACGTTATTATTTCTTGTAACTTCTAATGCATAATTCATTTAAATTTTATTCTACTACATGGTAAAAACAATTTTCTTGGTTTTAGGAAATTATAATGTTACGTATAAAGAAAATTTCTTCAAGTACTATTAAAAGTACTAAGCTAAGAATAAAAAAAAAGCTCAACTTAAAGCAAGTGCTTTATTATAAGAAGCTTTTTCTGAACAAAAATCTAATAATAATAATAATTCTCAACTAAATAATTGTATATCAATATTTGAAACACAAAATAAAAGTTGTAATAATAATATTCCTGCAATAGTTTACAAAAATGATAATATTATTGAAAAAAACACTGAACAAGAAATTCTTTTAAAAAACAACTTAAGTGATGATGATCTGTATGATATGATAGAATCAAATGTAAAAGTAACTTTTAAAGATTTAATTGCTGGTTGGGCACTTAAAAACTGTGTACCTCATTTAATTTTGAACGAATTGCTAAAAATATTAAAATCAAATGACCATCCAGATATGTGTGTGGACTCACGGACATTATTAAAAACTCCTCCCCTTACAGTATCAAGAAATATTTCTGGTGGCCAATATATTCATTTTAGCTTAACATCTGAGATTGTCCATTTACTTATTGACAGTCAATTATCAAATAAAATTCCAAATACTCTACAATTGATGGTATGAATAGATGGTTTGCCTATATCTCGTAGTACTCAAAGTGAAATTTGGCCAATTTGAGGATATTTTTCTAATATACCAGGTAAACAAGTTTTTGCTATTGGAGCTTTCCACGGACAATCAAAACCAAAAGATTGTAATAATTTTTTAAACGATTTTGTTGAAGAAATAATACCATTAATAAATGTTGGAATTGTGTACAATAATAAACATGTGAAAATTTTATTACATGGCATTATATGTGATGCTCCGGCCAAGTCGTTCGTTCTAAATACATTAGGCCATACTGGAAAAGTAAGCTGTTCTAAGTGTACCATTGAAGGAATTTGGCTAAGTAAAGCATGTTTCCCTATAATTGATGCCCCACTTAGAACTGATGAAAATTTTAGAAAATATTAAGATTCAAGATATCACAATGGACATACAGTTTTAGTCAATATACCTAAGTTTTCAATAGTTGAGTCTTGTATTATTGATTACATGCATTTAATTTGTGAAGGAGTTGTACTAAAAATTGTAAATTTATGGATAACTGGTGTTAATAAAAATCCAACAAAATTACCCGATAATTTAATACAAGCTGTTAATAAAAGACTTAATCGTTTAGCCACATACATCCCACTTGAATTTCAACGTAAACAAACAGAAAATTCCAGAATGCATCCTTTTTCTCAAGCATCACGTTGGAAAGCAACTGAGTCACGGCAATTTTTACTGTATACTTCTGTGATATGCATTAAAGGAGTAGTTTCAGATGACATATATAATCATTTTATAGTACTATGCGTGGCAATGAGGATTTTACTTTCGCCTTCAATTCACAAAACTTTTAATGAATATGCAAATCAACTTTTAAGATATTTTGTATCATCATTTCGTACTTTATATGGCATCCAGCATATGACATACAATATTCACGGTCTTATTCACCTAGCTAAGGAAACCTTAAAGTATGATGAGTTAGATCAGTGCTCAGCATTTCCTTTTGAAAGTTTTATGCAACCACTTAAAAAGGACATTAGATCTCCTGTTAATCCACTACAGCAACTAGCTAGGAGATATATGGAAAGAAGACATTTTTATGATAAAATTGCTTTAACCAAACATGATATTTCTGATGAAAATCAATTGAATGGTGATATACAATTGTTAGGAAAACCCATGTTTAAAAATGGAGGTCCTTTAACTTCAACAACTAAATATCCACAATATAAACGAGTAAAAACAACCAATTTTACAGTAGGAACAAATATGCAAGACTGTTGTGTTCAAATGGACAATAAAGATATAGTGATTATTGAATCTATTGCTACTTCCACATTTTGTGATTCTGAAGTAGTTATTGTTGGAAGAAAGTATAAAACATTATGTAACATTTTTGATTCACCATGTGAATCTAAATTTTTAGATATGTATTCTATTTCAAACTTAGAGATGTTAAATGTTTGGTCGTTATCTAAAATAGAAAAAAAAATGATTTGTTTTAGATCAAACCTGTCTCACTATCAAAATACCGATATAGTGATGCCTCTTATACATCATACATAATAGAGATTTATTTTGTATATATATTGATATAACTATGTAAATTTTGTATGCAAATAACTATCTAATTATATTTAATTATATTATCATGTAAATATTGGTAAAAAATTAATAACTATGTGAAAACAATTATATCTTTATTCTATATATTATTATTATGTTTATTTATTTACTATTATTACAATAATTGTAAGTTTAAATCAGTTATATTATGCTATTTAAATTTAAATACATTAATATATATAATGATATGTATATTTTATTTTTATTCTAGCTTTAAATTGTATTGCCATGCCTTGGTCAGCAGTAATTTTTATGGGGCCCACTGAAAACGCCCAGCATGTACCAGCCAGTTGGTTTATCAAAAACAATGAAAATAATGAAGGACTTTGTTGGTGGCCTTATAACAAACATGATAATCCACCTGAAATATCAATTAATTTTTCTTCTTCTCAAATTAATAAAATGATTATTCAAGAAAGTGTTCCCAATGATTATGATGGGTCTTATTGGCCAGCTAAATGCATATCAACATTTGGCAAGTATTTTAATTATATTATTATACCTACCATTATAATTAAAATAAATATTATATACTATGTATAGTCGGGTGTATAGAAGATAACATACTTATTTCCTGCAATATGCATATATATTTGGATATAATGATGTACATAGTTATGTTTCTCATTCATATCCATATAGGTATCTAACTCCAAAAAAAATAAATAGCATTTAACATAATTTTAGATACTGAAGGGAGCGATGTTTTTATTTTTTACCAACCTCTTATTATTTGTTTTACTAATGTCACTTTAAACCATTTGAATATAATTTTTTTTTCACTCTAGATAATATTATAATGGCCCGTAACGTAGCAAAAGCATTATCTGGTTCTGATTGTGAAACACAAAATAATAATTGTGATAATGATGAAGATATAAATACATGCAAAAGAAAAAAAAAGAAAAATTCAAAATACCTACAAGAATCCGAGGATGATATTATTACCACTTCAGAAACTAAATTAAAATTATATGAAAACAGTCACATAAGTAAAGCTCAAAAAATTTTTTTTTTAAAACACAAGGTTGTTAAGGATAATATATTGAACACTGTGTCCAATGAACATTTACCACTCCATCCATTCAAACAAAAAAATAATTCTGCAAATTTAATTCATGATGTTGCTATTTCAAAAAAAAACCCCTTTTAGAAATAAATTCTATTCCAGCTTCAACTATAACTAATAAGACACCATTAGTAAATATATCAAATACAATAATAAACAGTGAAGGTATATTATATCAATAACTCTTATATACCTATATGTAACCACAAAACAAAATTATATTTCAGATAATTCTAACAGCATCAATAGCACAAAAACTGAAACTTTATCTAATGCATCTATAATCAATGTGGATAGTGAGAATATTATAAAAAGAGTGTTAACTGAATATAATTCTACTGATTTTGAAGAAACAAGATCAATGATAGGTACACAAACTTCAAATTAAAAATGTTGTATAATTTATAATTTATATAATATAAACTATCTATTATAATCAGACATTAAAATTATATTTCAGATGATTCTAACAGCATCAATGGTACAAAAGCTGAAACTTTAAGTAATACATCTACAATGAATGTTGATAATGATTATACTACAAAAACCATGTTAATTGAAAACAATTCTACTGATATAGAAACAACCAGCCCAATTATAGGTATACAAACTTAAAATTAAAAATGTCTTATAATTTATATAATAGAAAGTAGAAACTAGGTATATAATATATAATCAGACATTAAATTGTGTGTTGTAGACAATTCTTTCAGCATAAATAGTACAGCTGATACTCTATTACTTTCTTCATGTAATACACTCACAATATTTTTAAATAATGATGATAATTTGAGAAATGTATCAACCAAAAATAATTCTACTTTGAAGAAAAACAGTTTGGAGATAGGTATACAATTTCAACCTTACAGTTATAATAAAGAACTACTACTTTCTGAATAATATTTTTATGACGCCTATTTTAGGAAAGTATTTTGATAAGATAAAATTACTTTATAGTTTATTGAGTAACTTGACTTACACCCTGTATAAATATGACACCATTTATTCAAGTATTTTTATATTAATATGTAGTCTTTTTATTATTTATAGATGAATGCACTAATAATGATCTTGCAGAAGTATTTAATATCAGTGAATTATTTTTCGTTTTAAATGATGACAAAATATCAATGCAGCCCATATCAAACTGTAGTAATAATCCACACTATTAATGGTATAAACTTATATATACTTAAAACTTGATAATATTATGTAATAATCATTCATTTGTTTACAATATACCGTGTATCCTCAAAAACAGGGTACACTGTATAATTAAATTGCCCATATTATTCAGTACTCTATATATATTTTTGAATTCTATTTTCGGGAAATAAAACTAATATACATACTATGTATGGTGTACTGAGTACAAAGTTTAAAGTTATATGGGTATATATATGGGTATATAGGTATAAAGTTTACCCAGCTTTTGCGGACACACAGTATTTTACAAGCAAATCTTTTTAACTACATAATTTATTATTTACGTTCTAAATGTTATTAATGTATTTAACAGAAAGTTTTATTGGAAATTATGACCATAATAGTGCAGCAAATATTTTGGACAATGACATTGCATGTATTATTGAAAATGCAATAAAAAAAGCAACTAAACCTATTCTTACCCAAGTGACAATTCTGCAAAAAACTTTGGATAAGGTATCTATAGTTATTATGATTTTGTGCATTTTGTTTTATATATTTTTGGTTTTTGGACTTAGAATAAATGTTCAAAGTATGTATTAATACTGTGTACCTATTTTTCTGGCTTGTATAGGTGATTGCCAATCAACAAATAACCGACCAAAAAATAAGTTTATTATGTGCTAGCAATAAGAAAATGAGGCCAATATCATGTACAATACAAAAGTTGCCATCTTCATTAGAAGGCATTTTTCCGTTGCAGAATAATGTACAAATAGCAATATTAAAAAGTTTTTTGGATTCCGACAAAAATTCTGAAATGGATATTGTAAGAAATTAATCTAATATTAGATAATAATTATATATTTGTTATTAATATGTCTTAGCTATACATCTTATCGTAAATAAATTATTTAAGGTATCAAATTATGGTAAAAATCCAAACGTGAAAAAAGTGACGAGTTGCAGGGCCACAGTTTCATGCTTAGAAGCACTCATCAGCAAACAATTTACAATGCAATATACATTTAAAGGAAAAGGCAGGAGGCTAAATTTTCATGATACTCCATTTTACTATTTAACTAAACATTAGTTATTGTAATGATACATTTTATAACTTTCAATGATATTATTTCTTCCTTATTATTTATTTACAAAAAATACATTAATATAAATATAAATATACATTTTATTTCAGAAGCTACATCAGAGTTTCGCACTACAGATGAAAAGGAAATAAAGTTTGAATGCACTGTGGAAAACTTTGTAAAACATGCTAAGAGAGATGTTGAAAAAGAAAAAGAAAAAGCAAAAATAAATAACGAAGAAAATGCTAATAATGATTAATGATTTTTACCTAACAATTATTTTTTTCAAAATAAACAATGCCTTTTTTATCTTAATAATATTTTTTTTTAATGCAGATTTTATTATATTTGAAGATATCTGTTTATTCTGTTTTAGGTCTCAAACCCATACACTCAAACATTTATAAAATAGAATTTAATGTTAACTATTTATTCACATTCAAACATCTTATTTTATTAATTTAAATTAAATTAGCTAGAAATTCAGGAACCAATCTGAGGACATATTTATTTATTATAGATACTTTTTATAATATATTGTATTTCAATACCTATAACTTTTTTCCTTTTATTTTTAATTTGGTCATATAAATAAGAACTATATTAGGTATAAATAATGAAGTCAATTAAATAGTTGTAAAATTAACTAAAAATACAGATTTTACAAACTTTGATGATAATAATAATAAAAAATAACCAAAGATGTAAATAATTAAACAGTTTTTTATAATTTAAAATCTAATCTTCTTTCTTTTTATGAAGCAAACATATTAATTATTACTTCAGAATTAATATGTATATATCTCTGTGAATATTCATCAGCACTAAACCATTTAGTCTTGTCTCACCTGTAGAGTTCCTTAAGTACGGCTTTATTATTTTTAATAAAACTTCTTTCGAATGATGCAGTTGATACTGGTAATCAAGATAGTATTTAAAAAAAAAAACATTTATATTTGGAAACAATTCTTCTGGACACTTTGGTATTGTATCCAAGGGACTTTTTGGAATTCAATTTTTTTTACAATTTTATTGGACCATTTTTGATTACAAAATTCAAATCCATTCTCAAGTAATTTGTAATTTCCTATAATCAAATCTTCTTCATAAAAAGTAATTGCTATAGTTTTAAGTCATTTAAAAATAAAAATAAAAAAATACTGAAATAGTGAATATAGAGAATACTACAAATAGTCTACAATTATCGGTATAGAATGTAGATACAAGAAACAAGTAAAGATTCATGCCAGCAACAGGCATATATACAATCTCCAATTTAATATTTCAGGGGGGGCTTAAGCCCTTAAGCCCCCCCCCTCCCCCCCGCATATACCACTTTTATACGTCCCTAAACTGGTTCCCGCATAGTTCTATTTAGTTACAAAATAGTGTAGGCACTATATTAAGTCTAAATAAATGGTGCCAATAGATAAGTAATCCAACAGAGCACTTTTCTAGAACGGGCCATTTTAGGACGGTCCAGCAATGTTAATATTCAGTATTCAAAATTGCCATGGGACCAGTGGAGGCACTAGCCCGTCACCATATAGGAACGGTCCTGGACCATTTTGATCAGTTTTGGCACTTTTCTGTAACCAAAATTGCTACCCGGGATAATATAATATCTTAACATCTATAATAATATTATTTAAAAAATATCTAAATAAATGCATTTTTATATTTTTTAAACAATACGTTATTATACATGTATACTACATATTTTACAAAATATCTCTTATCTATACTATTATATAAAATTGTAAGGGTTTTTCTTAGACCACGCTAACCGAGAAAACTACTGAACCGATTTGGTTGAAATTTTTTTTGGCTGAAACCCGACACTCCGCTGAAGGTTATAGTAACACTTTTGTCAATAAAAAAAAAGTATAAAGTTCATACAAAATCAAAAACAGAATCAAAGTAGTGGCGCCCTCTTTCGGCCAAAAAATATACTAAATATTTTTAGTTGTTACGGTTCTATAGGTTGCAGATCCAAAGAGGATGAGTTGTTCTTATATAAAATGGAAACATATGGTAAACTTATTGTATGACATATAGTTACTATTGGTTACTGATAGGACAAGGTTATTATGAAAGAATATTTTATGAAAATCCACCCGAAATGTAGGAAATCTGTATGTCAAAAATACAACAGTGGCGCCATCTGTCTAGAAAAAAACAAACTAAATTATAAAAAATTTAGTTTATTGTTGCAGATTAAAATAATAATAAGTAGTGTATTATATAGTGGTTGCTATTGGTTTATCGGGCATGTTTGTATATTATAATATTACTAGCCGACCCGGCCACGCGTTGCTGTGGCTAAAGTTTTTGTAATATTACATTATAGTAAACAATCTAAGAGAACATCAGTCACTGGCATCAGCACACTGGCATAATTTGTACTTAGTTTTTTTACCTTTTTTTCTTACCCAAATTTTGAGTAAGTGGCCAATTCATTATCATGCCGAGAGCGCAAAGAGCACGCATTAGCAGAAGAACTGCCAACGCATCTCGAATGTATAACAGAAGGCAACAAAATAACACACCAGAACGTTCTCAAACACGTGCTCAGGAGCAACGTAACGCTTTGAGTATGAAATCAGCGTTTAATTATCAATCCGAGATTGATTATTTAAATATTAAAGCGCTTCGAATTGGACGAATGACTATATTATGTCCTAAGTGCCATGCAAAAAAATGGAAAGATGAAACCCATGGACTTTGCTGCGCTGACGGTAAAGTTGTTTTACACCAATTTGAGGATCTTCCAGACCTAATTAAAAGTTTAATTGATAATTCTCACCCTCTATCAAAACATTTCTTTTATAATTCTAGACGGTATAACACTCTGTTTCAAATGACATCGTTTGGAGCAAACGAAATAAGTGAAGGGAACTTCATGCCCTCTTTTAAAATTCAGGGTCAAGTGCATCATTTAATAGGTAGTTTATTACCCGAAATTGGAAATAATGCTAAATTTTTACAAATATATTTTATGTCAGAGTCGGATCAAATATCTATTCGAACAAATATGATTCCAAATATGAAAAGAGGTCTCATTGAATCATTGCAAACAGTTTTGCGTGAAAATAATCACCTCATACAGAGCTTTAGATCTAATCTGGAGTCGAGGTCTTTTGATGAGTTGCAAAACTTTAAGTTAATTATTCATGCTGACAGAGTTCCTCAAGATGAACACAGAGGTCAATATAATGCACCTACCATCGATGAAGTAGCTGTATTATTAGTTAATGAAGATAAAGGTCCCAGAGATATAGTTCTGCACGGTCGGAGTGGACAATTGAGTCGAGTTTCCGAATTGAATAGATCTTATGATGCACTGCAATATCCATTGATGTATACTAGAGGCGAAGACGGTTATCACATTAATATATTACAGGAAAATAACCAAAATCGAACCAAAACTGTATCCTGCATGCAATTTTATTCTTATAGGTTTATGGTTAGAGAAACAAGTCTAAATCATCTACATTATTACAAAACATTATTCAGCCAATTCGCCGTAGATATGATGGCAAAATTGATTTCTGAAAGACTACACTTTATTCGTAACCATCAAAAACAACTACGTGCGGATGATTATGTTCACCTCCGAGATGCTGTTAACAATGATGCAAATATTAATGCTAATAACGTTGGGCAACAAGTAATTCTTCCTTCCTCTTTTACTGGCTCCCCACGTTACATGCATGAAAAAAATCAGGATGCCATGACTTATGTTCGTAAATTTGGCCGTCCAGATTTATTTATTACTTTTACATGCAACCCGGAATGGCCGGAAATAAAAAATGAATTATTTCAAGATCAAAAGTCGTTTGATAGACACGATATAATCTCTAGAGTTTTTCATCTCAAACTAAAAAAGTTTATGCATGTATTAAAAAATTAATATATTTTCGGAGATGTAAATTGTTATGTTTACAGTGTTGAATGGCAAAAACGAGGTTTGCCACACTGCCACATTCTTTTGTGGTTACAAACGAAAATTCAGCCAGATGAAATTGATAAAATTATTTCTGCCGAGATACCAAACAAAGACAGAGATCCTATACTTTATGAAATAGTTTGCAAGAATATGATTCATGGCCCATGTGGCGAGTTAAATATTAGATCGCCATGTATGAATATTGGAAAATGTAGTAAGAAATACCCTCACAAATTGGTCAAGGATACTCAAACTGGACATGATGGTTATCCGACTTACCGACGGAGATCACCAGATGATGGAGGTTATACTGCAATATTAAAAGTTCGTGGTAAAACAGAAATCGTGGTTGACAACCGTTGGGTTGTACCGTATTGTCCAGTGCTATCTAGGTGCTTTAATGCGCATATTAACGTAGAATACTGTCATACGGTTAAAGCGATAAAATACATATGTAAATATATTAATAAAGGATCAGATAGAGCTACTTTTTCTGTTAATCGTGAAAACGATGAGATTACAAATTTTTTGAATGGTCGATACATATGTACTTCTGAAGCGTTTTGGAGAATTTTCAATTTTGAAATCCATGATAGAGATCCGACAGTTCAGCACTTGGCTGTTCATCTAGAAAATGGACAGCGTGTTTTCTTTAATGATAATAATCTTCATCAAGTTATTGAAAATCCAAGAAAAACGACACTAACTGCATTTTTTGAACTGTGTTCACATGATGATTTTGCGAAAACACTGTTCTATCATGAAGTTCCTTCTTATTACACCTGGGATAATAGCAGAGGCTGGTTAAAGAGAAGACGGGGAAAAGATGTTCCAGGTTGGCCAGGAATAAAAATGGACACTGCCATTGGTAGAATTTACCGATTCACCCAAATCAAAGTGAGTGCTTCCATTTAAGATTGTTACTAAATTATGTACAAGGTCCTACTTCATTTGAAAGCTTGAAGGCCTTTGATGGAGTCATTCACGCGACCTTTAAAGCTTCCTGTTTTGCTCTTGGGCTTTTAGAAAATGACGAGCAATGGAAAAATACTCTAGCGGAGGCAACTCTTTCAGAAAGTCCTTCAAAATTAAGAGAATTATTCGCAATAATCATAGTTTTCTGCCAACCGTCTGAACCTCAATCTTTGTGGGAACAGTTCAGAAATGATTTTTGTGAAGATATTCTTCTTACAGAGCGCACTCGATTAAATGACTTGCAATTTACTTTTTCTGATGAAATATTTAATAAAGGTTTGATTGAAATAGAAGATAAAGTTGTTTTTCTGTCTGAAAAATATTTAACTAAATTTGGAATGAACTCACCTGTTCGAAATGAAAATGCATCTGATCCTTTTGAATTCTCAATTTTGCGTTCTTACGATAATAACCGATTACAAGAATTTGTAGAAATCAATTTACCAAAATTAGTAAATGATCAAAAATATGCTTTTAATGTTATTACAGAAAGCGTAATGAATCATCAAGGAAGAGTTTTTTTTTTAGATGCTCCGGGTGGTACAGGAAAAACATTCCTAATTAATTTGTTGTTGGCTCAAATTAGATCCTCAGGTAAAGTTGCATTAGCAGTAGCTTCATCTGGTATAGCAGCAACTCTCCTTAGTGGCGGCAGAACTGCTCACTCGACTTTCAAGTTACCGTTAAATGTATTATTTGATACAGAATACGTTTGTCCGATTCGTAAAAATGGCCCTCATGGAAAAATTCTTCAAAAAACCTCATTCGTTGTGTGGGATGAGTGTACAATGAGTCACAGATCACATATCGAAGCAATTGATCGAACATTAAAAGATCTTAGGTGTAATAATAAGTTTATGGGTGGCATAACATTCGTTTTCGCTGGTGATTTCCGTCAAACCTTACCAGTATTCCCTAAAGGTACTCGAGCTGATGTCGTTAATGCTTGCTTAAAATCTTCCCATATATGGAACTATGTTGAAAAACTTTATTTGCGAACAAACATGAGAGTTTATTTATGCGGAGGGGACGATATTTTTCCAGCATAGTTGTTGAAAATTGGAAATGGAACTTTAGAAAATGAAAATGGTTACATTTCTGTCAATCACACGATTGGACGGGTGGTCAATAACGTGTTAGAGTTGATTTCTACAGTTTATCCAGACATTTTTAATCTGTCCAATAAATCAGATCAGTGGTTATGTGAAAGAGCTATAATCTCTCCAAGAAATGTAACAGCAGAAGAAATTAATGATATCATCCTTCTAAAATTCGATGGACACTCACGTGAATATCTATCTATTGATACAGTTACATCAACAGATGATGCTATTCATTATCCACAAGAATTTCTCAATTCTCTTTCTCCTTCGGGATTTCCTCCTCATAAACTAAAATTAAAAATTGGTGCTCCAATTACATTATTACGTAATCTTCAACCACCGAACTTATGTAACGGTACAAGATTACAAATAAAATCGTTGCGAAATAATATTATAGAAGCCGTAATTCTTACAGGGCCAGCGAAAGGAGAAATTGCATTTATTCCAAGAATTCCCATGATTCCCTCTGACTTGCCGTTTTCTTTCAAACGGCTTCAATTCCCGGTTAAAGTTTCTTTTGCCATTACCATAAACAAAGCACAAGGTCAAACATTCAAGTACGTTGGCGTAGATCTTCGTACAGAGTGCTTTTCACATGGGCAATTATACGTGGCATTTTCTCGAACTGGAGACCCGAATCATCTTATGATTTTAATTTCAACAGGAAATATAACAAAAAACATCATATACTCAGAAGTCTTATAAAATTCATATTTTAATTCTTTTTTTTTCTTTAATAAATTTTAATAAATCTTTAATAAATCTTTATCAACCATAAATTATTTCTTTTTTATCAGTATTTATTTTTATCATTTATAACGCTAGAAACCGTTTTTTATATTTACTAGCCGATCACAATAAACAATAATATTTGAATAAAAAATTCTACATATCATGGTCCGAAGGCAAAATAAACAACCAATCACGGGCGAAGCTGTGACGGGTCGGCTAGTGAAATATATTATATTATGAATTATACTATTATTATATTATTTTCAATAAATTTAACATGTACCTACCTATATTTGTTGTATATTTATATGAAATATTTTACAAATCTTTTATATCTGAATAAATACATTTTTATATTTTTTAAATAATATTATTATAGATGTTTAAGATATTATATTATTAATTATTATATTATTTTGTACCTATGTTAATTATCTTCAACAAAATATGTAAGATGTATGTAACCTATGGGCTATAATGTGCCTATTTATATAAATTATAAATATACCTATAATATGATAAAAGACTGAATTTAAATCAAATATTAATTTGGAGACTTTTTTTCCGGGGACTTTTTTCCGTTTACCAGGACGCGAGTTTGACTTTTGTAGATTTACATAGTACCTATGTGGCCATGTATGCCTATGTATTATAATATTATATAGTCTTCAAATCGAGTACACAAAAATAAGCAATAAGTTGGTATATAGTTAATAGTTAATACAACTATAAAAATATTAAAAATTAAATATCTAACTAATGTTCAATAAATTGTTTTGATATTTGAAACGGAGGAGATATACTTTACCCTTGTAACATATCCCCAACCTAAAATTGACCTCAAATGTCTGATGAGGATATTATTAACCTCATATCAGTATATCACACCACTGTACATCATGGTCTGCTATTTACATAGATACCTACTACGATAATACAATATGCTGTATTGCCTATATTGCTATGCCTAAATACTTTTCAGTAAAGAACGAGTAAAATATCAACATAATTAAACGATGATTAAATATTATTTGCCTTGTAAATCAACCAACTTACTTGTTAATATGAAGTATACCTATACAAAACGAAATAATATGTGTAAATAATTTTTCCATAGTCAATGTAATAGCTAGGTAGGTACACTATAATACTTGATTGTCTATTATAGGCTATAAACTATAATTATTTGTTAGCTGTAAGTGTGTAACTTAATAGTGATCATATTAAATATCATGACTTGTAATAATAATTATGCTACAAGCTTACAGACATGCCAGCATTGTGTAATATGTCATATGTATAGGTACATATATTATATGAAATATGTAGTTTACTATAAGAAGGAGATAATCTATGGGTTAACTACAATATAGTTTGTAGCAATAATGCAATAATTGCAAATTTGCAATATGTTCCCGAAATTAATATTATTCATATATACACCTATCGGCAATGTAGGAAAAAATAATAATAGGTAGTAGGTACTTACCTAGGTTAAATGTTAAAAAGTTAAAATTAAAGTATTTCTATTATCACTATAAAATATTATACAGATATAAGAATTTACACTTTTAAGTTTTAGTTATGAGTTATAAGTATTTAGAACTAATAAAGGAGAAAAGTAACCTACTCTGCTATACAATCGGTATCAAGTGTTCTTCATCCATGAGAGTCCAGCCTCCAGGGCTATCCCTATGACAGGATGATCGAGATCCTCACCCTAGACCATATTACCCTCTCACCACAATTGGACAGGCACCGCTTTTATATGGATACAATAAGATAGTCAAGCTGATGAGCAAAAATAAAATATATAATTTATAGTTTGAGCGTTAAATTATTGTAATTTTTATTGTAACTTTTACTATACGTGTCTATATTAACTGACATTAAATTAATGTACCTACCTATTTAATTTTAAACGAATTAATGATTAAAATTCAATTTTTAAAGCTAACATTTTTAGTTCAAGTAGCGTGTTATGTTTATTAATTAATTTAATAAATTGTTATTTTGTATAGGTATATATAATATTTAATAATAATAACAATAATATACTTAATATTGTTTTTCTACTCTTGTTTAAATCATTTTGCTCTCTTCTCCATGAAGTTTGAATACATATATTTTATTTTTAAATTACAACAATGTTAGACACTTTGACAATACCTCGTTTTTACACATGAATATCAAATTTTTAATTTTAGACATAAATGAAAATTATATTAGCTCAAAAAAATATTCATAGAATTATGCTTAACTTTTATTTTATTTATTCAAGTGATGGCAACTTATTATGAGCCATATGTACCTTTTCATTTTTAAAATTTTAGATTTGAAAACTAACAATCTTATGAATTAACAAAATAATTTGATGCTTTTTACAATTTTAACAAATTCTGTCAAAATTAAAAGGTGTAACCGTTTTACGCCAAAATGACTCACGTCCGTTATCGCCAAGGTTGTTTTCCGCCTTTGAAAGGTTCGCGTTCTGTGATCGAAGAGAATTTATGTTACCGCAGTAGTTAGATAGTGGTTACCGGGTAGCAAAATTTTAAAGCATGACGTCACGGCGCGCGAAATTTTAAAATATGTCAGCCCATTAATTCGACTATCAACAATCAGATAGGGCATAGAACCATAGTTACTTAATAATTTCTAATGATGACAATAATATAGATATAAGAAAATAATAATTGTTTGGTATAAATACAAATTAATATAAAATGAGTGATCTGCAATAGGGCACTATGTCAAAAACTTAATATAATGTATAATAATATCACAAAATAGAATCTATTCAATAGATTAATAAATATGATATAACTAATATTAATAATGATAAATAATGATATTTTCAATTTTGTTATTGTCAATCATAGACTTAGGTTAAGTCTAGCATGAGGTCTATGTTGTAATTTTGTCAATAGATAATAATCAAGTACATGACAAATAAGAATTTATTTAATTTATTTGTCATGATAAAGTATAAACATAGGTTTATTAATAGGTAAATGAATAAGTTTAGTTACATTAAATTTAAAATTAAAAATCACATAAAAACATATTAAAGTTATTGGTTTTGAAATAAAACAAGTTTGAAGTTTTGTGTATTTAAACCTAATTGTTATGGTATCAATTTATTTTTTAATTCGTGATACATTCGTATATCTAAATATTTTAAGATAATTAAATTCGTCAATTGGTCCCTGTGAATATCTAAAATGGATATGTTTTCGTTGCAATCGTTTTTATTAAAATATATGTTTAATTGATGCAAATTTGTACATCATTTTTAGTTGTAATTCACAATATTATAACTTAAGAGTTAAAAATTTAATTATTTGATTTCTCTATTCAAGACAAGAATACAAGATATGAATATTATAGTAATATAATAATTTATTATTATTAAATATTTATGGTGATAAACTGATAAAGCCTATGATACCAATATTCAGTAACCTGTGCTACATTTTGTAACCATATTGGTAACTTAAGTTCTCTTCCGTCACAGATGAGAACAATAGCATGGCCCATCCATTTCTTTATTATCTATGAATATTATAGCATAATATATTAATGTATAGGCAATAATGTTTTATTGTCATTATCATTCGATATATTTTAGGTTTTGAAGATAAAATAAATAGTAATCATGGCTGAAAAAAAAACAATCGAAAATTCAATCTTTTTTTTCAAAACCGCCCTCAATTATGAATTCATTGAATCCAACTCATACAGTTATAAGTTTCTCTAGTTCATCATTAACTGTATTATCTGCATCTGATACACTTATCACTCAGTACTCATCTTCGACTACAGATAGACAGTTTTAAAGAGAAGGTTTTAGTGTAAATAATTTTTTTTAAACCCCTCCCAGAGCAAATTTGAATGTACGCCACTGGTCGTTTGTACTTCATTCATAAAAATCTGAACTAATGTAAATATTGAAGGTGAGTTTTTATAAAATGATTAATTTAAGTTGGAATGAAAAGATTCACA
This sequence comes from Diuraphis noxia, assembly GCF_037042655.1. Classification (NCBI taxonomy): domain Eukaryota; kingdom Metazoa; phylum Arthropoda; class Insecta; order Hemiptera; family Aphididae; genus Diuraphis; species Diuraphis noxia. The sequence goes on along the minus strand of NW_028301711.1, from coordinate 39,599,336 downwards.
TGCATTTGTAATTATTTTTAACGAAGAAATTTCTATTGCCCATAAATTAGGGGGGGGGGACGCGTATTTGAAATGTAATAATAATTGTTCAATAAATGTTGTGAATACGCAAGACCGCGATTATCAGATGAACGTTGTGGCATAAAATTCATTACTATTTGATGGATTCAGTTTAGGGGTTCTAAAAATAATTAGCTAATTTTGTTTGGCGGAAATCAGAATATAACCTTTGGTGGAAAACGACCATGGTGTTAATGGACGAGGGTCGTTTCAGTGGAAAACGGAAATGCTCAAATTAAATATATATACATTTTGGCCTGGTGGCCAACACATACAATTGGGAAATCTAGATAGTGAAACTTATTAGTATAAAATAATACTTTTAATAGGTACCTTATTTTATGCTAGTAGTTTTAATGTTAAATTTTCATCTCACTCATTGACATGGCCAATATGGCATACGTCACATATTAAGTTCCTTAAATTAAAAATAAAACAATCCATCAAATTTATTGGTAACATTATTGCTACACAAAATTACTACAAAAATACATGTTGTTAGGAATGATAAGTTTTAAAACAAGTATTAGGTACAAGGGCACTTGTTTGTTATCGCCCCGCCACTCTTGTTTGTTATCACCCCGCCATATAGTTATCGTGTTTAGCCCGTGATTGATGATCTATTTTGGGAAATATTTTAGGAAATAACTGACCTTTGCAAGACATTTTATAATATTGTCATACTAATATAATATCAAATAATATAATAATACGTTGCTGGCTTTTGTTATTATATTACCTACTTCGTTCAGACCAATATTAATTTATAATAATAAAATTAATTTTAGAGGATTACTTTAAGTTATTTATACTAATGGTTGTTTTCAACAATGTTACAGGAATTCAAAAGGTTTAAGAGTCTCATTTGGCAGAATTTATGTGTAGAATACGTCTCGGAAAAATGATGCATTTGAAACTAACTATATTAAAAGATATTTCTGAGTTCTGGCCTTCTTTGTAAATTTATATTATTATTTTTTAAATATATGATTATAATAAATTTTTAAAATTTTTTAATGTATTATAATATATTTTATTTATGGCGGAGCGGTAACAAACAAGAGTGGCGGGGAGATAAATTTTATACGGTGTACTGGCGGGGAGATAACAAACAAGTACCGGTACAAGGTACATAATTAACTCGAAAACTGAAAACATTTTTGCCCACAGATATATATAATAATTATATATATCTGTGTTTTTGCCTTACTAACATTAAACAGTTAGAATATAATTCACTAGCGCTATCTATTAACAAAATAAACCAGGACCATAAAATCAATCATTAAGCTTACTTAATTAATGATAAAATTATTCTCAATTTTGTACTGCCACAAAAGAATGGATTAAACGATTTATCTACAACGAACTTCAAATTAAACAAAAATTTTTTTGCACATCTAAAGCTAAAGCGGGAAAATTTAATGGAGTTCAATTATTTTGACTAAGTTTGCTATTTATCCAAAATATGGAGACAACACATCGGATGAAGCGTCTTAAAATATGATACGCTCCAGTCCTCTTAAAATATTAAATAATCCCTAATTATAATTTATATTTTAAGACATTTTTGAAAAAATTTTCAAAACAACTACGGATAATAACATTATATACAAAATGCATTTTAATGTACAATCAACATATTATCTGTGATAATAATCTATGAAACTATTATCTACATCGTGATATGAACTTTAACCATGGTTTCAACATAGACCTTATAGTATAAGGTCTATGGGTTTCAACCACATTGGTATCAATGAAATATTTGTTCATTATCTATTGTATTGCTGTAATCATTAAACCTTTAAACAGCAATCACAAATTACAATATTTTCTGCTTTTTTGTTTTTAAATTATGAATATTTTATAATGGCTAACTAATCCTTTTTTCTTTTATTATTATTCAATAATTTGAGTTGTTACCTTCATAGTTATTCTTATTATAAATTTCCTACTATGATTTAGGTTTTCGTAGACTTCCCAATCGGTTGTATTTGTTTCAAGACTTATTGTAAATTCATAGGCGAACTTAACATTTTACAATGTATTCGGTGGATAATCGAAATATGTGGATTAATAATCATCATATTCATAATCCTAGTATTCGATACGCTACTAAACGTAAAAAGTTAAAGAAGGTTATTAAAAATATGGTTTTCGTAAGTACACTCAGTTTCATTGTTAACTTGTCGTTAATCGTCCTATGGTTAGTTACAGCTTACAACCGCAAATTAGTTTTGTCGTCTAGGTTTTTAAAATGTATTTTTATACCTAGGTATTTGAGTTTCAATGTGAATTTTAGTCAAGTCATTCTAATTGATTAAATCTTTGAAAAAATTATTTTTAATTATTTTTCAATAAAATTTCGGTTGACAATTTATAGTTGCAATTAACAGCTTGTTAACACCAAAATGATTAACGACGGATTAAGGATTTTTTTAATTAGTTCTAAATTAGTTCTATTGTGCTTAAATTAAATATAATATATATGTTAGGGGAGACCTAGGACATTTTCAAACATTTTACTTTCTACCTTGCTTGGGGTTAGTGTAGAATTGTTTGTTAAAATAAACTTTCTTCTAAATTCTGTGAGAAATTTCTATTGAGACAAATATAATATATAATGATTAAGATATAATATAATATGTAGTTAATAACATATTTTATTACAAAAAATGTTATTCACTTAAAAGCTAAAAATTTAAACAATTTCAATGATTGTTACACAAAATTTCCTAATAAACGATCGAGAAACAATAATCCGTTAAAAAATATCTAATAATTTAATTTGATTTAGAAGTTAATAAAATATAGTAGTGTTTAGAAAACACATATCATAATATGATATTAAAATCAAAAAATAAGCATAAAAATAATTGTCTTAATTAAAGCTATTTGTCTATTAACCCTAAAAATGAGATAATATTGTGAATTAAAATAAATATTTTTGAACTTTAACTACTAAAATTATTAGTTGCACACAATTATTAGACATTATACTTATATTATGAAATCCAGTTTCATACTTTGATTGTAACATATGTATTCACACTAGTGTAGATAAATTAGATAAATTCTTAAAAGTATTAGTTTTAGTTGAACTTCTTTTTTGTGCCCTTGTTTTCCATTTAATTTTTAAACAGATGTATCAAATAGTTAAATCATAAATATTTTTTATTTAATTATAATTACTTTACAAATTAATTTAAGGAAAATGCTGCCATATGTGATGAAATATCGCGAAATCAAGAAAAATTATTAATTGTCCGAGAAGAATGCAAATTTTTAACTAAAAAGTTAAGGATATTTGAACCTCAATTAGGTAACTAAATCTTAATCGTTTTAACCATTTTACAATTACAAATATATACACTTAAAATCATTATTCAGTAGCATATTTACACTTTGACCATATATAATTTTTAAAATATGTATTTGACTACGGAGATTAGTTTAATTGATTAAATTTCCTTTACAAATTCATCATTGACATCCAACAATCCAACTGTGATATTTACTGAATTAAATCACGGGATAAAATTTAAAATTTAAAACATGAGTTTGTGGTTCTTTTTGATTGTTAGCAGTATTGAGATTAACACATAACAGAATTCAGTAGTAGTATAAATTATAAAGTAAAAATCTTACACAAATATTTATTTTCAGATGTTCCTGCAAACCCAACCACTGTAAAAAAAGCTACTCCAAGAAAAAAAGCAACTACCAATGGTGTGTATTTTTTAAAATTTTAATATTAAAAAAATTATTTGATTTTATAAAATATAAATAAATAAATAACAACCAGTTTAATACTTAAATCTGTATTATATGAAGATTATTTATTATTATACTAATGTTTAGATAATTAAAAATAAATGTCATACATATTGTGTGTTTTGTTCTTTATTAAAGAACAATGTTATTCAGTTCATGTCATTTTTGTATATTATTATATTATAATTTAGCAATATGTAGTTAGTCCCATATATGAAATTTTATACAAAAGGTAACAAATGTTTATTTACAGGTGTTGTAACACCAAAGCCAAGACGTCCTGCTGCTAAACATAAAAAGAATATTATAGAAGTCCAAGAACCAATAACTAGTGGAAATGTTACTATTTATAATTTTGGAGATGTGAGTTTAGCACATAATTTCTGAGTACATTAAATCTAACTTTCTAGATATTACTGTGACTATACTCTGTTCAATTTAAGAAACATAGTCGATGGCTGACTTGTTTGCTGGGTTTTGGAAATACTACTCATCAGCTGTATAGTTAATTAACTTGTTGGATGTGACAAACGGACTGCGGCTTGATGAAAACTGGTCACCACCGTCTACGTTTTTTATTTTGAACAGAGTTTACATAGGTACCTACAGTAAAATATTATTTTATTATGTTTAAATTAAATTTTTTTCATAATAAAAGTGATATTTATCTATTCACAACTTATTAATTTTTCCAGATTGTATATGATACACCATTCTATTATTCAGACTGTGCAATCTATCCAGCTGGATTTTATGCAACAAGAACTTATGCTCATTTTAGAAATATATTTTCTAAATGCACTTATCATTGCAAAGTTATAAAAGCTGGTTCATCTCCAAGGTTCATAAACATTATTTTTTTTCATATCTAATATACCTAAATATACCTAATATCTTTTTGGATTATGAAATTTTGTTTTTAAATTTAGATTTGAGATCATGGATCATGATAAACATTTCAAAGTGACTGGTTTGAGTACTGATGAATGCCATAGTCATCTTATATCATTAATTAATAAATTACTGGGTGCTGACGATTTAATACCTGCAAATAGAAATGGTGATAGATTTTTTGGATTGAGTTTACCTCCAGTCCGCATGAAACTACAAGAAGCACCAGAATCTAAATTTTGTACGGGATATATTCCATTAGAATTACAGGTATTTTAACTATATTTTATCTCACAGAAAAACATTGTTTGAAATAATTTTCTAAAAAAAAAAATTATAATGAACCATACCGTGGTGTTGGAATATTTTTTCTTATTTTGCAGTGGTAATGATTTAATTTGTTTTATACAGATATGATTAAGAATTAAACCATCTACATTCGATGGGAATTGATAAATATATATAAAAAATAGATATCATGGCATGTACCACTTATAAAATTATTCAACCTGAGTTATATGTGTTTTAGCAAAGCTTTGCTCTAAAAGAAAACAACTACATTATTTATTATTATTCTGTATATTTTTAGTAATTGGTGTCCATCCTATTTTTTATTATTAAAATACATATATTTATCTTAACTAATCCTACAGTTGAAATGATTGAACTTTTTGTGTATAAAATTATAATTTATAATTTTCAGCCAAATTGTCATGAAGCAGAGTTAAAAGCTGAAAGTGATCCTGCCGTGAGTTTTGAAGGTCTTCATAATACATTGAACAGATTTAGATCTAGACATTAAGAAGTGTCGTACTTAAGCGTATAATAAAATGTGATAAGTAAATATAATTTTATGAAAAAAATGTATACAATTTTAATTACATTATATTATCAAGAGAAAAAAATTAATCAATTCATCATTATTGTATATTCAGTGTTCCCAAATACATTTTTTTATAATCAGCCAATAATTATAAATGTATGGTATTCAATGCTATCAATTGATATCATAAAATGTAAATATTTTTATTTCTTATATATTGGTCCATTAACAATATAAATTTATTTTTGTTTTAATTAGCCATTTTAAAAACCTTAGCTCATTTTAAAACATTTTATTTTTTATCGTATGGATACATTATTATTTTATTTTTCATTATGGTAGTAAAAAATTATATAATAATTATAATATAAACAGAGGTACACAATATAAACAAGGCTACTGTTTTTTTAAGATGAAATTCCTAACAAAGAAAGATTGCAAATAAAATGCAAGAAATAATTTTTATTTACTAGTTTTGCAACAAATTTGAGAATTAATAACTTGGCTTGTGGCCGTATAATTTTATATGTTAGTTGGAGTATCCAAGTGAAATAGAGAAGTGGCAGCTCTAGTAGTGTGTAAAATATATATTGTTATATATTAGTAATCATATATAACTTCTGATAACATATTTTTATTTGTCTTGAAATTAGCTTAAATATGACCTTTTCATTTTTTTTCTTTCTTGGAATTGTATAGGGTAGTGCACAAAAATAATGATTTTTCACCATAAATACATTTACACAACCTGCTTGCATACGCATACACACATTTCTTATAATATAAACACTTACCATTTGATTTTGTTTGATTAAAGATGGACATTTTGTAATTTTTAACCTTTTTAAAGTTATTTTTATGTATAGTACTTAATACTTGTAATATATATTTATATTAAATGAAAAAAGTGTTTCATTCATTCAAATATTAAATATAATATACAATCCTAATAACATATATAAGAATAAAATACATGTTTTTTTATTTTTACAATGTTGAAAACCATGGCCCAAGATGACAAGACTCATCAATGTATGATAACGTAATAAAAGGGCTAAAGCACCAAACTACTATAGATATATCCAGATGATTCCCAACAATAATCAGTGCTGGAGGACATTTTTATGTAGGCCACTCTAACTAGCTAGTATTAAAAAATATTCATTGTAACCACTAACTAATAGAAGGGTACTAAAATATTATAAAAATTAACAAATAATTACTTTTAAATTGTATGTATTGTATTCAAAGATATTGAAATTTTATAGATAATTGTGAAGTATTAGAATGTACTTAGAAATTGGGAATTTAGCGCGTTCACAGAGTATAATTTCTAAAGTTTTTTAGTTACTTATGTCTCACAGCATTGATTAACATATCTTAACTAATAAGTAACATGTCAATTAATAAATGCTGTCTACGAGTCTGTGATGGGCTAGCTTTTCTAATATCTAAAAATATTGTCATCTTTGCTAAATTTTTCTCCCTAATCTTTTACGTTGATAATAGTATTATGATATTGAAAATCGGAATGATACACCATGTTTTAGATCATATACATTTATATTTATTACTTGATTTATTTAATTTGTACTTATTTTGTTTAATATAAGTTTGAATAGAAAATAGAAAATTTATTCACACAACAATTAAACCAATTAAAAATATGTTAAGCGTTTACCAAAATTGTATCATGACGTGTTCTGTTATCAAATTTTTACTCTTCAAATATGCTAATGAATCAGCTATTGATGAGTCTTTTTTAGTTGATTAACTGGTTTAACACTTTAATTTTTTTAAAGATTCCTAAGAATTTTTAACTTAGTTTTATTAAAATTAAATTTAGTTCTTCTGGGAGTACATAAATTAGGAGGTTTTATTTTACCAACATAATACTTTCTTCGTTTTCTTTTGGGAGTAATTATATAAGGATCTTCAGTCATTTCTGTATTGAACACTTCACAACTAGATATTTAAGCATTGCACACTTCAGAACTAGATGCTTAATTATTACTTGTAGTTGAAGCAAATTTATCATCAAGTTGCACTTCCATTGAATTTGCTCTTGACAAGTTGCAGAATGATCTGAATAAAAAATGTGTTTTACTTATTATGAAGTTATTAATTTATTATAAAAATTAACAATAAATACCCAGATTCAAAAAATCTTTTTGTTCTACTTGAAAGCTTAGTTGGTACTGAACCACGTGTCAAGGATCTTCTTACTAAACCTAATTTATAACAGTTTTCTTCAAAGTGAAGTGAACAAAGTCTGTTTTTTATTGTCTCTTGGAAATCTAATAAATATATTAGTTCCTTTTATTATTTACTTTTAACATTTTAACCCTTTTATTAAACATTTAACATATTGAGTAAGTGTAAGAACTTTTTTCAAATTAATTTACTTAGGTACCTATTGTTGATTTGATTATTATTTAAATACTGACGAGTGTAAAGAGATGCCTGGATGCTTAACTGGAGATTTAAGACAAAACATACAAGCATTCTAGTTTTTAGTACTCATTTTTTAAAATAAATAAAAATGTAATTTAAAGTCCAGTTTAAACTTAATTTACATATAAAAAAATAACAGGAATTTTGAATTTCATTATCACTATCAACGGTGATTGCGGGTGAATCTTAGATCCTTAGTTCATAAACTATAGATCACGAATTAAGATTTATTTAGTATATCTTAATTCGTGCTATGGGTGGAGCTACAGGAGCTACAGCGTATTTGTTGCCGATATTAGCTTTTTGTTATTATTAATTTATTAATTTATTATTTTTTATATTAGTTTCTGCATGAGGTGTTCCACATACGCATGCGCTATGCATTTCGTCGCATAATAAAATTATCCATTGGCCGTAAACAATGTAACATGTGGATAAATGAGCAACGAATTGCATCACGCATGGGCATATCGAACACCTTATTCGGAGTAAATATCTAAAGGGTGAACCGTGCTCTACTACATAAGATGTGAGTCGTGCTCATGCGCTTTTGCCACAATTCACCTTGGTTAATATGTTCATAGACCTTAGTATAAGGTCTATGAATATGACAAACACCTTTTTTTAATCCTTGTTAATGTTCTATGGTTCAAGAATTTTAGATTATAGATATTATAATATTAAGATAAAATCTAAAAACCTTGGGTTATGTTGGCTATAAACATTTGGCCAGTTGTAGCTCTATCCATTTCCAATAATTATGATTAAAGCATAGACTTACTATACTACTGAAGTACTGAATACTATATGTATAGTATAGAAGTCTGTGCCACTCTGTAGATTTAAGGACCAAGTTATGTTATCTTTTTCTTAAAATATGATAATATGATGAGATAATAAATATTTGAATAAACAACGGGATGGATAAGTGATAAGTAAAAAGTAATCTTATCTATCTGAATTTTATAAGCTTAATAATTTAATATGCTTTATAACCGTCGTTCGAGCGTCCTAGGTCCGACTCACCATTGACACCCTTCAACAGAGTCCGAAAACCGTGGTTTATTTTTCTATTGAAGAAAAATAGTTTTGTATTTCTGCCATTTTTAGTTAACAGAAAATGCTTAAAATAATTTGACTGTTTAAAACAAAAACATTCTGAAACAGAATTATGGCAAATCAACTTCAAGGATTGGATTCCGTGAATAAAAAGATTATTTTACATGTAAACTCAGGTTAGAACATATAATTTTGGAAATAGAATATTTAGTCCTAAGATAGTTTTGGATACCGTAGACTTGCCACAATTAGACATTTTGCGACTCCACGCTGAAATAAATTGGCACCTTTGTAAAGAATAAAAGAAAATATATAATATTTGTTTTACACTAATTTGTGCTTTAAAAAAAAAAAATATTGATTAATAATTTATGAACCCTCTCCCAATCTGTAAAGATGCTATTTGAGGCAAATCCTTCTTTTAATTCATCATATAAGTTGTTTTTTTTTACATATTTAAGGTACATCATTGTCTATAGATTATATTAATATCAAAATAAAAATTGATTCAATAAAACTACATAGGCATCTAAACTATGCAAATTAATATATATATTTTTTTTTATTATAGGTATGTTTATTTACAATATACCTAATTTGTTATTTGTCTTTTAGTAAAGTTAGTTTACTGTTTTGATATCCACTCTAAACCTTTTGCTGGTCATCATTAAAATAATATAAAATAAATAATCAGCAGTGTGAATAAAATAATATTAAGATGATGTTATACCAGCATGTGTTGTCTTCGTTTTACAAATATTGAACATTCCATAAAGGAACTGTTTTAAGCCAGAAAGAATCAAGAAGACAATTAATGACTAAGAAACAAAATATTCACTCTATAAATATGAGAACATTTACTGTGCAACGTTGTTTTTATTTTGTTCATATCACAAACACAAAAATATAAATACATTGTTGCATAGTAAATTAAATTTTGATCAGAATAATATTATATACCTATTATATTATATTATACTGTCATTAAAATAACTTCAATTTTTGAAAGTTTTAATAATTCATAAATGAACAAATTTCCTACCACAAAATTTAGGTTGCCTGGGGTAGTTGTAGCCAATGTCTCCCCTAAATGTGGCCTAAAATAATTACTTCCTAGGACAAGGGTGACGAACCCACACACGCATTTAAAGTGGCACGTTTGTCAAATTTCAATGGCACACAAAAATTAAAACAGAGTAAAATTATGCTATTTTTAACATTTTACTTCTAAAAACTTCAATTAAATTAAAAACAATTTAAAAGTTATAATATTCCTATAAGTAAAATTGATTATATTACTATATTATGTCACTATATTTATTGTGTTCTATAAACTGTTAACAAACTTTAGGTATGTGGAAAATTGTCAAATCCTTGTTTGTTAAAATTTGTCACTTGACCCAAAAAAGGTTCGGAACCTCTGCTCTAGGACGTTATTTTTCCCATATTTTTGACTACAGTAATAAAAATAACCAGCATTTTTGTATTTGTATCAGCTTCCAAGTATTTATTAGAATACCTATCCATCTTAGAAACTATTAGAATTTGTAATAAATATTTATTATTAATTCATTTTGAACATAAAATGCGAGATAAAATGTATCTATGCAAAGCAAAAATTACAAGCCAATTGTATAAAAGGGGTGTGAATATAATAAAATGATAGTTATTGAGGCAACTTAACTACTCTATACTAATATTGACAAGGCATTTAATAATATTTTTTTTTTAGGATATTCTAAAATATTTAGCAAATATTTCTAAAATTTCGCAGCATATAAAATTATAAACATCATATTTAAAATGTTTATCAGAATATAAGTCCAGACTCTTGTCATAACATAAAATAAATTCTGATATCATGCTGCTTGCCACAATAAACTCAATGAGTGATGTGTAAAAATAAAGTCTAAGTAACTAATCCCTTTATCGCGTTAGTTGTAATAACTCATATAAATATTACATACTACATAGAAATGAAAATAGTCAAATTCAGAAGTCTGAAGTATCTAAAGTTATTAGTTTATTACTAAATTCAATATGATAGGTATTTAATTTGTTATAATTCTTTATTCATCATACATTTATTGAGATTTTGAATAAAATAAAATAATTTGCTTTGAATACCACAAAATAAATAAATAAATCATATTTTCACAAATTAATAGAACACAATGGTTTGATAAGAAGAGATTCGCTTCTAATAAATTTAGTAAATTATTCATAGTAATGAATATAACTATAAAATTTTATACTCTCACCATATTATGTTAAAATTATTAATATTAATGTAAATTATTCATGTTCATTATACAATTTATAATCATAGATTTATATTTTAGCCTATGGATTTGGTTTGGTCAAAGGATCAATTGTAATTTATGCAACATTAATGAACCAAACATTAGAAACAGCTATAATTCCAGTCAATAAAAATGAATTGAAGTTTTCCTCAGATATTATATGGTACATGGATAATGCCACATTAAGGAAGTAAAAATTAAAAATTGTATTTATTTCTAAAAAATACTTCTTATTTTTTTATAATGGTTTATTAATATTATTTTATGTTGCCCAAGGTTAAAAATGTCTAATGCATCTATAAAAGTTGAATGCTTCCGTATTCCAATAGACAAACTTAGTTCAAATGAAAAGCTTGGTTACCTTTTATTAAAAGTGAAAGGTGCACAAACTATTAATCCAACATCGAATGATCGTGTAAGTAATACTGATTTCTCATTTCAATGAATTAGCATATATCATTTAATAATGTATTAACTATTATTCATAAATCAAGAGTTTAAAATTAAATTTTAGATCGAAAATGTATCATACAAATTAATAGGATCAAAAAACTGTTGTTATGATCTTAATTTATCATTAAGAATTGAAGATTTAAATGATAAAGCTATTGGAAAATCACCTAAAAAAATTAATTACTCAAAGTTGATAAATAATAAGAATAAAAATGATGAAACTTGTTTGAAAAAAAGTAAAGTATTAAACAATCACTACTTACTAATTATTAACATACATTTTTAGTATATATCTTTAATTTTAATGCTACTACTTAAATCATTGATATATCGATGGCATTTTGTCAAGATATTTTTTACTGTTAGCGTAACCCCACAAGATGAGCTCTGAGAACTTTATTTGACTATCTGGTTGTACAGCTTCTTTTGCAGATTCGTCTGTCCATTTCATTCCTTTCTCTGTGTAACCTGGAATCCAAATGAAGGCGATGTTTATGTCTCTGTGTTTTAAATTTATAGTTTCTTCTTGAATGCATTTAGCAATGTCTGTTGGCTTAATTTTGTTATCTAGGTTCTTGGATGTTCTCAGAGAGTGTGTGAGTATTACATTGTTTGTAATTTTTTTTTTTTATTGAATTATATTGTTTTGAGTACAGCTATTGCTTTGGCGGAGTATATGGAACATTCATCTGGCTGTTAATATCTAATTATTGAATTGGAGTGCAAAATCGCAATGACAACCCATTTTTATGTTTTTGATACATCATTGTAAAAGGTTTTACAATTTCAGTGTGTTTCCAGGATGTCTGTTAAAAAGTCTTTATAGATAGTTGGATTTTGGATTCGTGTTTTCTTTTTTATTCAGGGATAATCCATATTTATATTTACATAGCTTAGAGAACTATGGTGGAAAGTCGTAAGGTTTTGTTTTAACTATAGAGCCATGTTGTATTTTTTCATTTTATTTTATTAGTTAATTTTAGATATGTGTATGTTGTACGTCCTCCAACCATCACTGGCCTCATATTTTCACTTTGTTACTCATCTCAATGTACATGTAATTTTGTCATTAAATCAAAATATTCAAAACCAATTTTTGGACGTAAAATAATATCACACCTAACAAAAAGTACTTTCACAGGTTTAATTTAGAAATTTAAAGATGTTTGAAATGCATAAATATGATTATTTTGCATTAATTTGAAGACTTTTTTAATTTTTGCAAATTCTTGGAGGGAGCATTAAAATCTTTTTAAAAAATCTATTTGAAAGTATTTAAAAAAAAAGCTCAGACCAATGCAAATTTAATTTCTTTACCACGTCAAAAGTCATAATATTTTTTAAATTAATCCGCTATAAGTACTTTAACTTTTGTCAGTCATTTGGTTTTTTGAAGAAAAATTTACATGGTTTGCAAGAGCCTTAAAAACTATTATCTAAATGTACAACACATGTTATATAGAATGAACAAAATAAACTTAATTGATTTTTTCAGAATTAGGTATTGTAATCCTCTATGATTGTCATATTTATAACAATATTTTTATTTCAGTAGAAGACAACAAACATTTTGAAGAAAATATTGAAGTAGATTCACCAATTCCTGATGTTAATAATGTTATGTTAGAACAAATTGATATTTCACCAGAAAAACATGAACACCAGTAAGTTTTGACAAAAATAAATAGGATTTTATATTATTTAAATTATACTCCAGTGGCGAATGCTGATTCCATTGATGGGCATGCTCATTTATTAAAATAATTTAGTTATAATAATTTCACCATTATCAGAAAAGTATCTCCTTATAAAAGATTTAGAAATCAAGTCACTTATAACTTATTTAGCTTATATGATAACTATAATATTATTTATGTATTTAAAATAATATACTTATAATTGTACCAAATACTATTAAAAAATATTTAAAAATAGCACAATAAAAAAAAAAAAATTGTCATATACTCGTCACTTAATTTCAAAATAACTGGTATCTCATAGTGATAAAAAAGGGTTATATAACTTGCGCATAGATTTATTGCATGCTTAATGCTTTTTCATTAAATGTTACAATAAAGATGAACATGGATAAGTATAGACGTTTTTATTTCTAAGCATGCCTAGAGAATTCGCCACTGTTATATTCTATATGAAAAGCATGTAGATACAAATTATATTTTGATTTAGAAATGAATTAAATTTTGATTTTCAACAATCGATTGGAGAATTAGAAGATTGGAAAGACAAACAAATGTTATTATTTAATGAAAAGGTTATTTTTTTTATTAATGTTAATAATCATATTTAAATTACAAACAATTTTTATTACACTTACACAGATGAAATTGAAAGAGGAACAACTGTTAAAAGAATTTAATAATAAATGGTTGAATGATAGAAAACTCATTGAAGAGGAACTTACCTTTGCTATGTCAAAATGTAAAGCATTAGCTAAGGAATTAGACGAAATGTCTGATAAGTTAAAAGAAAGAGATGCAATTGTAACAGCTAAAGAACTAGAAGTATGATCATTCATAGTAATTTTTCCCCTGTTGAAAATATTATTAAGGTTAAGATGTTTATGATTTTTCATATTTTTTTCTTAGTTGCACACATTGCAGACCAAGTTTTAAATTAGTTTTCTATGACATGAAATCAGATACAATAAATTTATTGTATTTTGCTTATTTAAAAGTTTTTAGGAATTAGTTCATATTTATAAAATAAATTTCACATTTTGCATAATTTGATAAAAAAAAAAATTTAAAAAAAGTTGACTATAAATTCTAAATCTATTTTTTCACATTAATATAGTTATTCTAAAAAAATCAACATATTTATTAGTGTTATATATTATTGATTTAAGTGCAGATTTTGTTATTTTCTGGCGTATTTTAATGCATTTTTTGAGTTTTAAGATTATAAACATCCTAACCCTAATTATTACTATTAATAATTCTATTATATATTGTAATTTTTTAGTTAGCATGTCAAAAAAATAGTATGGATAATAAATATATTGGATTAATGTCTTCCAATGCACAAACACATAATGAGCTAAGTAAAAATATTTTTGAATTGGAAAAAAAACTGCATGGGTTAGAAAAATTGAATATTTTACTAAGAAAAGAAAATGAAAAACTAAAATATGATAACAGTTGTGGTTTGCATGTACAAGAATTAGAAAATAAAATTGTATGTTATTTAAATTTAAACATATTTTATGTTTACATAAATAATAATTAATTATTATCATATTTAGTCAATTTTAGAGGGTAAACTTGAAGACGCTAATAAGTCTTGTATGTTCTTCAAAGAACGATGGATAACATCTGTGAGAAAAATAAATCAATTGTACACAAAATTTCATGGAACTAAAACTGATGATCATTTACTCAACAATAAACAAAAGTAAATACTTAATACTTATGATTTATTATTGAATACATATTTGAGAAAAAAAGTTTTTGATATATTCAGTTGTTATATTTATGTTACCGTCAATGTCGGAAATAAGCCATTATCAGTAATGACTAGTCAATATTAGCAATGGCTAATTAGTTAAGGCAATACTGACAATGGCTAGGCAATATATAAAATGCCTACAATCGATAGTTAATTTGGGTAATATATTATTTATTTATATAATTTAAATCAACATAACCATGATTATTATTATTATCTAAATATATTTTATTTATTTTCACAAGATAAACTACTATGGCCTTTTGAATTACATAATTTTTTAGCTGCTCGACAAACACATCGATTATTTTGGCATTTTGTTTTACAATAACACCTTTCATATCCCTGAGTCCCAGCAATACTGTTATGTCCGGCAGCCTCTCGGAAAGTAATTTCCTTTTCTTTTGCTGAATTTGTAGTCTCCTTCAAATCGAGAAAGTTTTCGTCACATGGTACGATTTCTGTTCTCGTGTATCTGTGCTTTAAGAAACCATTTTCTGTACCTAACATTGTATCAATAAAAAATTAATTTTTTCTTATAATTTTCTCATTTTTAAATTTAACCACTTACATAATTTGTACAAGCCATCTTGAACATCGGTGACAACAGCTAATAAGTTAACTAATCGATAACCACCTTGGAAAATAACGATAAATGACAATAATATAACATTGACTAAACTTACCAGTCAATTACGGAAATATACACCAATTGCCTACAATGACTGGTATGCACCGGCATTACCGTTATTGCCGGAATTACCGACAATGACGGTAACATATATATATATATATATATATATTTATTTATTGGAGATATAAAATCCATAAAAATTACACAATAAGAGTTTACATTATAAGAGTAATGTTTAACATAAAATATATGATTAAAGTAATCACCCATTAGTGAGTGTTGGTTCGTGATTAATTTTTAAGGGGGCGCGTATAAATCTGGAATTTAAATATCTGGACCACACAATTCTGGACAATACAAATATGGATAGAATATATTCGGATGCACAAATCTAGAATGTACAAATCAGGAACTCCAAATTTAAAAACCGGGAATGTACAAATCTGGAATGTACGAATCAGGAATGTACAAATCAGGAACTCCAGATTTAAAAACCTGGAATGTACAAATCTGGAACGTACAAATCTGGATTTTAAAAATTTTTAAAACTGAACTACACAAATCTGGAATGTAAAAATTAGGAACTCCAAATTTCACAAGTAAAATAATTTAATGGTACTTAAATTCTTTCAAAGGTACTTCGGAAATATTCTAATTACAGACAATATATATTACATTATTGTTATAATATGTAATAAATAGAGCAGAGTACTTGTAGCATTTGCATTTTTTTTGTGCACTGTGCACAGCAGTCATAAAAATACTGTTGTACAAAACAAATTTGTTTCATGTTTCCACGAAGCTATAGTTTTGAAATTTTATTTGCATATAAACGCATATTTAGAGTTATTTTAGTTTTTATGTCATATGTCTTCCATTTTGTACTTTTTGATGCATATTCAAAATAATTTATTGTTTCATCAACATTTTTATTTGTTTATTTATACAACCAATGAACCAAAGTAATATTAAAAACACCTTATTATTCAATTCAACTTCCAAGGTGAAAATGTGTGTTAATCCTTTAAAATTTGAAACTAAATTTTTTGTCAATTAAGTTTTTGAAGTTGAAACATTAATTTGTAGAAGGGTCTGAATCCCATAAATTAAAATAATTCAATACTTATTGTAATTTTTTTTTTTTCATAAATATTCATTTCAAAATTTATATTTTTAATTCTATTTTGCTTTAGTGATTTTCAAGATTTTTTAGAGCTACAAGGGTCATCTCCCATAGTAATAATTAATAATGCATGTTTACATAAATACACACAAGACACATCTATACTATGATAATATTTAGGTTAGGACGGTTAGGTTTTTAATTCTGTGGTAATAATCTTAGATAATTATATAATATAGATATGTATATACATTTATGTTACAGCTAAAGTGTTGAATTCCGATATTTAATGAAATAACTAGGTACTTCATGAATTACCTACGAATGTTAGTTAGAGTATGAAATAATACATGAACATTTTACTTTAACTATTTATTTCATAGAATATCTAGTTATTCTATACAATTTCAATTCAACATCCGTATAAAATACATTATGTAATTATTACACTACTAGTGCACTTAAAAAAACCCTGAACAGTTTCCAGTGACTGCGCAGTTGCCGCAGATCTTAATGCATCACTTTCATTTGGAACAGTTTCTACAGCTAACAAATTTTCTGAACTTACTGTGAACTGGGATCGAGAGTATAGTAGTTGTTTTAACACTCTTGTGATTATAATGTGTAGGTGGGTTCTAATCTGATTTAATATGTTATATTAAATTGTTGAAAATATTAGAACTATATTTATTTATTATGATATTTTGTTATTTACAATTTGACACATTAACGATGTGATGCCAGGGAATGTATAAAATAACTAGTTAAAGTATAAATTATAATAATTATATACATTACCTACAAGCTTTAGTTATTTTATAAATGACCTAATTGGCAGAGCAGCAAAATTGTTAATATTGCTAGAAATTAGAAATAAGGTAGTGTTTATGCCTCTACAATTATTATTGTTTTCTAACCTATTAATTTATAGATATTTTTTGTATATAATATCTGGAATATTAATAGTATGAATGATGTACTAATGACATAAAAATAATTACTAATTATTATATAGCTATTAACAAGTTTTATATTAATAAATATTATACCTAACATATTGTATTCCTTTCACCTATATAATTAATAGATACTACCAGTTTCTTGTGTATTATATTATTATTCCTTAATTTAAAGACATTTAATTGGACAAATATTAGTGAAGTATAATATTAAACTTAGTTGTGTCAAAGTATTTTAACTTTTTAACTTAAAATGATATTAAATATTATACATTATAAAATTTAATTTATGTAAATAGAACGTTTTGTAAAAAATTTGATCAAAACATACTATTTGTGTTAAAGCAAAATGTACTATTTGGTGCAAATAGTACGTTTTGATCCAATTAAAAATGTGATAAGCTGTATTTAAGTAAAAAAAAATACATGTTAAAATACTTTTGAATACAGTCTAATACAATCTCAATTATTGAATGCACAGTAGAAAATGACCTCCTCTGAAAAATATGTAGAACGCAAAAAGTACATTTCGCATTGTCAACCCACAATTGGGTAGTGAAAAAGGGAAACTGTGCTCAATCGGGTTACAGCCATCAAAATCACATCGATTTTTCGTTGATTTAACATGCTTCTTCATTACCTACTTCACTGATATTTTTTTCTTGGTGAGGGGGATTAAAAGGGAAAGAAAACGTTATTTCATGGTAGGATTTTTTTTAAACTTGGATTTTCCCAAAAATTTGAATCTTAGGTGGGTTTAAAATGGTTAAAAGTGGTAAAAAGGGGCAAAATATTTCGATTAAATATGAAATCTTGAGAACTACTTGCCCTATAAGCTGAAGTTTGATAGGTATATGGTAGTGTGTAGGTAGAAAATATCCTCAAAGAACGGATTTTGAAACATTCAACCCCCAAGGGGGTTAAAAAGAGTTATGTGGATAAATCAAAAAAGGCTTTACTACCAATATTTTTTAATTTTGGTATACACGTTTTGTAATACAAATAATGAAACGTCTTTCACCGCTTTTTTTAAAATCAAACACCAAAGGGTATAAAGGGGATAAAAATGAAATGATTTTTTTTATTTGGGCGTAAGTACATATTTTGTATAAAAACCACTTTCGTTGTCAATTACCTATAATGTGTAGTTCAGATATGATTAGAAACAAAAATGTGGTAATAAATTAGCCTATTGGCTTGAAACAGTTGAAACCGAAATCCAAAATTGAGTATGCTAAACCTTCACAAGAGAAAATTTGAGTTCATTGTACAATTTGTACAATTTGGGTTAAATCCAGATTTTTACATCCAGGTTTTTAAATTTGGAGTTCCTGATTTGTACATTCATGATTCGTACATTCCAGATTTGTGTAGTTCAGTTTTAAAAATTTTTAAAATCCAGATTTGTACATTCCGGTTTTTAAATCTGGAGTTCCTGATTTGTACATTCCTGATTCGTACATTCCAGATTTGTACATTCCAGGTTTTTAAATTTGGAGTTCCTGATTTGTACATTCCAGATTTGTGTAGTCCAAATATGTTCTATCCATATTTGTATTGTCCAGAATTGTGTGGTCCAGGTATTTAAATTCCAGATTTATACAGGCGTCCATTTTTAATTATTTTTATATACAGGGTGATTTTTTTTATTGAAGAACACTCATTATTAAAAAAATTATTGACTTTTTTCAAAACATTTTTTTACTTAGTTTCAAGTTGTTAAAAACAAATGTTTTTATAAAAAAATTAAATTTTAAATATTATTATCCTGATCATTTTTTAAGTTTTTTACTTTTTTGAATGACAACAGAGTTTTAATTTCATATTCCAAAGAAGAATATTTTTCTAAATCTAATTTAGGACGAATAGTTTATGAGTTATAAGTATTTAAAGCTTAGACAAGCGGAGTAGTGAACAAACATTTTGAGGGGTAACCCAGTAACACTCCACTCTGCCAACCTAAACTTTAAATACTTATAACTCATAAACTACTCGTCCTAAATTCGATTTTTATGAATAAAAATACTTAGAAAATATTCTGCTTTGGAATATGAAATTAAAACTCTATGTTGTCATTCAAAAAAGTAAAATACCTAAAAAATGATAAGGATAAAAAATATTTAAAAATATAAATTTTTAATGAAAACAACAACTGGAAACTATGTAAAAAAATATTTTGAAAAAAGCCAATACTTTTTTAAATAATGAGTGTCCTTCGATAACAAAATCACCCTTTATATACATATTATATTTATTTCATATTTTTTAAGAGGCGTTAGATATTTATGTTTTGTAAAAGGCCACGGTACTACTTTCTTTTAGCCTGGTATTAAGATTTATGGGAGTGTAAGAATGATAAGATCTTTTATGAGAGAGTTAGCATGAATTTGGAGTTGTTTATGGAAGCGTATTGGCCATAGATTCTTGATTAACTAATTAATTAACTAATCATTTTTAAATAATTTTATTTAAGTTTCTACATCCGTAAAATAAACTTTGTCTTATTAATTTCAATGTTTTCAGTATTCAAAATATATTAACTAACCAATTAGTAGAACGGCAACATGACGAAGAAAAATTAAGATTACTTTTAAATGATATAAGTAAACTACGGCACGATATGACCAACACTAATTTTTTGGACTTATGAAAACTGGAAGTATATACAGAAGTAAAATAAATTGGCTATTGATTATATTATATCTAAATAGTTAAGTAAAAGTCATTTTTAAAATTATTTTTATGAATAATCTAAATTTTAATAAAACTTGTTATGTGTGATGTAGAGCGTATTATATTAGGTATAGTAATATTTCAAATGTTCAACTATTAATAGTAAATTATGAATCATTTTTTTAGAATAATTTTTTTGTATTCATAAGTCAGATAAGATAAAATTTAGTATTTCAAATACTACCTAGACTACTTTATTAATACAGTAGAAGCCGTTTATTAGAAATACTTTGGGACCAAAATGAAATGTGTCAATTAACTGATAGTTTCTAATAAGCAATTGGTTTGATTTGTACTATGGGAAAAAAACGTGAAAAATGTATGTATGTATGTATATTGTATAATTTAAAAAAAGTATGTACAAATGTATATATTTACTATATTTTTTCAAATAGTTATTGATCAAAGTTTGTTTTTTGTGTCAAGTACCTCCAAGACCATTTGTTCATATGAATGATGCTGCTCAAAATTGGTTATCACACGGATAACCGGTGTATATGTCAACTGACCTTTGCACAATTGATTCAAATAACCAATGCGATTTTTCAATAATGTGATTATTGAATTATAAAATAAATAAATAAGGAAAACATATCGCCTTTAAATCACTTCAATAGTTTAATTAATTAAAAACATAATAAGACAACCGTAAGTCGTAATAAAAAATGTAACGAACTAAATTACATTAAGAACAGTAGGTACAATCATTGATTATAAATACTATAGATTGCTCACTGGCCGGTTTTTCGGTGGCGTGCTATTTGCACGGTATCGTTAGGCTGCGCTGCGGACGCGTGGTTAGTTGTGCACGGTAACGCTGCAATCGCTAGCGTCTAACTGAGTGCGAAATGCTAAATATAATATTAAGTACCTAATAACTAATAATCGTTCAAAATCTATTTTGGTTTCGTGTATAATTTAGTCAATGGCTCGATGTCTCACACACACACACACACACACACACACATATGCAATAATGGATAATATGGTGTGTAGTTTTTCATTTCCAATTGACGCTTTGACAGTCGGTTCACGGTTGTATCGCGATTGTTAACACGTTCTGTAACGTTTCTTTTATTACGCCAAAATGTCGAGAAGAAAGTGTTCTTATTTTAATTGCAATAATATGCAAAAAAATACCAAAACTCGATTTCACACCTTTCCGTTGGATTCTAATTTATTAAAAAAGTGGATAATCCATTCCGGCAACAAAAAAAATAAAAAAATATTAATTAGAACAAAAGTTATTCTAAAAGTCAGTTTTATCTGTTACGATGGAAGACATAAG
Organism: Diuraphis noxia; assembly: GCF_037042655.1. Classification (NCBI taxonomy): domain Eukaryota; kingdom Metazoa; phylum Arthropoda; class Insecta; order Hemiptera; family Aphididae; genus Diuraphis; species Diuraphis noxia. Next base: position 39,577,314 of record NW_028301711.1, on the reverse strand, counting down.
CGCCAAAATTAGATAAGACAAAATAAAGTCTTATCGTACAAAAGCGCCAAAATCGTATCGTACGAAAGCGCCAAAATCCTAGGTACCTGTGTAAATTTAGGCTGAAATTCCGGATAATGAGGTTATACGAACTTTAAATGCAGCTGAATCATATCATCCACATTTAAAAGATCAATTTTATTTTGCTCATTGTTCCGTCCATAGTAATTGATGTATTATTAAAATTATAAAGCGAAACATTTATTTATATGAACTCTCCTCCTAACAATAAATTAAGGGTATCTCACGAAGAAATACCAGGATGGCGAAATAAATCGTTTAGAATATGTGAAAAAAATAGGATTAAAAAATCAACCAATTTATTAAATTTATATTTATTTGTATGTATATCATAATTTATTATTGATTTTAGATTCTGAACGAAGTGATGAATGTATTGATTTTACAATGATGTGTGTCTGTGTACAGCATCACTAGTCGAAAAAATGCTTCGATTTCAAACTTTGGGGGTGGTTTCTGATGTAAAAGTGAATATCCTTGGTGCATTATAGAGGTGAAAAGTAAACATTTTCCAACAGTTTTCAAAAAAATCGAGAAAAACAAAAAAAAATGACGGAAAAACGGGAGTTTTTACGCAAAACCAGTTTTAGACCAAATCGATTTTTTTATATGATGGTAATTCAAAAACTAATCACTGTAAACGCTTTAAATTTTTACCAAATGTTTATGTTAGTGTTATCTATGTACAGTTTAATTTTCAAAAAATTTTGACTTTTTTTGAGATATTTATAGACCACTGAAATTTTCGATTTTTATGAGCAATTTTTTTTGAAGTGTCGGTAAAAAATTTTTGGATGACCAAAAAAAACTTTAAAATTTAATACAAGGTTCCTTATGAGTTGTTCTTATTATAGCTAAAAAAAATTAAAAATCGTTAGACACAATTTTTTTTTTTTAAGCGTTTATACTTTAAATTTTTACGAAATCTGTCGAAAACGCGAAAATTCGCAAGTAATTTTGAAGTTGAAAATTCATAAAAATTTTTGTGTTTATAACTAAGGATTTAAAATACAACACTAAGTCTTCCATAAGTTTTTCTTCAAGTAGCTATAGACAAAACTCGAAGCGTCATTATAGGAAAAATTTTAAGTGCATCTGAATTTTAAATTTTTACGAAATAGCGTAACGATAACGATTTATCCTGAAACGATTTTAAATATTTGTTATTATTCAAAAAGTATAAGTGACAGATACTTGAAAATTTTACCAGTTATTAAGATTGGCATTTTCTTTACATGATTTAATTTTCAAAATATTTTGACTTTTTTTGAGATATTTATAGACCACAGAAATTTTCAATTTTTCTTAAAAAAATTTTGTGAATTGTCGATAAAATTTTTTTGGCCCTACCAAAATACTTGAAAATTTAATACAAAGTTCCTCATAAGTTATTCTTATTGTGATTAAAAAATTATAAGAATACATAGGCACAATTTTTTTTTATTAGCATTTGAAGTTCAAACATTGACAAGAATTCGTCATAAAAAAAGAGAATTACAAAATGCATACAAATTAAAAATTTTTAAAAATAAGTAATTGATTGGTGCTGCATAAAGTACGTATTCATTTGATAGTTTTAGTTATTTTACAAGAAATCTTAAAAATTAACCTGTTATAAATAAAAATAAATGTTTATAAATACAGTATATTAATTGAACCTTGTAGTTGTAAATTTCATATTATTGTTTGTATAATTATTTCTGTAAACGTGAATATATTTCAAAAAATGTTTTCATCAATCGAAAGCCATTAAAATAATACTTTTGATTTTGTTGAGCAAACATAAGGACTTAAAGTTCCATCGAATTTAATAATAAAAATTGCAACAATATCATTAACTCAAACTCTTAATGGTTTATGATTTACTAATTGTACCTAGGTATTATAGGTATATAAAATAATTACTGGAATATTAGTTACTGTTTATTTGAGTAAAATACCTACCTAAATAAACTAAGAATAGATAAGTCCCATCTTTCCAATATTTTTTAGTTTACTCTTTCTTAATTTTCTAACAGCTCTTATAATTAATAGTAAATTAGAACGCTCTAAATTAGTTTCTTTTCCCAATATGTTAATAGACAATAGTTGAAGGTTTGATTATTAATTAATAATATAAATAATTATTGTAATGACGATCAGCGGAGAGCAAAATAAATGGTCACTCATTTCAGTGAACATCGATCGGTAACGTAAAACAAAAATAAAAATTGATGCCCGTAGACACTGCGCACACGACCAAATCATTCAAAATAAAAATTTAAAATAGTGATTATTTGATTATTATTAGAAGTCGGACTTCGGGATCGGGAGTCGTCGACGTCATGACGACTGAGACTGACGAGTGACGATAAAAACCAGTTATACCCGCACCGCGACAATCGCGGCGGTTACGGCATTTGGAATAAAATACGAATTTATTAATATTGTTTGTTCTTATCGCCATCTATCGAGAGTTTTAATGTACGCCACCGAAAAACCGGCCAGTGAGCAATCTATAGTATTTATAATCAATGGTACAATGTACATCATATAAGAACATAGAAAAACATAACCTAACAAAATAAAATGTAGCAAGGAATTGTGTCTAACTTCAACACTCCCCTTCAATTCCTGCATTAAACAAAAAAATTAACAATATACATTATACAAACAATAGAAATAATTAAACATGTAATCCAATTTTTAACAAATTATCCTTGAATTTATTTGTAGGTAGGGATTTCGTCAGCATATCAGCTTCTTGATCTGTTGTATGAATATATTTTAACAGCACTGTTCCTTCTTGAACTTTTTCTCGAATGTAGTGATGTTTTATATCAATATGTTTAGTGCGTTTATGGTATTCAGGGTTTGATGCTAATTTAATGCAACTTTGATTATCTTCATAAATTAATGTAGGTTCACTAACATTTAAGTTTAAAAATGATATAAGACTCCTTATCCATAGTACCTCACATATCGCATCACTCACAGCCATGTACTCTGACTCTGTTGACGATATTGCAACCGTTTGTTGTTTTCTAGAACACCATGAAATTGTACAACCATAAAGTTTAATCAGATATCCTGTAGTAGATCGGCGATCATTGATATCATTACCCCAGTCAGCATCAACATATACAGACAAAACTTGAGGCATATTTATGCTTTTCTTGTAACAAAGTTTGTGATTAAGACTACCTTTAATATAACCTAGAACACGTTTCAGATGTACCCAATGTTGTTCAGTTGGATGACATTGATATCTGCTAAAATAACTAACAGCATGACACAGGTCTGGTCTTGTACCAAGCATTGCATACATTAAACAACCAATTAATTGTTTATATGGTTTGTCACAGATTTCATCATTTTTATCATAAGCTAGATTTAATTTTTGTTCTATAGGTGTTGATATTGGGTGACTGTCTTCCATGTTGAATTTTTTTTAAACATTTTTTAAATATTGTATTTGATCAATTTCTAATGTGTCATGATTTCTTTTAATGTGAATGCCAAGGAAAAAATTCAATTCACCACCATCAGTCATATCAAACTCCTTCTTAAGGTTATCTTTAATATTATTAACTTCATATAAGTGTTTACTAACAATTAATATATCATCAACATATAGAATAAGATAACTCAAACCTTCATCACATTGAGTATTAATATATAAACAAAAATCATTATCTGATCTTTGGAAACCTAGTTTAGTAATATATGTATGAAATCTTTCATTCCAGCACTTACTTGCCTGTTTCAGTCCATATAGAGATTTATTTAATTTACATACATATTTTGTGTCCTTATTGTCTTTGAGTCCTTCTGGTAATGCCATGTAGATTTCTTCATGTAGGTACCCATTCAAAAATGCTGTCTTAACATCCATTTGATGAGCGCATAATGTTTTTTCATTTATTAATGCTAGTATAGCTCGGACAGTTGTAAGCTTTGCAACAGGAGCATATGTGTCATTAAAGTCAACTCCATGTTTTTGAAGAAAACCTCTTGCTACCAACCTAGTCTTATATTTAAGGATGTTTCCCTCATTGTCCCTTTTAATTTTGAAAACCCATTTACTATTGTTAGAGTTTGCAAATATTCGCACTTAAAACGGACTGTAAATAATAATTAACTAAGATACAAATACTAAAAACTAAGAAACTTCCACTTTATTAGTCTCAATAACTTGAATAACTACACAATATATATAAAAACAATAAAACATAAGGAGTCACCGTTGGAGCAACGGTTGACGGTTGACGGTCGACGGACTACTCCTTATAGTGCCGGCGGCCCGCCTAATAACAATTCCCCAGCAGGGGTAACAACTTAAAAATTAGTAATAAAAATTATACAATATAACATTCGACCATCCTGGCATACTAAGTGTCCTCACTTAGTTATTCTACCTATTTATATGTAATTATCCAGGTACTTGGGTCTGTGAGTTTGACGCTTGGTCCGCCCCATTGGAATCTCTTCCTCAGACTCTGATTCTGACTCCACCTGTTGATTTGTAGTCGTAGACACTGGTTCCTCTGTTTCAGACTGCCCTGCTTGTTCGCTTTCTTTATCGTCGTTTCCCTGTTCTGAGTCTTCAGATATGGGTAAATGGTATGACTTGAGGTTGGACACATGTGCTGTAGTAGCATAGTGTTTATCTCCTTTGTTAGATAATGATGCGATACTGTAACTGTCTGTTGGATATACTTTTGTCACCACCATAGGTCCTCTAAATTTGTCCTGTAGTTTTGTGGACTCTCCTGTTGGTTGTGGTGCCCTTTTTAAGTATACAATTTCACCTACATTGTATTTGATGTCCGAAGAATGCTTTGAGTTATACCTCAACTTCCACTGCTCATGTTCTTCCTTGATTCTTTCGCGTACTGCCATTTGAATTTGATGGATGTCCTGCCACTGTTGACCCTCGGCAGTTATACTTGACAAAGCACCTCCTTCAATTGAAGCATAGTAACCAAATAATGCATGAAATGGGGGTATCCCCTATTGTCTTGTTGTATGCGTTATTGAGCTGACTTTCAACCTTGTGTAATACCTTGTCCCAGTTTCGTTCCTCTGACATGTTCACTTGAATTGTTGGAACTAAAACTGCATTTACTCTCTCCACTTGTCCGTTTGATTGGGGGTGGCGAATAGAAATCAATGCATGTTGTATCCCATTGGAGCTGCAATACTCAGTGAAACTTCTGGACGTAAAACAAGTACCTCTATCACTAATAATTTTCTTGGGTAACCCAAAGTCTAACACAAACATTTCAAAACATCTAAGAAATGCCTTGGTACTTGTGTTCTTAACTGCATATACTTTCACAAATTTTGTCAAATTGTCGATGATAACTAGTACATGATTATTTCCTTTAGTTGACTGTACGAATGGACCTGTGTGGTCCACGTTCACCACTTCGAATGGTCTGTTACCAGGTAGTATAGGATGCAATTCACCTGGTCTTTTCCCTCTAGGTAACTTGGTTAATAGACATTCAGGACAACAGTTAATGTGGTACCTAACATATCTCCTCATCTTCGGGAAGTAGTACCTTTCTTGAATTTTTGCCACTGTCCTATCAACTGCAAAGTGACCCAATAAATCATGGTATTTTACTACTATACTCTTACGCATACTACTCGGTACTCCCCACAGGTACTTTACATTGTCTCCTTCCTTCACCACTCGATACAATAAATTATCCTTCAATAAGTATTGTTGGACTCGTGCAGCTTGTTGTTTGGTGCGACTAGTTGCTGGTGTTTTGAGAATAGATATCAATTCAGCCACTCTGGTGTCACTGTGCTCAGCATGGCTGCCACTTCATCGCGTTCTGACCTAACTGTCAAAACTTCCAAACAGTTTTCTATCACTTCGTCCATGGTGTCTGTAGCTTCTTCCGTTGGAGCTCTACTAGTGGCGTCTGCATGTGACATCTTCTCACCTGGCCTGTGCTTGATCTCGTATTCGTATTCGCTCAGCATGATAGCCCATCTGGCAATCTGTGAATTCTGCCTCTTTTTGGTATTCAAATGAATAGTGGCTTGACAATCTGTAACAATGGTAAACTTAATTCCTATCAATAAATTTCGTAACCTGTTTACAGTCCAAACGACTGCCATCAGCTCTAGCTTTGTCGAATGATACATTGCTTCAGTTGCTGTCGTCTTTTTCGAAACTGCATATACCAAATGCATTTTGCCATCTGGCCCTTTTTGCAGGAGCATGCCGCTTAAGCCCACTGCGCTGGCATCACAATGTAGTTCTGTTCTGTCTTTAGGATTAAACAATTTGAGTATTGGTTCGCTGACTAACGCTGTTCTCAACTCCTTGAAAGCAATCTCTTGTTTTGGTCCCCAAGTAAATGAAGTGTCTTTTTGCAATAAGTCACTTAATGGTCGTGCTGTCTTTGCATAGTTTGGAACAAACCTGCGAAAGTAGCCAGTTAGTCCAAGAAATCGTCTCACATCATGTTTGTTTAAAGGTGTCGGGAACCGTTCGATTGCACTGGTCTTACGGTCTCCTGGTTTCAGTCCGTGTGTACTTAATGTAAATCCCAGGAAATCAACTTCGTTGCTGGCAAATCGACACTTAGTTAGTTTAAGCGTAAGTTTAGAGTCTTTCAACGCTATTAAGACATCTTCTAGTTTGGTTAACATGTCCGGTAAGTCCACGGCTGGAATTAGCATGTCATCGAGATACCATACTGCGGTATTTTCTCTCAGCTGTCCGAGTACCTTCGCCATCAATTTAGAGAATACAAACGGTGTGTTTGTTAGACCGAACATCATTCGTTCGAACTGACCAGTTTCTGTTGGTGTAATGAACGCCGATTTGTGTTTTGTTTCTTCTGTTAACGGGACCTGTAAGTATCCTGATGCGAGGTCAAGGACACAAAACATTTTTGTTTCAGTAAGCCCTTGCAACAGATCATCAATATCAGCTACTGGAAAGGTCTTTTTAACCGTTTGCTGGTTCAATTTACGGTAATCAACCACTAACCTCGGTTCTCCGCCCTTTTTAGTGACAAGTAATACTGGCGATGAATAACTAGAGTTTGTTTCGGTAACAATACCCAGCCGTTTCCATTCTTTAACTATGGAATCAATTTTTGTTCTTTCCGTCGGTGATGTTTTATATGGTTTGGCTGTTACAGGTTGATTGTTATACTCAATATCCATTGACAATACATCTGTGCAGCCTAGTTCTTCCATATTAAGCGCAAAACAACATCGATATTTATTGATTAAATCTAATAGTTGTACCTTTTCTATCTCTGAGATCATTGTACCACAATTTACCATAGAATTGGTTATCTCTATTTGGTGGTTGTTCTTTTCTTGACACTGTATCTTATTAATATTCTGTATTCGTCCAACACATTCCCCTTCATTTATAATCTTGTCGTTCGGTGAATAGTTGGCCACTAATACTTCCATTTCTTCAGAGTCTACCATCGCCTTAATGATACCCAGTTCGTTCTTCTTAAGCACCTGCTTATGACTTGAGCGGGCAATTGTTGACTTAGTGGCACAAAAATCCTCCTTGGCAAATGGAAATATCAGATTATAATCAAAAATTACTTCATTACTAGTTTTAACAAATGTTACGTTGTCTTTGTCAGTAAATGAACGTCCCACTATCAAATCATTTTCCTGCGCCTCATCACTGACCACCCACAGTTCTATTTCTTCGGTTACTGAGTCGATGTTCAACTTAGCATGAGTAATGCCACATACTACATTAGACTTTGTGTTGCCATACACCGTTAATAATTTGCTAGTTGGGTTTATACTTAAATTAAACTTCTTAGCTACACTCGATTTGATTAGGCAAATGTCGCATCCAGTGTCTATCAGTCCATAAGTTATTTCCATACATCCGTTAATTCTGATAGGCTTAATGTATTTAGACTTAGTGATTGTAGTATTAATAAAACTTACTGCTGGAGTATTCTGATCTGATTGTCTACAATACTTTTTAGTATGCCCTTCGACTCCGCATTCTGTACACTTGAATGGTCGTTTAGGTTTTGGGCATTCTCTGCTTATGTGTCCAAAAGCATTACAGTTGTAGCAACGTCGACCCGTAGGTGCCTCCATTGTACTAGCGTGCTTATCTATGGGTACTTCATGTTTGCTAGGTTTATTATGACTGAAATTACTTGGTTTACTCATGTAAGATGTTTTTGAAGCTGGGAATCTACTATTTCTTTTATTCATTACTTCCTCGAATTCCCTGATGTCTGCTAACAGTAATGGAATCGATGTGTGTGGATTACTTAAGAGGTTGTTACATAATGCTTTCGAATGTAATCCGACGCATATCATTTTCTTAGTTTCCGCTGGTGACAAACCTAAGCCGTGACACAGTTTAATTTTATCGTGTACAAACGCAAACACGGTTTCGCCTTTGATCTGTACTCTAGACATCATACGTTTCCATCGTTCTGCTAAGCCTACTTGTGACGTAAATGTTTCTTTAAATAAACTATCAAATTTTCCCAATCGTTTAGGCAGGTTTGATTAGCTAAATACCAATTCTTCGCTGCACCTGACAAGTTGGCACGAGCTACTTCTAGTTTATACTCTGCTGGCCAATAATGTAATTTCGCCGTGACGTCAATAGAATTCAACCATTCTTCAGCTATCATACCGTCGTTGGACTCACCATCAAATTTGTTCAGATTTTGTTTAAGATCGGGCAACATACTGAACTGTCGTCCAAGATTCAGATTCGCCATTGATTCGACTAAGACCTTGTCCCGTTCGCTGTTTTTATCCATAACTAATCTCATGAGTTCATGGATCCCCGCATATGTAATTGGATCTTGATTAGCCATTGTGACTTGATTTGTTTTTGTACACACGCACACAAAACACGACGACTTTATTTACACGGAACGGGTATGAGAGTACTACGTATTGCGCGGCGGCGTATTCGTCTAAAACGGTACGAATACGTATAAATATGTAATTAATACTTAAGAAAAACACTATACACTAATCGGAGTGCCGGTAATGTTTTTCACATACGGCGTATTTATTATTATTTTTTTTAACAACAGTGATAACTGATAACACGTTAGTGAGAATAATATTGATCATACATAACCTCACTATCTCTCTTTTTTTTTTTTTAACTTCGAGCTTCGTTTTGATGACCTTTTCGGCGTCTATCCCACTTCTGATGTTAGAGTTTGCAAATATTCGCACTTAAAACGGACTGTAAATAATAATTAACTAAGATACAAATACTAACAACTAAGAAACTTCCACTTTATTAGTCTCAATAACTTGAATAACTACACAATATATATAAAAACAATAAAACATAAGGAGTCACCGTTGGAGCAACGGTTGACGGACTACTGCTTGTAGTGCCGGCGGCCCGCCTAATAACAATTCCCCAGCAGGGGTAACAACTTAAAAATTAGTAATAAAAATTATACAATATAACATTATCTATAAGTTTTCGTCCGGTAGGTAGTGGCACTAATTCCCATGTATCATTTTTATTTAATGACTGAAGTTCTTCATCAATTGCCTTTAACCATAGTTTTTCATCATGTCGACCTATAATTGAATTATAGTCATGCGGTAGATCATCAATAAAGGTATCTGCATTCAGTGCCAAAACACTAAAATCATAATCTTCATGCCATATTGGTGTTTTTCTTATTCTTGAAGTTTTGGGTGGTTTTTCTTCATTCACAGTTGTTTTCTCTATATCCTGGGTTACATCATCTTGATCTGAACATTTAATTTCATCAATAATATGTGTATCTTCAATACTTTGCTTTTGAAAAATTTGTTCATTAAATATTACATCTCTTGATACAACAATTTTATTTTCATCTTCACTCCAAAGTCTATAACCATTTATGTTGTAACCAACCATAATACATTTCTTTGTTTTAGAATCTAACTTTGTTCTATTTTCTTCAGGAATGTGAACGAACGCTTCACAACCAAAAACTTTTAATTTAGATAGATTTACCCTTTTATTTGTCCACAACTCAGCTGGAGTTTTGTTAGATTGTAATGAACGACAAGGACTTCTGTTTGTTACATAGGTAGATGATAAAATTGCTTCTCCCCATAATTCCTTTTTAACACCTGAATGTAGTATTACACAGCGAGCTTTTTCTAACAAGGTTCTATTCATGCGTTCAGCTACTCCATTTAATTGTGGTGTATAGACCGTGGTGTATTGAATCTGTATACCCTTAGTAACGCAAAATTCTTTAAAATCGTTAGAAGTATATTCTCCTCCATTATCACATCTTATATGAGATATTTTATAGTTATGTTTTGATGTTACATAAGCCTCATACTGCATAACACATTCTAATACTTCACTTCTTTTTGATAAAAGATAAACCATTGTGAAATGAGTATAGTCATCAATCAATGTTAAAATGTACCGTTTGTTATCCCATGTCGCAGGAGATATTGGACCACAAACATCTGTATGTATAAGCTCCAAAGGGCGACTTGACCGTTGAAGCAACCTTTCCTTGAATGGACGTCTTGTTTGTTTACCTCCTACACATGATTCACACACAACATGAAGTTCATCTATAATTTTTGTAGAAATGTGAATTCCATCAACCATTTTCTCTTTGATTAATCTAGACAAATTTGATTTACATAAATGACCAAGCCTTTGATGCCATAAATTTGCATTTTCCTCGATAACTAAATTAGCATTAGCTGAGTCATACGTTTCATACATATTAAATTTAATCTGATACATTTTGTCATTTCTTTCTCCCATGGCAACTAAATTATCATTCTGTTGTATTAAAACTTTAGCATTATAAAAAATTACTTTCATTCCCTTCTCTTCAATCTTTCTTACAGAGAATAAATTATGCAACACATCTGGTACAAAAAGTACATTTCTAAAAGTAATTTTTCTAAATTTATTTTCAATATTAGAGAATACATGAATTGTACCTGAGTATCTGGCGTAGAGCATTTCCTTTTGTTTGGCCACAGCAATCTTTATAGGTTGTTCCAATTCTTGAATCTCTGTAAAATATTTCTTACTATTCACCATGTGGTCCGATGCTCCAGAGTCCAAGTACCAACATATTGTATTTGAAGTTGAAAAGTTCCCATTCTTATTGGCTGCAACTTGAGTATGGAAGGCGACTTCTTCTGTTTCAACACTAATTTCCTGAGTATGATTTGCCTTACTCGTTTTCTGTTGTGTCTTAGGCTTTTGTATCTTCACACGACAATCAGAACGTTTATGACCTATTCGCCCACAGTTGTAGCATTTGAATTGAAAAACTGGTTTCTTACTTGGATATTTATTTGCATTTCCAGAAAAAGCTGCTCCAGATATTTCCTTAACCTTTTTGTTATTATCTGTGCGCTGAAGTTCTATATCCAATAGTTTACTCTTAACAAAATTTAAAGTTTGTTTATCATCACTCATAGTTTCCAATGCAATAACTATGCTATCATATGAATGAGGTAATGTCAACAACAACATGCTTATTACAAATGATTTATCCATTTGCTGTCCGGATCCTTGAAGCTCACGTAAACGATTTTCAAAAAGTAGAAAATGTGATTCTAATGAATCTCTTTCATCATATTTCATAGTCAACAATTTTCTTATTAAATGAAGACGACCAGCAACACCTTTCTTTTCAAAAGTTTCTTTTAAAGTGTCCCAAATTTCTTTTGCCGACTTTTTGTCTTTCACGTATTCCAAATGACTATCAGCAATTCTCTGAATAATTAAAGACTTACATTTCAGTTGTCTCTTTTTACCTTTATCTGTTGTTGGTTCTTCCGTGACGAAATCCAAAAGTTCCTGTTCTTCAAGTAATATTTCCATTCGAAATTTCCAATTCGAAAAATTCTTCCCATTGAACAACGGCACTTTGTATTTGTCCTCTTCCATTTCAAATATGAAACTTTGCAACAACTTTAACAACAACCGAACACGTACGAACCCACGTGGTTTCCTTTTTATTTTATTTTATATAACGAATAACCAGAATAGGGTGACTGGGCCCATAACTTATTGAATTATAAAATAAATAAATAAGGAAAACATATCGCCTTTAAATCACTTCAATAGTTTAATTAATTAAAAACATAATAAGACAACCGTAAGTCGTAATAAAAAATGTAACGAACAAAATTACATTAAGAACAGTAGGTACAATATACATCATATAAGAACATAGAAAAACATAACCTAACAAAATAAAATGTAGCAAGGAATTGTGTCTAACTTCAACAGTGATTTACTTTCAATGTTCTAATATATGTCCGGTCTGTCCCGGTACATTTTGTTTCAATTATCCATGTTTCTAATAAGCGGTGTCTACAGTATTACGATAATGTATTTTACTAGTGCCAAAAATCAATTTATTCTCTTAAAGCAATTCTTTTAGAGCAGGTTAGCTCTTAATCATTCTACTTTTTCATATTTGCAGCATCGTCTCCAATGATAACAAAAAAATTTTCTTTTCCATAAAATTCAATTATTTCACAAATTTTATCTTTCAAATATTCAGCAGTGTGACAATTATCTTTAGTATTCAAAAATTTAACAAACAAAGGTTCAGATTTGGAAATCACAAAGTTAATTATACCATCATTGGTAATGTTTGTCCACCCATCCAATTGGAGATGCAAATCATTAGCTTGAAGAAGATCACTTGTAATGCTGCTTTACATTTCTTCATAAAGTTTATCCACATGCTCTACAGATATAGTTTTTCTACTAGGTAGCTTAAAAGATGGTCTAATGTGTTTAAAAAAATCAATCTACAGTTCAATCATGGACAAAGGAGATCCACTTACAGCAATAGCTAAAGCCAGCTTTTTACTTAATTGTGCCTGTAAAAAAATGTATACAAATGTGATAAAATTACTTAAACGAAAAAAATATCTAATAATTATAGCTTCATATACTTTTTTTACATAAATAATGTGCTTTATTATATTTTTTTGTATAACTTGTTCCTAAGGTATTATATTATATTATCTATAATAAACATTAATTAATAATTTAGAATACTGAAAACATTTAAACCTTATTTTAATTAATTTATACATAACATTTTAAGCATATTTTTAATATAATATATATGTACTTATATGTATAAAAAGTTATATTATTATGAATTACAACAAAAATAAACATGCTCTTCTTTTGTTGGATTAAGTTAAAAAAATTAAATGATTCATTAAAATTATATATTTGTACGATTGTACGAGTTCAATATAAAGGCAAACTAGTCAATTAACTTACATTTTCCCTTTATCTATTCTGTCAAAAAACCAGCTGAAGTTTTCGGAGTGCTGCTGGATTTGTAATTGGGGAACTTCTTTTGATGTTGATTGAACTTGAACTTGGTCATCAATAACATCATATTCATTTACATCGAAAGTTGATATTTGAGTTGTGCTCTGCTTGAATTTCATTTTAGTTTCTTTTGGACATTGTAGACATATTTAATTAAATGAGATTTCATATTGTTCACGTTTAAATTGTATTATTTTGAACATAACTTACACGATCGACTCTTTTCATCAATACCGACTTTTTAAAAATATTTGCGGATCGGGTCTTCTTTTCTTCCCATAATAAATATATTTTTAAATAAAATAAAATTATAATAACACTTATTGAATGACATACCTAAGAACGTGACTTGAATACATTTTTTGAAGAAAAAAACACAAACAATGAAAACAAAATAACCTAATAAGTAAACGCGTAATTATTATCCACAACGACGACAACTTCTTCATATTATTATTATGTTTTATATCGTGAATAAATCGTGGTATTGAGTGTGTTCACTGTTAGGCGTTAGCTATTGGCGTACCGCGTAATGGCATAGCATGTCGACGGTAGGCGGAAAAAATGATCACGGAAAAAAACACGTTCGTGAACTTAGCGGCACTCATGTAACAGATTTCAATAAAACCTATCCAACAATTTTGTTGGACGTTTGTTGGACATTGTTGGAAAGGTTTTACAATTTGTTGGACCGTCATTAAGAAGTTATAAACATTTTTCCAAAACCGCCGCTAAGTTCACACTAACGGCCAACATTAAATCAAACACATAACAAACTGTACAAAACTGTTCTCCGCGGTTTGTTGGACGTTGTTGGAAAGGTCCCGCAATTTGTTGGAACTCTGTTTATTTTATACGAATTTTTGAAAAAGTGCCGCTAACTTCACACCATCGGCCAACTTTTTTTAAAAGTTCAAAAAGCCATCTAAAACGGTTCTATATAGTTTGTTGGACGTTGTTGGAAAGGTCCCACCATTTGTTGGAACTCTGGTTATTTAATACGAATTTTTTAAAAGGTGCCCCCGGCCAACTTTTTTTAAAAGTTCAAAAAGCCATCTAAAACGGTTCTATATAGTTTGTTGGACGTTGTTGGAAAGGTCCCGCCATTTGTTGGAACTCTGTTTATTTTATACAAATTTTTGAAAAATGCCCCTCTGCCAACTTTTTTTAAAAGTTCAAAAAGCCATCTAAAACGGTTATATATAGTTTGTTGGACGTTGTTGGAAAGGTCCCGCAATTTGTTTTATTCATATAAAATGTCTACACACGGACAAACACAAGACACACATATACATAATAGGAATAGCTGGTCTTACACACGTATAATCACCATAATTATTAGTTATTGTTGTATTTGTGTATGTATTAAATGTATCTTTTAGTTTGTGCTCTTGTAAGTAGTTAGTTTTACCTACATAATATATTCCAAATATACCTACATTTATTCCCAGGCTGCGGGAATATAATATAAGTACCTATAATAACACTGTCGTCGTGATGACGTCTGCCCTGCACTATACATCGTCGCGTTACCATCGGCATATTATTTCACAATTATTGTTAAAAGGACTATACAAATTATAATTGTTATATTTTTTCACCATAGCAGTGACCAGCTCAAATAACCCATTTATTTAATATAATCACTTATACTTAAATTACATTTCTATAATTCTAATTGAGTTATAATATTTTACTATAGGTATTTTACTATACCTATTATACATAATACATATACTATGATAATACCTATATATAATATATTTTACCAGCTTTTAACTGTGAACGAATGAATATTGAATACCACGCGGCCCACTACAGTCAACACAAAACTTTTAATTACTTCAGTAATATCTACGCTACAAAAATAGTATTTTAAATAACAAATTTAAAATTTAAAAGATACTTCGTTTGAATAAACTATAATAGAAACATAAAATTAATAATACATGTCATATTCACAGTAATATGTAGCACATAAACTGAATAAGAATTTGGTGCTACTATAAATTAGATAGTGATAATTTTTTAACTGATTATAATTTATTTGTTTATATAATACATAATTATTTTTTATTTCATCTATTTATATCAAAATTATTGTGTTATTAAGTGTTTCAAATTTTTTTAGTTTTATTTTTATAATTGTCAATTACATTTTATTTGGTGGTCAAAAAGTCTGAAAATATAATACAAGGTTCCTGATATATTGATAGAATAGCATCTGAAAAATATTGAAAATACATAGACACGAATTTTTTTTATAAGAAATTAAAGTTCAAATTTTGACAAAATTTATCAAAATTTTGAAAATTATCAACCGTTGTAATTAAAAAATTATAAAATGTTCAGTTCTTATAATTAAGGGTTGAAAATTTCAAACAAAGATTCTCATAAATAATTCATACTGTAACCAAAAATCTTAAAAATATATAAATAAATTTATTTTTTACAGATATTTTAATTTTAAATTTCGACAAAATTACATATTTAAACCAAGAATAACGATTTTCGTGTAACTTAATTTTAAGAAATCTGTGTATACTTAACTTGAAGTTAACACATTAAATATGTAAACAAATTAACTTATTAAGTTAAAATTTAGTTAAAAAAAATTAACTAGTTATTTAACTTTGGTCTTAGTTAATATTAACTTAACTCGTTAATGCCAGCCATGCTTTTAAATTCACTTAAAATCAATACCAAAATTTTTGTTTGTTAATTCGTCGGATAGTCAAATGAGAAGAAGCTGATTATCTGTGAAAATTATTTGTATGTTATCATTTTAAAAGTAGTAATACCAATTTAACCTTTATAATATAGTTATGTTGTAAGATTAAAAGTTTAGTCAGAAGGCGTGTAGAGGAGTATATATTGGAGAGTATCTCATGGTATTTTAAAGATAACAGATAAAATGCGATTTCTAAAAAACCAATTGAACGTTCTTTATTTATAAACTTTATGGTTGGCCGAGTGGCACCATATAGAACCGTTTTATATTGTTTTTGGAACATTTAGAAAAAGTTGGCCGGGGGCACTTTTCAAAAATTCGTATAAAATAACCAGAGTTCCAACAAATGGTGGGAACTTTTCAACAACGTCCAACAAATCGTTTACAACAGTTTTGGATTGTTTTTTGAACTTTTAAAAAAAGTTGGCCGAGGGGCATTTTTCAAAAATTCGTATAAAATAACCATAGTTCCAACAAATGGCGGGACCTTTCCAACAACGTCCAACAAACCGTGGAGAACAGTTTTGTACAGTTTGTTATGTGTTTGATTTAATGTTGGCCGTTAGTGTGAACTTAGCGGCGGTTTTGGAAAAATGTTTATAACTTCTTAATGACGGTCCAACAAATTGTAAAACCTTTCAACAATGTCCAACAAACGTCCAACAAAATTGTTGGATAGGTTTTATTGAAATCTGTTACATGAGTGCCGCTAAGTTCACGAACGTAAGTATTATGCATTTTTTTTAAATTATTAAATAAAAATAACATGGTATTTAAGAATGTACTCTGAATACTTTTTCAGGAAACCAAAAGTCTAAAACTGTTTGAGAATATAGCCAACTATATACTTCATTATATTTATTATTTAATTATTTATAAATTAACTTAACTCGAATTTGATTAAAAGTAACTCGTTATTTATTAAGTTTATATCAATTAAAACAAGTTAAGTTAAAAATTAAGTTTATGAAAAATAAATTTTCAAAAGTTAAAATTAACTTAACTTTTAACTTTTTAACGCGTTTATGCCCAGGCTTGATAAAACCATTGTAATATAAGATTAAACTTGAACAAATAACAAATACTCATTATATTCCAAACTTATATTTATATAATTATATAATATCCCAAAGTGCCTTCGCTGGTTGGTTCTTCCCTCAAGATACTACATATATTATATATAATAATTAAAAAAAAAACATCATTTATGCTTATTGTACTTTTTTTTTATTTGCAGATTGTATAAACTAGATTAAAAATAAAAAAAAGCGGGTAAGTGGATGTCGCTCTGCTGTACATTAGGTGGTGGGGTGGACCTCTGATTAGGGTATAGGTTAGATTTGACAGTGGCGCCAAAGTCCAAAATGTTACCTATGACATCAGACACCTCCACATAAAATTTTGACACCCACCTATTTCATATAATTACCTTACCTTTATTTTTTATGAAATATTATCAACTTTTAGTTTACAATTGACAGTAATGTCTAATACATGCAATTATCCATATCGTAATATATTTAGAATGACAAACGTAACTCTCCTACCTACTAAAATCACCTATGACAGCTGTCATAGGTAAATATATATTTTGGCGCCACTGAGATTTGAATGCAATGATAGGTATCATTGTCTACCAAAAACGATTCTGGACGGAGATGATTTGTCTGTCTAGGATATATTATAGATAATTAAAAATTTTCAAATCTTTGATTTAAAAAGAAAATTTTGTATAAATTTCTAGCTTAAAGAATTTTCGTAATTTTTACGTATTTAGTCAATATTTGAACTTCAAATGCTAATTAAAAAAAATTGTGCCTACGTATTTTTATAATTTTTTAATTACTATAAGAATAACTTATGAGGAACTTTATATTCAATTTTCAAGTATTTTGATGGGGCCGAAAAAATTTTATCAACCCTTCAAAAAATTTTTTCAGAAAAATTGAAAATTTCAGTTGTCTATTAATATCTCAAAAAAAGTCAAAATATTTTTAAAATTAAATCATGTAAATAAAATGCCGATCTAAATAACTGATTTTTTTCACGTATCTACGACTTATACTTTTTGAATAATAACAAATATTTAAAATCGTTATCGTAACGCTATTTCGTAAAAATTTAAAATTCAAACGCACCTCAAATTTTTCCTATAATGACGCTTCGAGATTTCTCTATAGCTAATTGAAGGAAAACTTAGTGTTATATTCTTAATCCTTAGTTATAAACACAAAAAAATTTATGATTTTTCAGCTTCAAAATTACTTGCAAATTTTCGCATTTTCGACAGATTTCGTAAAAATTTGAACTATAAACGCGTATAAAAAAAAATTGTGACTAACGATTTTTAATTTTTTTTAGCTACAATAAGAAAAACTTATAAAGAACCTTGTATTAAATTTTAAAGTTTTTTTGGTCGTCCAACATTTTTTTACCGACACTTCAAAAAAAAATTCTCAAAAAAAAATCGAAAATTTCAGTGGTCTATAAATAACTTGTAAAATGAAAATTAAACTGTATATATATAACACTAACATAAAAATTTGGTGAAAATTTCAAGTATTTACAGTGATTAGTTTTTGAATTACAACCATATAAAAAAATCAATTTGGTCGAAAACTGGTTTTGCGTAAAAATTCCAGTTTTTCTGTCAATTGTTTTTTGTTTTTCTCGATTTTTTTGAAAACTGTTGGAAAATGTTTACTTTTGACCTCTATAATGCACCAAGGATCTTCAATTTTACATCGGAAACCACCCCCAAAGTTTGAAATCAAAGCATTATTTCGACTAGTTATGCTGTACACAGATACAAAAAAAAAAAAAAAAACATCATTGTAAAATCAATACATTCATCACTTCGTTCAGAATCTAAAATATTATATTATAATTATATTAAATATAGATGTATTAACATTTCTTTTAAATTTTAATTTTTTCTGTGGGTTTTTTTTCCATGGGCTTTTTTCCTTGGTAATTGCTTTTCTATGGTTTTTTTTCCATGGGCTTTCTTTCCTTGGGGGTTTTCCGTGGGCATTTTTTTCCGCGATTCCATGTCGACCTATAATTGAATTATAGTTGTGGCGACACTTGTCCCACATCAACGCGATAGGTGACCTACAGATGCATCACCGAACTACAACGCCAGTGTTTACGTCTCGCCGGCGCTGCCGCAGTCAGTTCTCTGAGTTCCCTCGCTCTCAGCGTCTCACGTTTCCGGTCCTATTCCTTTTTGTTTATTGTTCGCGTCACACACATTAACGTTTTTTCGTAGTAATTCATTGCATTGTCTGTGTACGTCTTTATTTTACCTAAATATAATATTATATTCGATTGTGTCGGTAATCATAGTGTTTAATCATTTTAACCTTTTGTACCCCACCTCACATTAAACAACCGCATTGGTGACCTCGTGTTTTCGCAGAATCTTCTATTTTATTTACACGCTAATACGTTATGTTTCCAAACAAGTCAACCGACCTTTTTTCGTTAGACGAAAATGAAGACTCGCGTGAAAATCCCGGTTCACTCAGTCAACCGCTGGCACCCATAGTCTTGCTCGACACGACCGCGGTCGACGGAATTTCCCACGTGCCCCGACTACCGAATTTTTGGGTCAATTCTCCGCACAAATGGTTTATTCATGCAGATGCCGTGTTTGCTGATCAGAGAATTCGTTCAGACATCTCGCGTGTTAACCACGTACTCGCCGCCCTAAACGAAGATGCGGTCAAGGCTGTAAGCGATCTGATCGGTCTCAACGCATCTTACGCTAGTTTAAAAGATCGACTGATTAGCCAGTGGCGTGTTTAGTAGGAGGTCAATTGACCCTCCGCTCATTTGAATTAGTAATCGACTGGCCTCTCAAAATTAAAAATCCCAAACCTAGTAGGTAATCTAATTCCTCCTGGATTAATGTCATAATATTATGCTTTACGACTCGTAAATAATATTATGTAGTGCATAATAATAGCACAGAATAGGTGAAATCAGAATGGACACCGATAATTATTTTACATTGGCTCTTATGGAGAGTACGGTAATTTGAGCTAAAGTGCCACCAGTGTTCACAAAAAGTACAATGACAAAAATATTGTACGCAATAATTTTGTATAGAAACATATTCAACGTTGGTGGTTTATTTGAAATTTGGTTATGTTATATTATTATATTTTAGAGTATATTTCATCAATATCAGTTAATTAAGATCAGTTTTACCACAAAACTGTACGCGAAATACATACATATTACATATATTTCTATTCTATATTCGATTTGAAATGGAAATAAATTAGATTCATATACTTTCTAGTAATAAATAATTTATATTTTATATTTTAAAAAACATAAATATTTGCAAGAATTGATAAAAATAAATTTAATTAACAAACTTACTATAAAATTATAGGTTATTTATTTGATATTTAATGTAGCAGCCTAATGTAAAAATGTATTTTCTTCATTATGCAATAGGACCAATATAGGTAATTGTAGATGATATCAACCAATAAATCAATAAGAAAAATTAAAAAAAACAAACATGATTTAATAACAAATAATTTTATTTACAAAAACAATTGCAAATAAATAATAAATAAACTATATAGGTATATAAAAAATCTTTATTTGAACAATTTTATTTGGTGTTATATATATTATTTTAATAAAATATGAATAAACATAGTGGATGTTTTTAAATTAATAGCTCTAAAAAGAACTGTTTTAAAATAAAATAGCACTGCATGTATAGCAAGCTTGTACAAAAGAAAGCAAATAGAAAGCAATAGCTAACTGCAAAATAATTTTACAAATGTTTTAGTACAATCAACTTTCTATTTTTCAATTTTTTCTCGGACACCAAAGCTTTATTCAAAAATTTGATACCTGTAAAAATTCTGAAGCGTGTAAATAAATTTATTAAATATGATTTTTCAAAATTTTTACATGGATGATCATAAGGTACATTACAAAAATCAATTTTTAACTTAGCCCCAACACCTTCCTCATAGGCAATACAGGGAAAGTTATCGATGAAAATATTTTCTAGCTCATAGATATAATTATAAAAATCATCATCAGGCATCATCAAATTTCCAAAAGTGGAATGGTTACTAGTTGGATATGCTTTGATAAATGATAGTAGAAAGGATTGATCCAGTTGTTTTGGATCCCAAGTCCATTTGCTCTTCTTTATAGCATCTGCAATATAAATAGGAAATCAAATAATTTTTAAGCTAAATAGCTTATACTATAATAGGCTATAGCACTATAGACATAGTTCATTAAGAATATACCTTGGATAAATTAAAGGTAAACATATTTATTTTAATGTTTAATTCAAAAATATATTACCTAGCTTCATCACACATTATACCAAATACGCCATCTCCTACTTCTGAAATGATCTGGTCTCTTACATTTTTTGCACACATTTCAATAATGATATTTTGAACTAAAGGACTTGTGTGATTTGTAGTTTTCAGACATTTTACCGAAAACTCAGGTACATATTTGGACATTAATTCACATGCTTCCTTGAAATTCCCTATAAAAATTAAACATTACCTAATAAATAATTTATTAAATTATTAATTATATTGTACATAAGTTAGGTCTTAGGTACGTAGGTACCTATACTATAATTTATAAAATGTTAGGTATAATTATTTTATACCAACATTAAAAAACAAATATCTACCTTTATTAAGTGAATCAGTAGACTCGTCATGGCCTCTAAATGGTAGCCCCTGGCAACTTAAATATAATGTGATATCTATTAATGTTTTTATATAACTTTTATTAGCTTCAACCTCTAATTTATGCTGTGTT
The DNA here is from genome assembly GCF_037042655.1 of Diuraphis noxia. Taxonomy (NCBI): domain Eukaryota; kingdom Metazoa; phylum Arthropoda; class Insecta; order Hemiptera; family Aphididae; genus Diuraphis; species Diuraphis noxia. The sequence continues at coordinate 39,555,364 of NW_028301711.1, read as the reverse complement.
GATAATTGTGTATGCACACTAAGTACTAACAATTGTCTCAGTATTCTTATGCCCTAACCATTTAGCAACACAAGTAAGATGACTTTTTGTACTAGCATGAGCTTTAAGCTTAGTCTGTTTTTTTTCTGTAATGCCTCTAGACCCACTTAACTACAAAAATTAAAAAACAAAGTTAACACTGCCATAACTACTAATATAATAATTAATACAATATAGCCAATATTATAATCTAATAATCATTACATTCAATAAATATAATTATATGTTAAAAGTTTTAAAAATGAAATTGTTATAATCTGTTACAATACATACTTTTTTCCAATTTCTAAAGCCAGTTTTTGAAAATGTTCCTTCATTATCGTTGGCACCAAAATTGCGACACGGAAAGCAATACGTCAAAGCGTCATTTTGTATACTGTATACTAACCAATCGTGTTCGTTAAAGTAAGAAGCATTAAAGCAACGGTTTTGATTTCCATATTTGGTTATAGGGTAAGACTGAAAAAGCATTTAAAAATATTTGTTTAGTTTCTATTAAGCATTATTAATAACCAATAAGTACCTACCTAGGTAATGTAAATTACACTATGCAATGTTATATAATTATTATAATTACCTTTAAAATTGGTCTTATAGGACCAGATTGCAAATCACCAAGATCAATTTTTTAATAAATTTTAATAGCTAGTAGATTCATAGTCGGTTTCATTTAAACACGATGTGCTGCTAGAAAAGCTAGAGAGGGCTAATAATTCAGAAACAACGCTATCGGAATCATTATCCAAATTACTTTTCAATTTAGGTTTGTTTAAGCTAGTTAATTTATCTGGTTGAGGTTTTGTAAAATTGAAAATATCAAACACACGTTGTTTACTCATGGTCACAAACTCAAAACTCGCAATAAAATTAATAGTTAATTAATATTAAACTTTTAATATTACCACAGAAAAAAACACCGGCTTCTCAACTCTCATATATAACTGAATAACTTTTAGTCTCACTAATCTCAGTGTTCACTGTTTAGTGTTTACCGTCGTAGCATACAAAATAATGATTTCTGCAGTTGTCGTAAACTCGTAATCGTAACGGGTAAATCATCATAATATAATCTTATACCTATCGGTGCTTTCCAGCTTAGGAATTACGTAATAAATTGAATTATTTTTTCTAACAAAAAACTGAAATTTGAAGATTTAAAATGAGGGGGCTATACTATTTTTAGAGGGGCTAAGCCCCCCTAAGCCCCCCCAATTTACGCCTATGGTTATTATGTTATTAATAACTTATTATTAACTACCACCTCATATTATCGTAAACACATTTAGATGCAGTTTACTGTTTGCATTTATTTATTTTTTTTTTTTATTAAATTCATTATTATTTTATTAATTATTAATCTATAGTCTATGCCAGTTGAGTAATACTACTCTATGAGTGGAGACCGATGATACATCCATAACCTATGAGGCTATGATTAAATTAAATTAAATTATTCTTTGTTTAACATTATATGAAGTAAAAATTTTCTCAAGGATAAAGATAAAAATTTAAAAAAGATAGTTGGCAAAAATATTACTCACTAACAAAAACATAAAAATTTTAAAGGCTACAGCATAAAATGTAAATTAATATATCGGTATAAGTATTATTTATATTAAGTATATTATCTTATGAGTTATGACTTATACTATTATAATAATAGTGTACACCGGCGTTTCTTAAACTGTGTTCCGCGGAACCCCAGGGTTCTGCGAAGCTTAAGTAATTTTTTAGAAATAAGAAAATTATTTTTAAATATCCATCATGGAAAAAAAATACTTGTATATTACATAATAATGTATAAGCCATATGAAATAATCTATCAGCTAACTCTATATTCAATAATCTACCTATACCTACTTCTACTTTATATTACAATTTATTTGCAAATAATCCTAAAAAAAGCTAAAAAGCTGAAAAAAGTAGAGGTTCCGCGATAAAAGTGGACATCAAAAAGGGTTCCACGGATAAAAAAGTTTAAGAAACACTGGTGTACTCGTACACTGTACAGTGAAATTAAAGACATAATATGTATATGTGTATTGTGTATGTGTGTGTGTGAACTGATCAGTGTTTTTTATACGTGGATTGGGCAAAAACAATTTTGTAATTAGGTACGTTAAAAAAAAAAAAAAGATTTTTATATTTTTATATTTTTTACACGTCTTTATCTGTGTACGTAGAGCTCATATTGAAAATTGGACTGAAAATATTGGTTTGCCCGGTAAGAATTTTGGAGCCACTCCGCCCCTGAATAATAATAATTAATAATTATTAGTTATTACGAAACGTTAACATTGAAATATTGTAAAATGCAACCGAACATACAAGAGGTTTTTTATCACATAATTTGTATTAGCTATGTTTTATAAAAACGGTCTCTTATCATAATAATTTACTAACATCCTTACATCATATATTTATATTAATATGCTATATTGTATATTATGATCTATAAGCCAAGAACTAAGATAAAGTGATCCAAGTTCGTGGGCCAAGTCAATCATATCACTATCCCACCCGTAATTTAATTATATTTAGTGATAACATATCAACACTGGCAGGACGTGACGAGTGACGACTGACGATCTGCGGCTGGTTTGGTCGCTATCGTATGGAATTTTATTTTTTAATGTAGTTGTTTTCGTTTTCCATTGGTAATTATTATTAATGTCATAGGTATTTGTCCGTTCCTTATCATCAATTGGCAACTCTAGGTATTAGATAAATAGTAAGTAGACCACCACGATCGATGTACAGTGGCCATAAATCATAATAGTTATTAGTTTAGCTTTTAGCTTTGACACAGTTAAAAGTTACAGCACAAAGAGCGTTATATATATATCTATATCTGCACAACCTATTTAACAATAATAATAATAAACGTCTACTCGAATTTACGTGTAATTCCGTACGCTTTTTGTAGAGGTATCATGGCTTTTCAATCCAACAGTGCGGTCAAAGTACTAGATCCGATCAGAGAAAACTATGACAACTATCTGCTTATCGACGTTGGATCGAACATGGTGAACAAGAAGTTCAGCAGGGACTTGGAATCGGTGCTACAACGAGCAAAAGATTCGGGTATGGCCATTGATACATTTTATCTAAATATAATTCATGTTGCCCGACCTTGTCTGACATCAGCAATATTATAATGTAACAACTTCCTATGATATTGTTCACTGTCGACAAACTTATTGCAGATATGGTGTTGTTAATAATATTGTTACATAGTGTTCATCATTAATTTACAGGTGTTCAAAAAATAATTGTTCCTTGTACCTCTCTTAGAACAAGTAAAGAAGCATTGCGGCTAGCAAGAATATATCCAGGAGCGTTATATTCAACTGCAGGTATATTACCAATATGTATTCAGTGGGGTATGCAAGGGGGGACGTGGGTGGCCAGATCACCTCCCATTGGTTTTTTTTTGTTTTTGCTTACTTTATGTAGGATGCACTATAATGCAATATTTTGTCACATAATTATATATTTGTGTTTGATGACAGGGTTTCTTTTATCCACATACATTAAACTAACAGAGATAGTAGCCAAAAACATGTGTAATCTAATGGTGCAAATTTCAAAATTATCACACAATTTTTACGTTTTAAATTAATTTTTTAGCCTAAAATTTGCAATAATTACCAGAGGTTTCCTCGTTTTGATCAAACTCCAGCCTTCTTCTATTGTACTATTGGCTTCTCAAATGTTGAACATAAAATAAAATTGTCAGGGCTAATAGACAATAACATGCCTAATCAAACTGTGAAAGTATTAAGCCGATAGCGTGGTTGTTCGATTTTCAATGAGTTTTTATTCAAATCGGAAGTCGTTAAAAATTCGCAATACCGCAGTAAGGTACACACTGTTGACCAAGTCTTCATATCAACTAATTTAAAATTTGTGAAAATATTTACACACAAATTTCTCTCTAAATAATGGTTTTTTGGTGGAGGGGGGGGGGGGAGATTTTCCAATCTGTACCCTCCCATAAAGCTATGCTATTTTATTTTTTTATCCCTTCCCTCATTTCAGAAATCATATCTACGCCACTGCATGTACCATTATTAATTTAGTCATTAAAATATTTATCTATTAGTATGGATCAATATAACAACTATCGAACAATTAATCTAGTATCAAATTAGATATCATTTACATAAACAAGTGTTTTTTGATCATTTAAAATTAAATTTTAAAAGAAATTCATTAATTTACGTTTAAACATAAAATATTGAACATAAGTTCTAGAAATTCGAAATTAAATATTAAGTAGGTAATTATTGCATACAATAAGTATGTGGTTGAAAAATATTATCTTCAATTGCCCATTTATTTATCACTTTTATTATCTACTGATTTAAAATTACTGTTAAATGTTTATTTTATTGTAATTAATAGGTATCCATCCGCATGAAGCAAAATCTTGGGAAGATAATTATTATGATGAACTGAAAGATATTGCCAAAAATCCAGAATGTGTAGCTATTGGTATATGTGGTTTGGATTATAACAAAGATTTTTCATCGCCTGATATACAAAGAAAAGTTTTTGAACTACAGGTATTACTAAAATATAAAAGTATTAAGTATTAAGTAATATTTCTTTTAAAATTTTTCATTAATGCTTATTATGTAATTATTTTTTGCAAACAACAGGCAACAGGTTAGAAAAAAAATGGTTGTATATTTTGCATGTAGAATTATTAACATAATATGTATTATTTTAATAACATTTGTTTTTATATAGATTTCCTTGGCTAAAGAAATAAAAAAGCCTATCATGTTGCATCAAAAAGGAGCACATGAAGATTTTTTAAGGATTATAAAAACACATTTGCCTTTAGAGTTCCCAGCAGTTTTACATTCATTTACTGGTTCTTTTGAAGAAGCTACTGACTATATAAACTTGGGAATGTACATTGGAATAACAGGTAATGTTTGTTGTTTCTCAATAAATAATGACAATGTTATATAAATCACATCATGCTGTAATTAAATAATATTCATTTTTTTAAATATATATATATATACTAAATACCCAATAATTTTAAATTTTTGTTTTTAGGAGGATTGTGCAAAGATAGTTCTGGTAGTGGAATCAAAAAACTCTTAAGTGCAGGAATATTAACACTAGATAAAATACTAGTGCAATCAGATTCTCCGTTTATGTATCCAAATGCTAGAGCAGCAAATCTTAGTGACGAATTAAAATCTAGCCTCACTCAAAGGTATAATTTCATACTAAATATTAATTTTTAAATAGTTATTATTTTATTAATTATTATACATTATAATTTTACAGATCATTGGGATTTTTACAGCGTTACTGTACATTTCATCGAAATGAACCATGCTCATTACCTATTTTAGTGGAATTATTGGCTGGTTTTATTTCTAAAAAACCAGATGAAGTGGCTTTAGCAACTTCAATTAATGCGCTTAAAATATTCGGAATATCATAATTTTAACAACACTTCAAAAGTGTATAAATGTGTGTTGATTTAATTATTTTTTTTATTCAATTTATGATTTATAATTTATTACTGTTATTGTTCATCAAAATGATTAAATATTAAGGTTTTTAACTTTTAATAACTATTAGTCAAAGTATATGAATGAAAATATATTGTGCCATTTAACAACTTTTGTTATAACTGCTACTTTGATGTAACTAAATAAATCATTTTACTTTATTTTTGTAACTGCTGTTTGTATATATTCTTATTGACTTGTTTAGTATTAACTTACATACTGCTCTCACAAAAAGTTCCATGTCTTACAAAAAACCAATTCAATTGACATATCCTCCACTCCGCCCTCAACTAACAATTATAAAATACTTAGGAGTGCATCAGGCTGGCAGATTTATCAGTACGGTTTACTTCTAAATAAAATTTGTTTCTCTTAGAAGAGTTAAGACAATTCAGTTTCTTAAAGATCAATTTTATGGAATGGAAGATGGTTAACAACTGAAATGTACTCATTAGATGTAATAGCATTAAGAAATTTGTAAATCGTTTTTTTAAATAAAATAAAATTGATGAAATGTAAATAGTTAAAAACTTAACAAATAGACATAATTTTGGCAAATTGTAAAATAAGTTTGGTTTTATTCACTATTATAAAATAATTTTTTTCAATATCAAATTTTTTAATACAAAATAAAAACATACACTAATTCACATATTTAGTACTTAAGAGTTATAAATGATGTAATATTAAAATTGAATGATCATATTTAAAATATTTAATTAACTTACTTATACTATTAATTTATTTTATAAAATTAATTACTTCAAATAATGAAAAAAAGGAACATGATTAAAAATCATTTACACAAGTTAAAAATAATAAAAATAAGTGTAGATAATAGAAATAAAAATATTTATCATACAACAAATTAAAAACCGAATATTTGTGGTAATTAATTATACAGTAATGCTAATTTCTAATCGCTTAATTACTTTATCATATGAGGGTTCTAATTCATTATACTCAATATCTAAATCTTCTAATTTTACAATAGAGTCAGCTTTTTGGATTTTTTCAACTTCTTCAGCGGGCATAGCCAACATAAGTTTGGTAGGTTTTTTCTAAAAATAAATTAATGCATAGTACAAAACATGCTATATATAGAAATAATATTTAATTATTTTATAATAATGACATACTTGAAATGGCCAATTCAATCTTGTTTTTACAAATTTCTTGTATTTTTCATATTCATCTTTATTCTGTCGATTAGTAATTTTAAGTAGTATGATTTCAATTACACGACGAACTTGTTTCTAAAACAATTAAATTAAGATTTATTAATTAATAAAAAAAGTATAAATATCTTTGCTAGATTATAATGTAATAATTAGCAGATAATTTTGATATGCATATGAATTACAATACTAAATATATAAAAATAAAATAATGTTTAAAATATAAAAAAATGAACTTTTTGAAAAATTAAGACACATTATTAATAATATATAGTAGGTTACACTTGTGTAGTACTTTCACAGTATTTGAAAATAGAGGTCAAGTTATTAAAACATAAAATGGTCAGATGTTCCAAAATAGTTTTTACTAGAACATACATAAATGTGAATATTGGGACATAATGCTAAAACAGGGAAAATACAAATCATGTGGTAAATGACATGGTTACTATGTAATAATGTGTTGGTTTGTTTCACCTAAGAATATTGGGAAATAAATTGGTCTTCATATATTGTGACTGATATTCATAGAAGAATATGCTTTGTATCCAAAATAGATTTAAGCCTGAATTCTATAGAGGAAAGCCATAAAAGGGTTGATGAACACAGTACCATAGTAACAGTTCTATATTATATACATTATCAATGGCATACTAAGAAAAGGAGGAAGTACACAAGGACACCATATTACATTACCACATAAATACATTTTTTTTTTTTTATTTGTATAAAGAATTTTATTTTAAATCTATCTTTAACATGGACAAAGAGACATCAAAAATTCCCATTATTACTAATTTACTTATCCTCGTGTATCTATTTTCTCTATTAATAATTTTGTTTTATAAGATGAAGTAGGGGAGACTGTAAATATATAAAGCAATATTTATAAAGAAAATTAAATATTCTTCATATTTTTATTATTTATTTGAGTAGGGCGTTCAAAATCAATTGATGGAAAAATTAGGATTAACAAGAAAAATCCATGCAATATATATTAAAATTAATATTAACAATTGCATAATAGAAAATTGTGTTCACGGGACAATGTTAATATAAAATATATTCATATTGATAAATATATGATTTTATTCGGGAGACTATCAATAAAGTATTATAAAATATAAATGATTTATTATCGTTTTCTAAATAGTCCCATATGTGAACTAAACAAGTATAATTAATAAATATTTACATCAATTTAGAATGAGTCTCGGCCCATTATCATACTTGGCCTAATCTCAATATAAATACAAACCCTAAACATCCAATTAAAAAAGTAATAATTGTAAAAATTATTTTTCCTTAACTTTAAAATTACTTCATTTCAACCTTAATTTAATCAATTGTTATTAAAATTATGCAAATTGATAATTAAGTAAATAATACACATGCCAAGTAAAAAAAATTAAATAGAAAATCGGACTACTTATACCTGGTTGATTTTATAAAGATTTTTAAACTCTTTAACCATTTCTTGATACTGCAAGTTTTTCAATTTTTCTTCATCAAAAGTTTTCAGACTATGAAAATTAGTAACATCTACAAAATCTCGAACAAGTTGAAATTCATCGTTTGGACTTTCAACTAATAATAAAAGGCAAATTAAGAGATATTTAAATATATACCATAAAAAATATTACATGAAATTATTTAAAAATATAATATAAATTAATACCTGTAATATCAATAACATCTGATTTAGTGGCATAGTGTTTGTAAATAGAATTCAGAAGTTTAGCACACAATCCTTTCCTTTGAAATGGTGGTAGAATTAACATTTGACTAATTCTTGGACGGATTTTATCTGGGTAAGCATAATATTCATAGATTGTTGAATATCCTACTGGTGTGTAACACAAATCACCATTTTCATTTTTGAAGACTTCATACCTAAAATTAAATTTTGATTGTTAAAATTTGACCATTAATTTTATTCACATAGATAAGTGTTATATATATTTAATTGTTATGTCTTATGTATCACTGATTATTAGTTAAACTATTCACAGTTATTTATTATTAGTTTTAAAAACTACTTAAAATGTTATATGGATTTTAATATAATTTCATCATTATTTTAATAAGGTCCATTTACAATTAAGACGTATTAGGGGAGCATAAAACACAAAAAGTAAATTATTTAAATTGAAAGAATGTTAAATTTTAAGAATATTGATTTAAGTTAAATGTTACTACTTACATTATTCCAAGAGTTTTAAAGAATTGAAAATAGATATGGGGACAGGCTCATACTATCTTATATATATAAATGTTACTCATATCAAACAATAATTTACCTATATTTAAAGTATATTCTTCAATTTTTGTTTTATGCATGTATAATATGTGTTTTTAAGTACTGAAAACTTTAAAGGAATCTTAATTTTTTTAAAGTGTCTGAAATATTTAAAATGTGTATCAAAATATAAACGACTTACTGTGTGTTGCAACTATAATATATAGGTAATGAAAATATTTCTTAAGTATTTTAAATACTATAAAAACCAAACATTATATTGAAATTCTGAAACGTTTATAGTTTTAAGTACAAAAATATTAAACATAACTCAAAAATCACAAATAAAATGTTTAGGTAAATTATTGTATAAATAACCAATTTTTATGTACATACGGAAGGCGATTATACCAAGCCTGGCCCAATTACGTCACACAGTTATTCTAGATATCCCAACATCTCTTAAAGCAATAATTTTTTATAGATTGGATTTTTACAAAATCGATTTCAATAGTTTAGATTATAAAGATTTAGAATTTAATATTATTATTTTGTTGTGTGTTCATATGCCTTTAAGCCAGATTCATAACTATGTCACATGTCGTATCATTTGAAGGCGTGGTAAATATGGTTACAACTGCTAACCCTATTGGTTTAAAAGTTGAGCAGTAGTCAATTCTTGGAATACTTATTTGCAATTTGGTTATTACATGATACTAAAAAAAGTAGGTACAGTCACGATGCAATGTAATCAATACGAAACATAACAAAGCTATGAAAGTAACTTTAACCATTCCAATACAACAAATAAAATAAGTACATAATATAAAATTACATCTTACATGATAAATATCTTCCATTTAGAATCATCAAAATCAATGATATTTGATGAATCTATATACCATAAAACAAATGTCTGCAGTTGATTAAAATATTCTTTAAACTCTGTGTTTTCATCTTCAATCACATAAACTTCAAATTTCTTGTTTTCTTCAATATGGTCTATAACCACAGTTAAAAATTTTAATATAAAAGTTAATCTAAATAAGAATGTAAATTCATTTTACTTAAAATAAATTGATCGAGCTGATTTCCAAAGGGCTTAAACGATGGTTCATCTTCTAAACATTTTTCAAATACATCAATATTTGAATAAAAATTAGGAGTAATATAATCTTTGAGTTTTTCCATTATATTGTCCGGCTATAAAATTAACAAATATTGCCAAAATAAATTTAAGAACAAATATTAATGCTAAATTTAACATATTGAAAGTAAGGATTAGATTTATTTTGTCCATGTTTCAGTAGTTAGAATTGAATATAACAGTTTAACACAAATTCATCCTAACCCACTAACATGAAGATCTGAAATTTAAAATCTAGATTAAAAGATACATTTTGTTAGAAAGTGTTAAATGGAAGCAACTAATATACAACAACTTAATGTTGTGTTCATTTAATTGTATCTTCTTTAAAAAACGTTTTTAGTAAGTTATGTTTATATAGTAAATAATGATTTATACTTTTATATTGGACGTGCTCTAAATTTAAGGACTGTTATGACAGATTAGCAACAACAACTAGAATAATGAATATTTTAATAAACATTCAATCAAATTTAGTTATATTTAAAACTTTATTTCTTTATTAGACTATAAATTGAAAAAAAATTAAGTTTGATCTATTATAGATTCTGAGTGGAGCAATAAATGTACAATCATGTGTATTTTATAATTTATGTGGCTGAAAACATTGAATAAAAAAAAACAACAATGTTGATTTGTTGATTCAAGAGTAAATTTTATAGTATTAGTTTTATTCAATACCTATTAGAAAAAATACTAAAATTGCCAATAAATAATTTTGTTGATTAAAGTGTATTGTATTAAAAAAATATATGATCAGAAAATATGAAAAATAAATCCTATATTTTTAAATGCAATGTGTTTATCATGAAACACTTTCAAACATTTATAAATGTGCTTATAATTTGCTATAATAATGCATTATGTATCAAATGTTACTGTACCTGAATTTTACAATAAATATTAAATACTTACATTCATACCAAATTTCTCTGAATCCACTTTTGAAGAATACTTAATATTTATATAAAGCTTAAGACTACAAGCAGTATAATACATTTTTACAACAAGGTCTTTGTAACCAAATATTTTTTCCCTAAAAGAAAAAAATTTAGTCAAAATTTTTTTATTAGTATTGAATTATTTAAATACTTACATATTTCCAAATACTTGATAAGTCATGTCAGGATAAAATGCTACTTTTGGATCATTGATATCACTAGGTTTACGAACTTGAAAATAAAATAAATATTAGGTTTATAAATTATAGAAAACAACATTTAACATAAGCTTTTTTTTTATTTGCATTATAATTACCTAGCTTAAGTTCTAATGCACTATTACTGCTTACAATATATTGTTCCATTGTGATAAAAGATTAGTGTGATCAATAAACCTGGAATAAATATAATAAAGCATACAAGATTACATCCAATGTATTATATTAAAATCGACAATCCATACATAGGTGGTGTGGCCATAATTGTATATGTCCAAAACGGGAACATTTTCTGAATTGTTTTTAAGAATTACCAATGACTAACAGATAAAATTATAAAGCACTTATTAATTAGGTAGTTATTACACTATTTAATTGTAATTCAAATTTTTGATATATTTATAGTAAAATATATTTTCAAATTACTATACTATTTATAAAACTTATTAAACATAGTAATACATAGCAAGTATTTATGATATAATTTATATAATTTTTGATTAAATAATTTAAAAAATGTACTTAGGTACATAACGAAGTAAAAAGTATTATAATATTGAATTTTTGTAAATTCCGAATAAAAGCCGAGCAATTAGAAAGGGGCATGCATAATTCAAAAGTGAGACAATCTCCCTCCTAAAGTGAAATATATAGTGACACTTAATTCATTAAAATTGGATATCTAACAATTATACTAAAATCAATTGCTAATAGATGAGAATAAAAATTCACTTTTACTTAAATTAATGTAAATATATAATAAATATAAGATAGAAAAAAAACAAATTTGTGCATGACATAAAAAATAAAGAGTATAGGAAAAACAGTCATGTGAATGAAGGCAGTTGACATGTTAATGTCAGCAAAGCCATTAAAAAAGTATGCAAAGTTTAAGCAAAATAATTTGCACAAAATGTTCCACATTTTTAAGTATTAATCAAGTATTTTTAATGATATCAAATATAACTACAATATAGAAATAATTAAAAGTAGAATATCGATTATTGTTGGTTAGACACTAATTTCTACAGACTATTACTGATTTAATTGAGTTTTGTTACAATACTGAAAAAATAATTTAAGGTACGTACCTACCAGTTAATTATTAAATATTTAAAAATGGGCATGACTATTAAATAGGCACAGTTAAAAGTAGAATCTAACAACTATTTTTATAGGTTAGAAATTTATTGAATAGCGCCTTATAACTTTTGAGTAGATAATTAACAAGGAAGTAGTGACTAAGTGATTATTGAAGTTTCAATTCTTATATTTAGTTCTATAATGGAAAAGTGTACAAATATAAAAGAGTAAGCACACCACACACTCTGTGGTAGCAGTAAATGGCGTCAGCTTACATTTTATGCTACCGCTATACGGTGTGTGGACACCTTAAAGCAATTACTTGTCACTAAATTAATATCTCTCTCCTGAAGAAATGCCACATACCCATTCACAATTGTAAGAGTGAAATTTTAAATTCTCTTGAACATTCTAGTGGAGATCCCAAGCCGATGACTACTCATTAATCTTATTATAGAAAATAAGACACATATAGCCACATTGTATTTTTTGCCCAAAACCAAAGTCAGTAATTTCTAGTAAGTACTTACCTATATAAACGAGTAGACAATTCAGAAAAGGCTAAAAATAGGTGGCAGACCAAAACCGCTATTAGCAATGACGTGAAAATGACAGCAGCTGCCTACTAACCAGAACTTAATTCTGCTAGAATATCACTTAACAGACGCCAACGATGACAGTGAAAAGAAAAGAATAAATAAAAATTTGGCGGTTCCTGTACGCCAGACAATAGTCGAGCATCGATACCCCACTCACAAAACACGGTGTTATCTCAAACAGGGTTTCCAAAAGGTAAATTCCTCGCTAGGCGGCACCAGTCTTTGAGGAGCGTCAGGGTTGCCGTTTCGGCGATGCTTAACCACCGAACCACCATTTTTACTGTAAATCGCCCAATAAATTGCTTACCTTTCCCGCGGCGGCAGACTAGCGGTGTTATCTCGCTATTATCGTTATCATTTGTGTTTTTATTATTTTTTTGAAAAATCTAAGTTTCTAAGGTTTCTACCACAGAGCACAGACTTCTACAATAGACTTCTATATTTCTAGTTTTCTACACCGGTTTCTGACTTTCCAAACGTTTGAATGAAGAAAGAAAACATTTACTCATAAGGCATTCACAGATATCAACTGGAAATTCTGTTTCTTCATCATTAAGAAAATTTGCCATGACACTACACATTTATTCACCTTCTGCTTATGCTTATGTTTGAACAAAATTCAGTAAAGCTCATTACCTTATGTCAGTACTTTAAGAAAATAGTACAAAAAACTGGTTTACCTTGTCCAACTTAAGATGTTGTTTAATCTCATTGGTAAAGAATTACGTGTGTGTTTAATAGTGAACGAAAGAGTATCAAGCAACATGTATACTAGATTGGCACAAGTAATCAGAGATATAAAAATAGATATTACTAGTTGTGTAGTTCTTAAAATCAAAAATGCTATTTTTATATGAGCTATGTGATGTTAAGTTGAATGTTGAAACAACAGAGTCAAACTTTTAAACTATACTACATTTTTAAGCAATTAGCCAAAGTATGTTATGTATAAAATTATTTTGACAGTTATGAAAAAAATTAATAATTTCAAACATTTTAATAACTTCTCATTACAAGTCTTTGATCAAGAGCAGTTAAATCTGACATGGTGTTATATTCTGTATAATTGAAATAAAAAGTAAAAGGTTTTTATAAAAGTATAATCTTTTCTAACACAATTCACATAAGGAAATAGTTTTGTTACAAAAAAGTACCACCAGATTGTTTAGATGTTAAAAATTCTCTCATTTTAATAACATAAATGAACAAAATAATTCAAATAAAAAAAAATTATATGGGTAATGGGTATACCAAAATATATTATGTAAGTCAATAAAGAAATAATAAAAAAATTATTATTTTTTTTTATAATTAAATAACATAATCATTATATAGGTATTTATCTAAAACATGATTTATATATTCCAGACTCATGTTGAGTATCACTTTATGATATATGCGCAGTCACTTCATTGTTTTTAAGCTATGTATAAGCTGAACAATGCATCAATAGTACTATGCCCAATGTCTGTTGATGTGAAATCAACAAGTGCTTTCAGAAAATTGTTTTTAAATAGACAAAAGTACCAGGCCACCAGGGAAAACATTTTAATTATTATTTTTAGAATAAAATTAATTCAAATATTTAGTATTTTAAATCTGTTATAAAATTAATATGTCTTTTCTGATGGTGTAAATTTTTTGAAACTGTTTGTCAATTAAAACATTTAAACAAGTAAATAGGTATTATAAGATAAATTCACTTTTTTTCTTTTATTTGCTCTTGCAGTCTTGCCGCATACTTACTTGGGAATTATATTAACATTTTTGATAATTCTTATTATTTAATTCTAGTTGATTGTTCTGTTCTATAATTAAACTATACTTTTTAAAATTTATTTGTACCTGTTTAATTATTGAGTTAAACTAATTTTTTGTATTATTTGCTACTGACCAATAAGAATATATTATATAGAATAAATCTACAATATCTTAAATATCTACATAAGAATACTTGGATTGATAGTAAGTTTTTTAATAGATACAATAAACTTTCTACGAAAAAATCACATCAGGTGAATTATAATTGCTTACTTAAATACTTTTGAAAATACTCCAAGTGATAGACATTTGTTAAAAATAATTGATATAGACAATGCATTTTGGGAAGCATTTTTAAGAAAATTATTTGCAGTGCTGTAACTAGGCATTGGCAAGGTGGACGGTGGCCAAGGGCGCAGTTTAAAATGATCGCGTTAGGGGCGCAATTTTTATTTCATATAAATACTAAAAATTCATTATTAATTTATAACATTGGTTGCCAAGGGCGCACATAAAGCTAGTTACGGCACTGATTATTTGAGATGGATTTAATTGTGTAAGGAGAATGGTGTTTGATTTGCATGATAAAGAAATTTTAAGTTAATTAATGGTAACTGGTTTCCAAAAAAATAATTATTTGCGTTATAATAGCCAGAATCAAATGTCTTTTAAGTTACTATCTAAAACTACTGCTATTAATTTTATTAGCTTTTGAATAGCTATTTGATATCACTCATTAGCCATCAAGAAAAATTGGTAATTGTATAATTGTTATTGAAAATTTCACTGACATCTTTATTTTTTATAAAAAAAAAAGTTAAAATAAATTAATGTAAATATTCTTTATAATAATATTATATAATTTATTAGCTGTCTCGACACGGTGTTGCCCGCGTATTAGTTTGTTTTTTGGCATTTTTGTAGGCCGTGTATAGTGTTATTACTTATTAGCATTGATTATAAATACTACTAATTACTACAATGTTATTAGTTATTTTATACCTATGAGAAAATAATTTTTTTTTTTATTTGTAGTTTATTAGTGGTTTTGGAGATCATAGCATATAGTAAACTATTGAGAATGTCAAATTAATATTCAACAAAACACCAAATATTAATTTTTTTGAATTCATTGTATTTTTTATATCTTAACTAATATATTTAAAATTATATCTCTATCATAAATTATATGAATTTAAAAAAAAAATTGTCAGTCTCTTAGTGCGATGGACTGCATGGCCGTAACTATGTGGGGGGGGGGGGTAAGGGGTTCAACCCCCCCCCCTTTAGAAAAATAGAAAATTTAAAAATGTCTAGTTTATTCTAAAATTTAAAAAAAATTTTTAAACCATTTTTTTTTTAACTGAATAAATAATAAATACTTTATATATCTATATTATGATCAATGTATGTATGTATATATTTATAGTATAGTGCTCAAGGTGGCAAGGTGTATGATAGCGTAAACGTATCTCCTCGTCGAAATACGGAGCCTTTCGTACACGTAGAACGGTCATAAGTTCCCGGTCAAATTTCCCGGTTAAACTGATATCACTGATATAACAGTCACAATTTTGTATTATGTGTTACACACTTGACACTTACACACTATACGTCTATAGTTCTATACAGTGTAATATTTAATATTGTGTTGCCACTTGTGAGTTGTGAGACGTTTTTACTTTTACTGTGAATTGTGATGTGTAACTGAATTTTCAAGTTTAATACCTACATTTATTATTTGTAATTTATTTTGTTTTAAAATATGGATCGCTACTTAATTTTAAAAAAGACCAACGAAATGGTGAGTATTTTTTTTTATATTAGGGTACTTAGTGTCTTAGTTCATGTAAATGCATGGAAATATTAATTAAACCTTGTATTTAATGTTTGTAAAGTATAAACAATACTCAAAATATTCATATAGTTTATAATATTCTAGAGTTCTGAACCAGTAAATACAGACATAAGTCAACCTAGTAATAGAAGTAACAAATAAAAATGAAATGCTACCATCTAATGCATTGGATGCCATCAGGTGTTGTGACCCAATCATATTCCCTAATATATTTATGTTATTAAAAATTTTGTGCTGTCTCCCTGTTTCTACTTCAACAACAGAAAGGTCTTTTTCTGGCTTAAAAAGAATAAAAACCTACCTCAGAAACAGTATGAAAGAGGTATGTATTATGTATAAACAATAAATTCTAATTAACCTGATTATTTCGATTTCATTTTATTGAATTGTTTGTCAAACAGGATCGTCTCAATGGTTTAGTGTTACTGAGTTATTATAGGAATGTTGTTATCACGCCAGATGAAGTATTAAATGAAATGGCAAAGAAGCCGAGAAAAATTGACTTAGTGTTATAATGAAAATATAATGTTTTATTCTCACTATTTTGATGTTTTACTCAATGTAATTTCCTATAGTAATATCCCCTATAAAATTTCTTTCTATGGAACTGAACCCTCCCCATAGAAAATTCTTAGCTATGGCCCTGCAATGGAGTGTACGATATTTTTAGTAAATTCATCTTTAGCCAACACAAACTGGAGGTGGGTTACCCTGGCACCCCAGTGTTCGAATTTTTTATTATTTTTTTTACCATTAATTGTACTATAATTTCTACCGATTTGTACCTAAGTATTTCCCCCGGGAAAATCGATTTTCCGCCGGAGCTCCAAACGTTACACCAGCACCCCCGTTGCTAATTTGACTAATAAAAATGTTTGCTTACTTATACAGCTGAATTTGCGCCTTTTATCTGTCGGGTTGAGTATTTAAATGCAGGGTACTATATCATGAGCAATATTTGTATTTTGTACCTAATTTTTCCTAGTACAATCCAGAAGACAGAATAAGTTTGTGTAATCAAAAAAAAATATTTAAAAAAATGTCTAATACAATGTATTATTATACACGTTTTATACGGTATAAAATTAAAAATATTTTTTAACGTACACAAATTACTATTATCATATAGAAGATAAATATTATAACGAACCTAACCTAACCTACCGATTCAGCGCAAAAAATTGTAACAATTTTTTTAAATATTAATTGTACTATAATTTGTAACGATATGTACCACTAATTTAGGAATTTGTATAAAGTTCTGCTCTGATCGCTCTTAAATATATATAACTATAACAAAACCACAAAATGATAATTAATAATTATATTATAATACATATGAAACAGCGATTAAATATAAAAAATAAAAAAAATAATAATAATAATTTAATATGTTTGGTAACCAATGCCAACTCTATAAAAAAAAAATTGTCGTAGGTTAAGAAAAATCCTTGTATGAGCCACCCTTTAAAATAAAAATAGGGGTGTGAAAAATAGTTTACATCACTCTTTGACACCTACTTAATATACACAACAAATTTCATGAAAATCAGTCCAGCCGTTTCGGAGGAGTTTGGTAACAAACATTGTGACAAGAGATTTTTATATATTAGATATGTTTACCTAATTACAATTTGCCTATATAATATTATTGGTCTTGTTGACTTATTATAAAATATACTTAATTGATGTCTGCCAAAGTGTAAATACATTATATTTTCTGGATTACAACAAATTATTATTTATTGAATATAGCTTATTTTACAAATTTTGTTTTTTGCACTTCAGTATAGCTAATAAATATACTGACTAATGTTTTAGATTCTGAGCTATGAATGTATTAATTTTGCATAGGTACCTAATGACGACATAGGTAATTAATATAATTATTTTATTTTTTAACTGCTATTGGAAAATTTGAAAATGTTATATGTATTTCTAGCTTAACATAATTTGAGAATTTTCGTGATTTTTACGTATTTTGTGAAAATCAAACTTTGAATGCATATAAAAAAAATCCCGTTTTTTCCTTAATTTTTAGTTTGTTTATTTCAATAATTTAAAAAAATATTGAGAATTTTTTGCTTTTGATCCTTCCAAAGTGCCTACCAAGTACCAACTAGATTAACTTTCTAATCTAACAAAGTACTGAAGTAAAAAATCTAAGCATTTTTACTGTCCCAAAACGTGACGTGATGACAGTCACAAAAAAAAAATTTTTTAAAAACACACACACCATGGTAAAATCACTAAAATCAATACATTCCTCGCTCCACTCAGAATCGAAAATGTTGTTCTAATAATCAGTTAGATGGCGCTGCTATTATCGAATTAATTTAAATCTAAAAGTACCTAATTCTGGCCAATGCTGTGGCATTGAGTTAGATTAAACCTCACTAAACACAACTAAATCTAACCAAACCAAGAGATTTTACCTAAGATTTATAATTAAAATACAATATTAATAACAAACAATTATTATTACTTCAAATAAATTCAAATTTTAAAAACATTTATCAATATTAGGTACCTATTTATTATGGTGAGTCGTGCGAATAGTCAGAACTCAAAAATAATGTAATTATTGTATAAGGCGGATTTTTATTTCATCATAGTGGGCCGAATGAACCCTGCTTTCAAACTCTTTTAAGTTTATTTGTGAATATAACAGAATAACAATAATATTATGCAACATAGTGCTTTATTTTTGGGAGTATCCAATTTAATTGTATTTATTTATTTTTGCGATTTTCGCTTGAACTTAATATTATATTACCGTTTTCTGTTTAATAATTAGGACATCAGTAGTATATTCAGGTTTTTTTTCGTAAAGTGTGGAGTAATATGAATTTTTAGTTATCCACAAACCACTTCATAAAAAATAAATATTTTCGTTTTTCATGCATTTACCAGCACGTAGTGCTGTTTTTAGGGGGGCAGGGGGCTTAGGCCCCGGGCGGTACATTTTTAGGGTTACTACATTTTGAGATAATACGGCACCTAGGTCATTTGGGTGATAAAAAAAAATAATGACACTCAGATACTAATATAAACTATCATGTTGTTTTTACAAATACATCTATTGCATCAAACCGTAAAGTATAGACATTATTGTATATACCAATTACCTGTAATTACTGCGGTTATATTATTTTTATTTGAAAGTGTTAAATAATATTTTTCTCCAAATTATTTTACTAACTTTTGTGGTAGGTATATTAATAATTTCACAGATATAAAATTATTATATCTTATACGCTGCACGTTATTATCATTACATATAGTATATTAATCAGCCAATGACGTCATTTAGTAGGAATATTTACCAAATATACCGTCGGCTTCGACCGTGACATATATACTAATATTTTATACATTATTTATAGGTACCAACGTCCTACGACTATTGTATAGCTCCATTAACATAAAATTTATAAAATACAAAAAAAATTGGTGGAATTTTAAATTTTATCCCGGAGTGCTGAATACGTTCATATCCTAAAACAAAAAAAAAACGGTGGTGATAGTGATCCGTATATTGCCACTTCACATCATACTTTATTTTATATTAATGGGATTACAAAACAAACAGAAACAAATTTTTAAGGGGTTCGGTATAGCCAATATTATAATAAGTGTTTTAGTTTGAGTCCTAAAATTGCATCAGAAATAAATTATTTTTAGTGTGTATATACTCTCCACCAATCAACAATCACCCACATCATACACAAAAATACATACCCACATGCACATGTCATATTACTAGATCAAAACATTCAAAACTGATTTATGAATATGAAATATAATAAGTATACACCTGACAACAATTTAAGTACTTCCAGTAGTTCGATTTTAAAAATGTCAAGATGTTTGAATACATAAACAAGGTTACTTTGCATCGGTCGATATACTTTTTCAATTCAACCAAAATTTTGACTAGACATTTAAAATTTTACGAATTTGTTAGTTTTTAATATTAAATACATAAAAAAATATTACAAATATGCTTTAACCGATACAATGTTTACTTGTATACAAATTCAAACATCTATAGGTTAATACAAGCATAAAAAATTAACAGAAACCCACAGTATGTTTAATTTACAGCAATAGTTGTGGTTGCTGTGATTAGGTTTTCGTGATGACGACAAAAGAATCATATTGATTTAAAAAAATTGTTATGAATTTTATTTAAAAAATAATTTGAAGACATAAATGATTTTATTTGTTATAAGGATCTCGGTGGGGGAAAGCTTCCTCCAAATTATAACGATGAATTTATAATTACTTTATAAATATTATATCATTATTTTTGTGTATTTTCATGATTTCGCAAATATTCTTTGCAGTTATTTTTAGAAATAATACAAAAATCTTATATTTATACTTTAAATCTTTGACTATTATTATATAGTGTCGTATTTTAGGAGAGGGTGTTAAAATCAGGCTATATTACATAATAAGGAGCCTGATTTTGAAAGCATCACTATAATTGTGTTTTAGTCCTCTCATTACTCCATGTCCATTTGTTTCTTAAAATAAAATTGTATGTTTATAAATTGTTATACATATACCGTAATTTATAATACTACCATTATTTTTAGCATAAAATGCTTTAGCCCCATCAAACGTCGAAAGTCACAATCCAGAATATATTTTTTTTTTTGTTTAACCTATAAGTTAATTGTATTTTTAAAATGTTTGTTGCCCCTTAGACGAAACATTACTAAACAAAGTTTAGCCTATAGAGATACACCCTTCGTGTATATGTTTTATTGTATATAGGTACTACAGTCAAGTACACTGCTAGTATGATTTATATTATATAACAGTGCGTTATACGACTATACGAGCATACAGTAAACAAAACCCCATGAATGAACAGCGCCTTACAATGACTCATGAGCAAAATAAATGCATGTGTACTATACAAGTTAAAATTTCAACGATTAACCGCGAGTCCGCGATCGTTGAGCAAATGCAATGACGACATACAATATATAATAATGTATGGATCAATACTGATGAAATACCTGACTGGTAGTAAGGAAAACGGCTGAAACACGATTGAGCATAAAACACCTTTTTTGCGACACGATTGAGCAAAATTGTCGGCGTATCAAAGGAAATTAAAATACAAAAGAAAACTTACACGATTGAGCATAAAAAACTCTGCAACGTTGCCATTTTCAATTTAAAAAAAGTAAAAATAAATAATTTAAATTTAAAAATATTTATTCAAATAATTATAATAATTTAAATATAATATGCCAAAAAAATAACACAATTTTATAGTCAAAATTTAATATACCTAGTCACATTAAAATAGTATTTAGATCCAATTGATAATAACAATAATAATAGATATGGCATGAAAAAAATAAAATCAAAATATTTATAATAATAATAGTTTATTGCTCCGGACCTAATTTATTAATCGATAATATTGTCGATAAAGTTGGACTCGGCTCATTGCTCGCATCTGATATCATAATAATCGTGTTTAATAATAATACGTCAAAATAATAAATTACAAAATTTTGGCAACATGAATGTGGCAACATCGCATAAAATATTCTATGCTCAATCGTGTTGCTAAAAAGGTATATGCTCAATCGTTTTATGCTCAATCGTGCTTTACCGAGGAAAACTACGTAGGTATTTATTCTCGATATCACTATAATATGGGTATAGGTACTCTTGTAGATATAAATCTGTGTATCGCGATTTGTCTATGCAGGGTGAATATTTTATAGTGCACACAAATTTCTTAGGAAATACTACCGAGAGGAATATTCAAATTAAATTTTGTTTAATGTTTGACAACATACCTAATATTTTAAATTTTTATTCGATTATCGGTTTTTGTTTTTAAAATGTATACCATTTTCTGTGGTAATACCTACAGCTAGGATTCACGATAAAATAACCATTTGAATATATATATATTATATTATATATTATGAATATATTTATTGGTCAACGCGTTATGTATTTAATAAATTATGTAACGATTTAAATTTCGAAAAAAAGGAGTTGTAGTAGTAGTAGTATAGTACCGCTATATTAAGGTAGTAGCTATGATGGTGTGTATCATATTATAATATACAAATTAAATATAATATGATATTGAAATATATACCTTCCGTTGCATTCAATGATGTAAATATCGTTTAAACCGGTCGGTATAGATACCGATACCAATTACTTGCTAGTGGCTAAACCTAGTTAATACCTCTATATATATTATGGATTTTTGATGATGAACTCGGCCCTTGATTTGATAAAATGTTAATTATTTAAATAAATATCAATGACTATAGTGGAACTCGAAATTCAGTAAAACAAGAAACAAAAATATAAAAGTTGTAAGGAATTCAAAAATAAAAACATTCATGCGTACGCGTCCTTGAATCATGTGAATATGTACCAGGTGGAAGGTACCTATATATCATTATAATTTATAAATATATTTATTTATTCATGTTTGTATAAGTATAATATGCATATATAATACATATATATTTATGTAATATATACACCCATATTAGTATTTATATGTGATATACTATAGTATAGAGCAGGGTCGCCAACCTTTTCCAATAAGTGAGCTATATTTTAAGTATCTGGTATTGTATTAGCACCTAACGTGCTGAAACATTTTAATAACAATAAACGAAAAACAAGTATCTGGTAATCGCCTACTTCATACTTGTTTAGGGGGGTACTTACTTATATAAATAAATTATTTATATTACTATATGCAGAATATAGTAATATATTATGTAAAAATATTTCTTCATCGGTATTCAAAAAATGATATGTTTTTCTTCCAAAATAAAATATACTATACTTTGTTTATAAAGTGTAAGAGTCTATTTAAGTCTTAAAGTTTAATGATGATCGTACTCAATAGATATTGAAAATTTTTTGTAGATTGACCAATGTTTCTTAATAATAATCGACGATCGACTGGTTATAGCGTATATCACTGGTATACAGTATAATATATAAACTCTATAAGGAGTATCCGATTCAGAAAGAACAGGTAAACATAATACATAACTGTCTATATGTAGTAAATTTTTTTCTTATTAATATTATAAATATATAGGTATAACAAGTGAATAATTTTATAAATTATTTAACTGACTTAAACGTTTAAGTGTTCTTGTTTATTTACATCATACCCCAACAATTAACAAACACTCAAATATTATCTAAAATACTATCATAGCATTTTTTGAAATGTTTTCATGAATAAAAATTAATAAAATAAACATATGGTGAAGATTTCAAGTAGGTATCTATGGTTATTTGATAAAAAATAAAATCATAATCAATTCGTAATAAGAAAATCAATCGAAAAGAAACCTGGTAAATATCCATATAATCATAAAAATTTGAATTTAAAACGCCCATAAAAAGTTAATGTAATTTTCCGGTAAACTTTATTTTTATTTTTTAAAGGTAGGTAAACTTAGTAGAATCTTCAGATGTTCATAAAAAAATATTTTAAATTTACTATTAACTTTTTTTTTTCAATTACAATTGTTACAACAAACAATTTATGAGGAACCTTGTATTAAATTTTTTTTTTTGGAGTGAAAACATTTTATTTGACAATAATAAATTTAGAAAATACAAAAATATCTCGTATAAATAATTCAAAAAATAAATATGACTATTTTATTATGCTTAAAAAATCATAAAAATATTTTATAAAAATTTTAAGTATCTATAGTCTATACCTACAGTTGTTGAGTTAAATTCGAAAAATAAAATTAGTTATATCGTTAAATGATTTTGAGTAAAAATTTCCGTTTTCCTTTCATTTATATTTGTTTTTTCTAATGCTTTTGAAAACTTCCTAGAACTGGAGTAAAATATATTGTACTTATTTCCATAGGTGCAACACTGGGGGTGCTAAAATTATTTAGATGAAACAGGTCCGTGGGGGCTACGCCCCCACACCCCTAAGTACCATTCTTCAATTTTATAATTACTATAACTAATCTTAAATGCACTGTAAAAACATAAGCTATATTTAAGTATCTAAACAGTAGTATACCTCATAAATACATTAGGTATATTACCTATATATTCATATAATAACCTAATGTTACATAAGTAATATTTGATACAACCGTATTATATAACTATAATCATCATAAATAATTTGTGTTTCCGCCAACAACGCCAAATAAAAAACAATCTTACGTATAACAAAGAAAACTTTTTTCATATGATTTTTCCATTTTTGGTATTTTTGATCTGGGGGTGTTAAATTAACGGCTGGGGGTGCTTCAGCTGAAGCACCCCCAAGCACTCCCCTAGTTGCGCCTATGCCTATTTCTTTAAATGATCATCAGAACTTGTAGGTGTACAGCATTTTTTGTTTAGTTGTGTGGACAGTTCGTTATCACTATTATTAAAATGTAGGTATGTATTCATTACTCAAAACAGTAATTCAAATCTATGACAATTAATATTGATAAATACAAAATAAAGTCGTATACAACACATTTATTTCAAATGTTTTAACAAGAACACTATCGGGCAAGGGTAACTCATTTCTATGTTTAAACATTAGTGTCAAGATCTCTTAAAAAATTAGACTTATTAAAATATAAAAATAATCTAAATAATATTAATAATTTTGGTTTATTTTAATGTAAATGCCTCATTGATTATAAAGTATAATTAAAAGAGATACAGACCGTATAAATATATATTTTTAAGAAGATCTGTATCCACGCTCAGTGGCGTCATTTGGGGGGGGGGGGGGGGGGTGGCAAGGTGGGCATTTGCCCCCCCTTGTCATTAGCGGGCTACTATCGGGCCGGTCGACTTGGCCGACCCGGGCCGGGTATATGGTGCTAGTTTTGGGCCACAAGCCCGCAAAAATGATTCATAATATTCATGTCATTGCTAAATAAAATATAACAATGATTTCGTGGCTCGTACTAATTACGTAAATAGTTATAAGGTATCTGACATCTGTATTCTACATGTGCAGTTGTGGACTGGACGAGCGGGGTACCGGGTTTCCCGCCTTCCCTGTGGGCCGCTGCTCGTATAAAATATATATTTATTAATATTAATGTGAAATTATTAATTAAAATGATATCGAATAACTAATAAGTAATGGGTAAGTATATAATATTATTCAGCATAAAAACCCAGATTTCTGATTAATTTAAAATGCGTGACTGGCTTGTGTTCGTCCGGTTAGGTTAGCTGTGGAGAAGGAAACCGCTTTACTGATAAATTTAAATCAAGCTGTTGATATGTTTGGAGCTATGAAAACAAGAAGATATCCTGTTACTGCCTAACATTTAAATTTTAAGCAATTTAAAAAAAACTATAATTAATGATAAATATATAATAATGTATTGTATCTGTATTTTTTGTTTTATTTTTTGTTAATACCATTAAACTCATATTTGGTGCAAATAGGACATAAATTGGGGTAAAATTCCCCTTAAAATATGTCATCATATAGTAGCTAATAGCATTGACTATATGTTGTTTACTCAATGCTTAATACTAAATACTAATAGGTAAAATTGGGTATCCCTCAACATATTATATTTTATATACCTATGTATTAGTTAGTCATTGTTATCTTTCAAAAATGTGTGTTATTTATGCCTAGAGTAACCACAGTTATCTCAGATAACTAACTTATATGTATATAAATATAACTATGTAAGAATGCTGTTTGTATTGAGATAAAAATGTAATTGTCAGCGAGCGGTTTTTTTTTAAATTATGGACCGGTCAAAACTTTTGGCCCCCCTTTTTCAAAACTTGAAATGACGCCACTGTGTTAAATTGAGATAAAATTTCGTTTTGACTTCTGGTTTTTACTGTCGGGTTTGTAAAATTGTCCAGAGCAGTAAATTGAACGAATATTTAAGCATTAATAAGTCGCAAACGGATTACTCAAATTAAATTCTGTAAACGTTAAAATTATTTTTTTCGGTATGTTTATAGATTTTTGTTATAGAAAATAGGTATTGCCATTTAAAAATCGAAAGTTGATAGTGTTTTATAAAATAAGGAAGGAAGTTAAAATTATCAACATTGTAACACAGTGTAAAATAGTAAAATCTAGAAAGTTAAAAAAAAATTATTTTAAAATTCCTTATACTTCCCGAGATATTAACTGGTTTACGATAAAAAATCACCCTGTATTATAAATAATATACTCTATATATACAGAGGTGTTTCCATTGATTTTTTTGAGAGTATACTATATCATTAAATATAAACATTTAATACGATAAAAATATTTGTCTTATGGTTTATTGGAGTAAAACCGGTAAAGAGCGTGTCAATAATATGGAAAAAATTTTAAGCCAAATTTTTTATATATCTCATTTATACTACGTATATTTCGTCAGTATAATAATGGTATAATATCGATCATGATTAAGAGCATACGCAGTATACCCATAATATTGAAAAATAACCTTGAGAGTATACGGCGTATATGATGTAGTATACCCTATGAGAACCATTCTTGTATATATATATATAATAAAAAGAAAGATGGTATGTGGCAACGTTCTGCAGGAACCTATATTAGGTGTCTAAAGTCACTGTAATGTGTGTGTTGAATTTGAATTCCGTGATATACAGGCTCTTGAACCAAACTTAGACTAAAATTAAAAGTAAATAAATGTTCCTTCATTTGTTTTAAAATGAAAAATGTATCTTTATTTTATAAACATTGCTTTACAATGTGTGGCTCACCTCGAATTAAATTAATAAATTTGCGGCTCCCAAAGTTAAGGTTAGTGGCCACCCCTGTTGTATATGAAAAAGGATTCTGAGCAATGACGTTCTATCAGCTGTAGCTGTGTATTTGATAATATTATTATGATTAAAGAAATTCATTTCAGTATTAGACATTATAGTACTAGTTGATACATTTTGTCAAAATTCTAAATTCAAACGCTCATAAAAATTATTGTGGATTTACGCTTAACTTTTTTTACTAATAGCAACTTACGAAGAACATAGTATTTTATTTTTAAGTTTTTGACTGAGTGAACATTTTTCATCTAAATTAATTGAAAAAATTCTAATAATAATTGAAAATTTTTAATGCATATAAATAACTCAAAACGAGTCAAAATATCTTGAAAATGTTTTAATGTACCTATAGAAAATGCTAATACTAATAATAATTAATAACAATTTTACGTACTCATGGTAACTATTTTTAGAGTTACACACTAAAACCAAAATAGATTTTGGTCATAATATAAATCTACAAAATAGCCAATTTTTTTTTAAACCATGGTAAGAGGAAGGTTATCAGTCACATTAAAAAAACTGCAGAACAATATCTGCATGTATACTTTGAATTAGAACTATTGATTTTCTAATTGTTTGACATAATAATATAAAGTTGTATATTATACATTGGAACAACTATAAGACGAATTTTCGATAATTCGAAGGAATGCCTTGGCCCCTGCCTTACAATATATGATATGTTTGATTTCCTTAAGTTGAATTTTCGATAACTCAAACTTTTTCACCCCTAACCGATTCGAGTTATCGAGGTTCCACTGTAATCATTTTTATGATAGTACGTATTGACAACTTTGTTGTGTCAAGCAATCGAATTATAATTTGTTTTACTTTTAATAGTTTTGCTGGTTTTAGTTTTATGATGTGATGATGTCTGAATTAGATTCTATTGGTTTTCCAATGGTAATCCAAAATCAGATCAATAAACTTTCACTCAAATATTACAATATAATATACACAATACATATTTTTATGATTACATATTACATATTTACATTACATTTTAATAATTACAAATCAATTTCAAACTATACTTTAGTTTGCAATGAGTTATAAGCAAGGAATTAATTGGCTCAACAATTAAAAATAATGTAATAATTATAGACTTTAATATTCTTAAAATTTTAAATTGTAAGTAAAAATCTTATTGAAAAAAACAGTCCATTTTTAGGAGTAGAATATAGGCAAAACCTAGTCTATGAAGACTAAAGTTGCGGTGTGACGGTTGTATATTTGCGTGTGTTTATAAATGACCAATGGTCATTACTCATTAGTGATGCTTTCGCATTATACCATGTACATTGTACACAAATAATGAATAACTAATAATAACAATAATTTATTTATCTATTTATTTATGTTGTATATGAACGGGTATATTATACCCTTTTACAAATTATATAAAGAAAACATATCAGATAAAAACTAAAACTAGATATGACGTGTAGTAAAACCTAACAAAAACAGATAAAATAATACTGAATTAAAAGTAATATTTATATAAAATTATAGTTATAATAATAATAATAATATATATATATATATATATATATATATATATATATATATATATATAAATGTAAATGTAAATTTATGTTTAAATATAATTTAAGAGAATAATTAAAATGTTTAGAAATGTATTGAGATATTATTATTATTATTATTATTCATTGAGATGGCTGTGCTTGGTGATTCAAAGCCAATTTTGTTATGTTTGTTTTAAAGTCTGTAAGATGAAAGCGTAAGTCTCCTTTTTTGGTGATGTCAAGTCAATTTATTTTTTTCGATATTAGATTCGTCACCGCATTGAATCCTCGCTCAATGAGGTAAGATGAAGGAAAGAAATAAATAATTTTTGTACGGCAGTCCACAGTCCAGGATAGATTTGACTGATAGTAGACTGGATCTAAAATTCTTTGAGGTATTCAGCATTCTTAAAACTTGATTCTAATATCTCGTTGGTAGAAATTTCAAACAGTTCTTCTTGTTACTGTAATTTTTCTGAATCAATATTTACAAAGGGATTTATGACCCATTGAAGAACTTCCAGGTATAAAATATCTTAAAAACTTTGTGAAAAATCTTTATCCATAGACTGAAGGCATTGACATTAAATTTGTATGTCGTCAAACGAGATTGTACTGTTCTTGTGTAGATTTGAAAGGATTGGAAACTGGCTAAACTCGTTGTGACAAACTTTTGCTTCCATAAAGTTAGATTATTTGGAAGACAGAAATAGTAAATTTAGTTGTTATGTCGTCGCCTTGAAGTTGCAAATTGATGCCATTGAATTTTGAGAATAAATCGGTCATATAAGTGACAATGCCCCCTTATCGCCCAAAAAAGCTCACAGCTCCCCTGCGTCTGAAATTGTAAACAGAAAACTGGTACGGTATTTATAAACGTGGAATACTGGTATGATCCACAATAGTCAAGGTTTCTCAAACTCAGATTTTAGAATATGTTATACCTATGGTATGATTAACGCTTTAGTATTTTTACCCCTTATTGAAGTAATAGATAGAATGGTTTATTTACATATACATCGACATCTGTACAATTGTTACCATTACTAAATTATTTTGACGAAACTTATATGTTAGTGTGAAGTCTGGGAGCCCAATATTTTGTCCCCACTTTTGGAATGTGCATGAAATTACTTTAAATAATGGCAACAGAACAAATAATGTTTGTGAAGGTTGGAATAGCTATTTGAATAAGCTTGTAAAGTTGTAAATAATCCATCTTTTTGGTTAGTAGGTAGTTAAATGTATCTAACAAGATGAAGCGACAACGCGGATTGAAAGAACACACAATACAAATAATACCTTAATGCCTAAAAGTTCAAAAAAACAAAATAGTTTGCAAGACAAACTACATAATGAATGTGAGAGCTATTTGAATAAAGATATTAATTTAGGACAATTTTTAAATAATATAGCTAAATGTACGAAATAGTCGTTTATATTTATTAACTATTATTATTTTGATCAACTATTTTGTATGAACTTATTTGTGTGCTTTGTTCATTTTTATTTCTAAATTATTTTTTTGTTTTCAACGTATTATTTAAATTTAACTTTTTGACGATGGTAATTTATCAAAACTATAAATAAACATTGTAAATTTGTAAAAAATTTAAAAACATCTTAGGACCCCTGAAAATTAAATTTTGAAGAGTACCAGTATTCCACGTTTTTGATTTCTTTTGTTATAAATTCTATGGACCGTACCAATATTCCGAGCATCGTCTGAAATGTGCTCACCTCAATTTATTGGTAATTTCCATGTGTAATGTGGACAAATTAGCGAAAAAATGTTAAAAACTATTTTTATTTTTTTAGGATTGATTATACCTAGTTTGTTTTAGAATTTGAGAAATGTACTATATCTATTTAAACACTGTTTCAGTCTACAGTTGTACAAACCAGATAAATATTTATATTTGTGCCATTGCATTTACATCATACCTATATGTATTTTATATTTTTATGTATAAAAAATAATTAAAAATTAAAATAAATGAAACGAAACGTTCAGCTTTATCTTAAAAAATATAACTTAGCGAAATCTGGTTTTTATCTCGGGAATATAAGTTTTGATAAACTTCGAAGGTTGCAAAATCAAAAAAGTTTTAATCGTACAAAGAAAAGACGTATACTTTACTTACTATAACTTCAACTTTTTGATTTATATTCATAATACATACGCAAGTATTAAACATATTATGAATAATTTAAAAAATGTTAATATTACTTAATATAATTTAATGTGGTTGAATCTAAATAAATTATTAAAACCGAGAATTTTTGTTATTTAAATATTTATACAATATACATATTTTCTAAACATAATATAACGTGTATGTCCGATATGTATGGGTGTAACGGTTCAAATTATGTTCAATAAAATACTAATATATATTATTTATGTATTAACAAAATACTTATTTCTGAGGATAATGCTAAAAATATAGCACAGAGTATTTTGAAAGACGATATTAGGTAGGTAGGTAGTCTATATTTTTATTTTTAAGTATCGTTTTCATTTTTTTTATATTTTGAATGAAAGCATACATTTTTAATAGGTATTATATTCCTAATCAGGATATTCTACCAAAAATATCTATGTATAATAAATAAAAATCAAATTTCATAGGAGTATATTATGATAAATCATGTATAAGTATTTAAAACTAAGATAATGTGTGGAATATATTATTAGATCGAATTTTGCCACTTATATACTCTCAGAAAAAATATTTACAAAAACATTAATACTTTTCGAGAAAATTAGAGTTTATTATGAAAGTAATCAACTTATATCTTATATTATAGTACATCGAAAAGATTCATTAAGCACGCTCACCCCTTTTTTTCTTAACAATAAGTTATTAAAAATCTGATTTTTGGCATTTATAATTAGGAATTATTAGAATCATATTCTCACGTTATGATTTTTTTGTACTCTCAACGTTATAAAATAATTTATTTCAAAACGTTTTTATGTCGGCAATGGAAAATTAAACTTCTTACGGAAACTATAAAACCAATACAACATTGGAACACTCGAATATACTTACCTATATTACGGTGGTATATATTATTATTATATGAATAAATGTAAAACTTGTTTTTAAAATACTTTCTAATCTGAATGAATACGAGGTAAAAAAAAAATACAATATATAATATTATAATTCATAGATAATTTATATATACTACCAATAAACAATAAATATTCAATGATTAAATATGTATAATCATGGCATTTGGATTTGCATAATATACAATATACATTAAACCGTTTAGGTATATTTGATTGGTGACCGAATGTGGTTCTATTGTACAATAATAACCCAACCACATCAACCTATAATCTTCTACCGTTGTATAGAATCTATATTATATATAAAAGGCTTTTGGGAATGTATATTGTATGATCGAAGTTTTTAAAGACTCTAAAAACTACTCGACAAATTTTATCGAAAATTACAGAAATTATACTTAGGAAAGTATTAATTTTAAACTTTATATAGAGTTATTTGAACATCAGATAGATGGTGTAGAATAAACTATTTTTTTAAAACATTTTTGTTGATTACATACCATTTTATATCATAGTAGTTAGATTTAAAACGAAAATAATAACAAATATATATTTTAAATATATATTCATTTTCACAGCGGGCCAAACGTTATATCTACCTAATTCTCGTAAACTCCCAATTAGCAGCGTTATTTCAATTCTTTTCCGGGTGTACGAAATTTTAAACAGGCCAATTTTAATATATCACCAAGCAGTTTTAAAAAGTTTATACCAATATATAATATATATATATTAATAATATCATCTCCTTCCTTTAGGTAAATAATCTTAATTTACTCATATCAACTAGGTAATGTACTTTTCAAATAGTTATAAATTCAATTTATCAAAAGTTTATACGCAACTAAAGCAACCAACTGAAGTAATTACTACTTTTTGGAAAATAGGAAAATGTGGTACAAATGAATGTACTTAAATTCCAAAATACATATAATATATATCCATACAAAATATTCGAATATCACATTTTTAAATATTTAAAATTAGTTTTTAATATTAGTGATTTACTGGTTATTACCTATGCGTTTACTGCCTCTTATAAATTGATATTACTACAGGCATCTTGTTTCATCTCATATAACCATCAGAATAGATCATTTAATCTGTTATCACCCAAAGTATTTTGTAAATAGTCTTTAACTTGTTTGAAATACGAAAAAAAATTCATTAGAAGCTGTTGATATTGTCATATTGATAATTTTAATAAAATAGAGATTATTTTAAAGATTCATTGAAAGCTTCAAAATAATCTCTAAGACTTGATCAAACAGTCAAGGCAAATTTAAGACTTAAGGCTAATATAGTTATTGGTTTTGATTCTTGTTTACTTTTTCAAAAGAGCCGATGATATATTATCACTCTTCAAAAAATATATATTAAACGCCAACATCAACTTGAAGTTATATTCATTAAAAGAGTTACTATATTTTACTGTTCCTCTCAACGAATAAGACCACCTGTAGCAACTAGCAAGAACTATTATTCGAATAAAACAATTGAGTCATTTATGGATAGTTGCTTTATGAATAAAACACGTCTCACAGCCGTGGTATTTATATAAGGATAATAAGGATAAATTTGACATCAAAGTTTATATAAAAAATTAAATAAGCACATGCCATAAAAAATAAATTATATATTACCCACACTAAAATATATACATGTTATGTATATGTTTTATTCATATTTAATAGTCAGTTAAAACAGCGCATAACAGCATCAGCGGTGGACCAATATTATTATTAACACTATTAAGTTAGTGGCATGCCGTCACACACCACGTCCTCTCAAATAACGCCCCTGTCACAAATGTGCAATGCCCACCTTGGCCAGATTTGTCTTCAAAGTTATACGTATTTATGCACTAGCACAGATATTCCAGTGAACTGAGGCTTGAGGTACACTAAAACCAAAATACACAGAGTGTTGTATATTTTTATTATTGTTTATTTTTTACGGATGAAGTCAAGTAATACCATTGATGCAAATAACGTTAGAAATTTGGGGAAAGGGAGGCTGAAGCTTTATCATAATAATATTGAATAAGCTTAAAACAAATTTATGATATGTTTAATGGAGGGAGGAAGTATCGAATGAATTTTTCGGAAACTTAGCCATTTAAGCCCTCCTCCTATTTACACCAATTATAGTAATACTGCTAGTAGTATTTGAACATTTTTCAATATATATATATTATAACTACTATATTTACAACTAATAACTTCTGTACAGTGAAGTAAAATCGATATAAGATCAATCCACTATAACTCGTATAGGTGTGATGGAAATACAATAATAAGTAGGTGATAAACGGTATCGTAATATTATGCAATGGCGAATTACAGGAACCTGCAAAGTTGAGAGTAGGTACACGCTAGACAAATAATTTAGTGCTGTTGAAACTTAAGTCGAAATATGCTTATTTGCAGTAATCAATGACAGGATGAATATTATTTTGAATTTTCATTAAATTGAAGATTTTCAGATAACGGCCATAATGTAACATATTCAGCATATTCCATATGGGAACTATAATATATCTCATTAAATTTACGATTAACGTTTCTAATAATATATATTATCATAATAATACATATATGTACATATATGTACATATACCTAACTGTAAGCTATAATGAATGTAATGCGTAGGTAGATACATAAGTATTTCATATTTTCTCTGAACTGCATAATTATAGATTTCATTGGATATTACTAATATTAGACACAAGTAACATACAATTATTATGCGCTATACATAATATAACGAGTTAATATAATATTTTAAGCTCGCCAAATAGGTACTAAGTATAGGTAGGTACAAATAATACAACATCGTGTTCGTTTAGATAAAAAAATAGAATTTTATGAACAAATAGAATAGAATAATATTAGAGAAGATAAAATATATAATGGTTGTGTTACATATAATATATTATATACTTATTCTATATATGTACCAATTGATTATTGAACGAATTATAATTATTGTTCATTTGGCAAATTCGGATTAGTATTATTAATTATTATAGTAATTATTAGGGCTCGGAAGTTGTAGGAGCTAAAAAAGGTAAAATATGCATGCAAATATGAACGAAAAAATTGCAAAATATGCATTAAAAATGTTAAATATGCAAAAATATTATTCTGAATTCCAAAAATATACGCACTTCACCTACTAACAATACGACGTCTAAAACGAAACTGTTACTGTCAAACATCAATCGTGTACAATCAACAGAAACGATAAACGAAGAAACCATAATTATATTTACGATAACTTATCGATAAGATAGTACTACAAATAAGTATTTTGGCATACTAGCGTGATACTTGGAGTACATCACTGTTATTAACTCCGTAATTGACTATGGCGATGACAATAAATACCTTCGTTGGTCATTTTGAGTTTTATATTTAATATTAGTTGAAATGAACAGGTTAAGAAAAAAATCAATTATTTTTAGAAAAATATGAAATATGCATAATATGTGTATACAATTAATGAAATATGCACTTTTTAGCTAAAATTGGAAAAATATGCAAAATATGCATTTTAAATTATAAATTTTTTAACTCGCAATTGTATATTTCAAATTTTTAGCTAGGTCTGCTATAAATTGAGATCATACAGAACAATATGCAATTCCTACAACTTCCGAGCCCTAGAATTATGAATAGATAAATATATTAATTTTTATTAGATAATATACCATATATATACAAAGGCATAATAAGAATATGACGTGATACAATATAATTTAGAAAAACATGAATAGAGTGAAGGAAAAGATCATCCAGTGATTGCACTTCCTTTTGCTTAAATATAATTTGATATATTTTTTTTAAATTAAATTAAATTAATTATTATTATTATTATTATTAGATTCTGAGCGGAGCGATGAATTTATTGATCATACAATGATGCGTGTAATGTTTTTTGTGTCTGTGTAGAGTGTACACGATAAGTTTTCGAAATAATGTTTCGATTTTCAACTTCAGTAGCTTTTCAGAATAAAAAGTGAATTTAGTTGGTTTATTTTGATATTATTCAAAAATGAATAACTGTAAAAACTTTAAATTTACTAATAATATATTTATTTTATCAATTCCTATACTTGATAAAATTTTAAAAATATTCCAACAATCTTTAAGTTATTTATAGACATTTGAAATTTTCCGTTTTTTTTAGTTTTTTATTGTATACATGTCGAAAAAATTGTATTTATTGGGTTGGAAAATATTAAAAATACTTAGGCACGTTGTTTTTACAACTATTTAAAGTTCAAATCTTGACAAAATGTATTTACCTAATTATAAAATAATAAATTCTTTAGTTGTTAAAAATTTATAAAACGTTTAAATTGTATAGTTAATGATTGAAAATTTAAATAAGGTTCATGTAAGTAGTTAATTCTGCTACAAACTAATCTAAAAACTATACAAACACAGTTTCTTTTTATAGTTATTTTAAGTTAAAATTTGGATGAAATTCCACGAATATCACATTTAGTTATATTGTTGTAAATTAAAAATATTATTTGTGGATACTGAAAATGTCTAGAGTATACTTTATATCCTAATTTAATACTTAATGTCGTTGCATTATACTAAAAATGTATAATAAATTGTATATACCTTCTATGAATGACTGAATGAGTCGGGTACAATATGGTGAATCTGATTTGATTAATTTGAAATTTATTTTATTGATACTACCTAACCTACATTTTTTTTTTTTTTTTTGAAATAATAACAATATAATTAACATAGTATAATATATCCTAGACTGACAAACCATCTACCCTCAGCATCATTTTTCGACTTTTCGTATACAATAATATCATATCATTGAATTCAAAATTAATATCAACCATTACAGTAACCCACTTGTAATCTACTACACAGCAAAACGATATCCACTTACCCGCTTTAAAAAATTTTTTTTCGTTAATCGTTAAGAAGATCTTTGCAATAATTTCTTTTTAGACACCATGTCAAATTTCCAAGAACCGTATGAGTGGCTAAGCCAGATATTAAAAGGGTTAGGGTGAGAATGTAGTTTGATGAAAAAACTTAACAGTACGTTTTAGCTTCTTCATGAAGGGTTTTGATTTTTAAGTCAAAATGAAGGGTAAAATTAGAAATTTAAAATGGGGCATTGGTGATGGAGCGTAGTATTTTGTTTTGAATGGTTTATATTTTATTAAGATTGGAATTTTTGACATTTTCCCAAAGTTGTAGACTATATGTCCACTTAGCCTTAATTAAGGATTTGTAAATGAGCAGTTTATATTTAATTTAGTATATTTTTTTGATAACAATATTTTCAGCAATTGAACATGCGTATTTAAAGAGAGTTTTGTCCCTTACGTGCTGCGCACAGGTGAGACGCCGATCAATGGTTAGCCCTAGGTATTTTACCGATTGGGATGAAGGGATAGGTATGTCATCTAAAGTGGCATCAAGATAGGAGGCAAGGCTAAGAGTAAAAGAAGTGTGAAGCGATTTAGATTGGTATACTTTGACTCTCAATTTATCATAAGAGTTTGATACTAAGTTAAGGTGATGTTATAGATTTTGGAAAGCAGAAATTGAATCTTCATGTATTGATATAGTTGCTTTATGATCTGCAAACTCTACCATAGTAGTGTTTAAAGAGGTTAGTTGATCAGCAGCATATATATATAATATAGAATTGGTGACAGCATGTCAACCTGTGGAGCTCGTGCAATGTTTGAAAAAGAGGAACCAAACCTGACTTGAAAGTGATGATCAGTTAGATATGACTTAATCAGCAAGTATTAGGTTCGTGGAAAGAAAAGTTTTAATTTATAAAGTAGCCCTTCATGCCAGATACGGTCAAACACTTTAGATACGTCGAGAAATACACAGGAACAGTATTATTTTTTTCAAGTGAAAAAGATATGGTATCGGCTAACCTATGGAGGTGATGTGTTGTAATGTAGGATGCACGAAAACCAAATTTCATGTTAGGAAGCACATTACTAGAGTAAATGGAAGGGAGAATTCTTTTGAGAATTAGTCTTTCGAATATTTTAGCAAATAAGAGTAGAAGGCTTATGGGTTAATAGGAAGATGGTAGATCGGGAGGCCTTTCTGATCTAGGGCAGTGGTGGCAAACTCATGGCACGCGTGCCAAAAGTGGGACATTTATAAAATTTTGATGACACGCAAAAAATTAAAAGTGTGAAAAATTATGATATTCGTAAAATTTTGCTTCTAAAAATTTCAAAGAAACAAACTATAAACATTTTAAAAATTATAATATATTACATTATAGCCCATAGGTTACATACATCTTACATATTTTGTTGAAGATAATTAACATAGGTACAAAATAATATAATAATTAATAATATAATATCTTAAACATTTATAATAATATTATTTAAAAAATATAAAAATGTATTTATTCAGATATAAAAGATATGTAAAATATTTCATATAAATATACAACAAATATAGGTACATGTTAAATTTATTGAAAATAATATAATAATAGTATAATTCATAATATAATATATTTCATAAAAGATATTATGTAAAATATGTAGTATACATGTATAATATTGTTTAAAAAATATAAAAATGCATTTATTTAGATATTTTTTAAATAATATTATTATAGATGTTTAAGATATTATATTATTAATTATTATATTATTTTGTACCTATGTTAATTATCTTCAACAAAATATGTAAGATGTATGTAACCTATGGGCTATAATGTACCTATTATATAAATTATAAATATACCTATAATATGATAAAAGACTGAATTTAAATCAAATATTAATTTGGAGACTTTTTTTCCGTGGGACTTTTTACCGGGGACTTTTTTACCGGAGACTGTTTCACCGGGGACTTTTTTTAGAGACTTTTTTTTCCTAATATCGAATTTTGGTAACCTACCCTATTATCGTATTATTTACACAAAAAATGAACGCATTTCAAATATTCAATTTCATATCATTCAATTGTAAAGACATACCTACAAAGGTAAATAAATTGGCTGAATAGTTTCATAAATAACATCTTATAAGCATATTAAATTATCATGATCAACGTCATAATTCTAAAGATAATAAAACTAACCACTTCAGACTGCTGAGACTACCAACAGACAA
Organism: Diuraphis noxia; assembly: GCF_037042655.1. Taxonomy (NCBI): domain Eukaryota; kingdom Metazoa; phylum Arthropoda; class Insecta; order Hemiptera; family Aphididae; genus Diuraphis; species Diuraphis noxia. Next base: position 39,516,175 of record NW_028301711.1, on the reverse strand, counting down.
TAATAAATATGGGCATTTAGAATATAGAAATAATGTTCTTACATAAATCTGATAAACATTGTTAAATTGTTTAGAAGTCAGTTAAATTAAATATAAATATATTCATATATCATTAACGATGATGGATGCACCACAGCAAATTTTAGCCTCTGTTACGTCGAGTCTCCCAGCGGCAGTAGCTGGAATTCTCTCACCAGTCGCCGGGATAAAATGAAATATCCTTAAAGCAAGACAAAAGGCAGCGGGAGCTATGTCTTTCCCCATTAACATCCATGATTTACTGATTCCCGACAAATACACTTATACGGTGGCTGGAGATAAATTTCTTCAATTCGACAGCGGTGCTTCAGATAATAGAATTATTATGTTTAGCACGCAAAAGAATTTGGATCTGATGACCATTGGTACGCTGATGGTACATTTAAAACGTCACCACCATTATTTAAGCAAGTTTTTACAATACACGCGATTAAGTATAATAACGTTCTGCCAACGATTTACGCGCTGTTGCCGGATAAATGTCAAGATACGTATTCGCGTGTATTGGATCAACTGAAGCTGCCTAAACCAGGACTGTCTCCAGTCAGTGTTATGACTGATTTTGAAAATGCCCAGATAAACGCTTTTTTCCATAATTGTCCAGACATCAGGAACAGAGGTTGTTTTTTTCACTTCAATCAATGCATTTGGAGAAAAATTCAGAAAATCGCTGACATTCGATCCAAATACGAGGATAAGGATGATCCGGATTTTGCATTGAACGTGCGAAAGTTTGCCGCTCTTGCATTTGTTCCAGAGCCCGACCTAGTTACAAATGTGAAGGAATGTATCGGGGAAACGGACGGTTACAGCCGCCGTATGGACGAGGTCAGTATACCGCGGCGCGTGACTCACAAGAAGCGGCCACTGTGTGTCAGTCTCCGACGGATAGGGTTGGCGGCAGCTGTGGAAACCGGCGTCTAGATTGTCCGGTGGAGCGCTGCAACTACTTGGCCCCTGGTACTTTATGCGGCATATGTTTGCAGTCGGGACGACGTGTGTGCGGCTGCTACCTGCGACTCTGGTACTCTGAGCGTATTGAGAATATGTCGTCTATTTTGACGGCGCGTTACAGCGGGGCACTTGTTGAAGGTTGTGAGCGGTGGTCGATGATTGGTGGCTATGTGGTGGTGGTCCTGAGTAACTCAGACCTGAGTTGAATTGCGCCTGCGTTTGTCGTTCAAGTTATTCTGTTGGTTGTCGGCGATCTGTAGCGGCTTCGTGGGTCGTCTGATTCGTCAGGTCTTATGGTCTTCGTTCTTTCTAGTGTTTGAGTTGTTGACGGTTCAAATGTTGAAAGAAGATTGATGTCAGTGCTTGCTTTGCTTTGGGGGGGGGGGGGGGGATGGCTATGCCGTTTACTATACTTGCGCCTCTATTAGTGAGTGAAAGTTTGAAGATTTATTGGTTCATCCGTGAGGTTATCCCTAAATCGGTTTGGGTAGTTTTTTGGTAGTAGGAAGAGTATGAATTTTACCTAGAAGTCTAATGTGATCATGATCTGAGAAGGAGCTTTTGTAGAACATTGATTTGGATTAATACCGAATAGAGGTTAGGATGGATTCGAAGTTTACAGATTTAAAGAGAACCGAATTTTTGACGAAGGTGGGCATATCCATTATTGTACGTATACCGATATTTTGAAAGGATTCGATACGCCTTCAATGTGAAGGACCGATGAAAGGTGCCCATGATAGGCCAGCATATGTAAGAACGGGGGAGACGTATAGTTTTAGAATGCTAAGTTTGGTAGTTAGTGGGATGAAACATGTTCGATTAAGTATGGGGTAGATTATACCACGAATACGCGTGGTCTTTTTAGTAATATTTTGGACGTGCTGTCCGAATTTGAGTTTACGCCCTATTGTAACGCCAAGGTATTCAGCTTGATTGGACCAATTAACTGTGTGGTTGTCAAATAATAGTGGTGATATGTGCGTAGTGTAGAGCGACCGAATAGGATGCCTACAGTTTTGGTTGGGTTAATTTTAATACGCCAGTGGTGGTACCAGGTGAATGCTAGGTTGAGTCGTTGTTGTAATTGTATTACACACGCTTGGGGTTTTTGTCGGAGGTGAAGAACATAGTATTATCAGCGAAAAGTGAGAGGTAAGCTTTTGGAGTCGTTTGTATGTCATTGATGTAGGTCATGCATAGAGTTGGGAATAGGCAGGATCCTTGAGGGACGCCTGCGATTATGTTCCTGGAGGACGATAATGAGTCTTCGATTTTAGTGATGATGGTGTGGTGAGCATGAAAGGATTCAATGATTTTAATGATTTCAGACGGAATGTTGATTTAAGAAAGTTTGTAAAGAAGACTTTTGTGCCAGACTCGATTGAAGGCTTTTTCCACATCGAAAAGCTCAATACTTTTATTTAAATAAATACTGTAGCCAATTAATCTTGTTCTCTTAAAAATTGAGGAAAAAAATGTAAAAGCAAATGCTCTAAGTAATTCCATAAACCAATATCAATTTATTATTAATCTTTTTGTTTTGAGCAACATGCATTCCACGACATACAACTTGTCTGAAATGCTGAAAGAGAAAAACATTGACATTTTACACGGTTTGAAAAGTGTGATAAATGTTTTGGAGCTGCTGGAAAAATAAAGATCAAATTTTGAGGATAACATCAAAATACTGTATATCCAAATAAGAGAATTGGCTGGCAAAAACGATATTAAAGAATAATTCTCAATAACTTGTCACCTTAAAGAATTCCGTTGTATCGTACCTTATAGCTCAGAATAAGAGTACCTACTATCGGCAAACAGTATATTTACCTTTCCATGACGATTTTTGCAGCGCATTGAATGAACGTTTCAAAACTCATAAGGAATTAATCTCATCATTACAATGCGTTCTTCCAAAATTTCACTTAAAAAGTGAGTTTTCATCACTTGATTCTGAAAATTTATCTTTCAAAGAAATCGTGCAGAGTGAATTCATGTTGTGGAAAAAGAAATGGATAAACGCAAAAGTTGTAAACCTGCTAAAACAGCTAATCTGCTCTCTAGAAAGATTTGACAAGAACTTATTTCTCAATATGTATACCCTTTTAAAATTTTTGGCAGTTCTGCCCGTTTCTGTTGCAACTTTCGAGAGGAGTTTTTCAACCTCGAGAAGATTAAATACGTATCTGAAAAATACAACATCTGAAACCAGATTGAATGGATTGGTTTTGCTATCCATTCACAGATATATTTATCTAAGCGATAAGAAGTTCTTAATAAGTTTGCAAGTGTGCCGAGAAATCTCGATTTGGTCTTGTAATTTTTTTTATAAACCCAAAATCATGTAGGTATTTAATTAGGATTTGTTTATTCTTGTACGATTATTAATTATATGTATTATATTAGTATTGATTGTATTCTGGTTTAATTTTGAGTGACTCTAATAAAAAATTGTTTATTAAAATGTAGAGTTTTAACTTTTTTTAAATTACGATCCATTAAAAAAATGAATGAGTTTCTTATTACTCTGATAGTATAAAGACTAATGAGAGTTGAAAAGTCTTGCAGTATTCAAGCAATTTTTGTCCAAATAGTGTGTCTCTTCCCTCCTTTCCCCTCCGAAATCAAAATATATAATCAGTCCCCTCCGAAATAAAAACCTATTTACGTCACTGACATATATACCTATTTATATATATTATAGATTTTATTCATAATACTACGTAATTGGCTATGAAATGTGTATTGAAACCTTAGATAAATATCATATTATATAAATATTAATACATTTACGTTCAATAAAAGTTATTAATAGCATGTCAGCAGGATAATAACTTCAGTTTTGGTTTAAGAATATACATACTAAAATGGTTATTCAATTACAATATTCAAGTATCCAATTGCTTAGTGGTCTACTATTTTGCGTTTGATTATTTTTTAAATTAGATTTTATAAATAAAAATTTATTTATAATGCAAAATTTTATAATTGGAACTATTTTCATTATTATTATAATAATAAAATATTGATCTTTAAAAAAAATTTATTCTGATCCAAATAATGTCATAAGAACAAATAGAGAGATCCTTTAGACTTTGGAGACTCATCGCTCAAAAATAGTTCTTACATTTTTCAGTTATTTAATATTACTATAGTAGTGCTTCACACCTCATCCACTCTAAAAAAATCTTAAACGATATTTGCGCCTATGAAAAATGTAGAAGAATCTTTGGTTAATTTTTTATGCACCTATATTAGTTTAATTAGTATTAAACATTAGAGTTTTTATAGAGTAAATAATAATCTAACAGTTAACACAATATTATATTATTATTACATTTATAACAAACACATTTTTTACCAATGAATTTTTAAACACTCTTTAAAATTGCATTAAGACAATAAAACTGTCTGTTTTTATCGAGATGAATGTACAGGTTATCTTTTATCTGTAATTTAAAAAAATACTATATTTCTACATCCCTAAGTATCTATTATCTCGGCTTTGCAAAGAATCTATATCATTTTTGGAGTATCATTGTACAACGTTGCAAATAAATATTCTTGGTCTAATCATTTTTTTAATATAAACGTATAATAGCCCAAGACTGCACTAAATATTTTTAAATTTCACAATAACTTGTGTAGGTAGCACAGGTGGTAATTAAAAAAAAAAAAATAATTACCTTCTTTTTAATCGAGTTCTCTCATATTTTTCTCTGTATAAACTTTTAAGTGTTAGAATTCAATATATTGTTTACTTATTAATTTCTTACGATTCTAACATTGAATTGACTTCACTAACTTAATTTTTTAATTAAATTGTCCCGATTTTTACAATAAATGATTATTTGGTAGTTAAAAATGTATTACATTTTTAATAAAGCTGGAATAATTAATCAAGTCAATCTCGTGTAAAATTTTCTATAATTATATCATATGTATTCACTTTATTTTTCAAAAATCTACCCTTATAATTTTAATGTAAATTCATTACAAAATAATTTCCAATACGCAATACAATTACACAATTTATTTTTATTTTACAATAGTGTTTTAAGTGTTTTGATACTATGTGATTAATTGTTCATTTCATAATAATTTAGAAAAATACATTTTTGTTTATTTTCTAAGGATGGCCTATGGGTTATGACAAGATTTTTTCTTTTTCTTTCAAGTCCGAATCTTTATTACATTCTTATGTCTAATAATTCAATACACTTGAATTCTGTATACACGTCAATTGATATTCTGCCATTTGGTAACATAATCCAACGCATAATATTATACTCAACATTGGTGGTAGGTATACCATACATTACATTTTGTTTTTGGGTGTAAAAAAACAACTTAACATTGGTTTTGCAATTATATATTTTATTATAATTCTTATATTAAAACTTTTTGAACTAAACAGAGATGATTTAGGAAGATTTATAATAACTTTATTTTTGAATTTAAATATATTTGCAGTATATCTATAATTTACAAGATCAATTTGGAATTTCACAATAATATTTTAGGAAATCCCAAAAAACTATATACAATATAAACGCAATTGATCAATTCCAAAAAAATTAATAAATTACAACCTAATTTTATTAATTCGTAAAAAATGGAAAAGTCAATACAAAAATAAATAATTGTACAAAAATATCGAACATGTGGAAAATACGTATGTTTGTGGCACCTAATGCTTTATTAACATTTTAACAGTTTAGCCTATTTCATTATTTACTTACTTTAGACTTTAGTTCATTTATTTCATTTATTTATGCCCGTTTAAAATTATTTAAATATTCCTGATGAAAATTACAGAATAGTTTAGGTACATACATTTATAACTAAATTATCTATATTTCAAAACAATATTTAAATAAGTTTTTAAATTACCAAATTCAACAGTTGTGTTAAAGTGTTATAATGGCTGTTAAGTCATTAAATTATATGTCATTAATAAAATATTTAAGGAGCAGAAGTATTTAGATTATTTTATTTAAATATGTTGTATGATTATAAATTCAAGAGCCATGCTTAAAGTGTTATAATTTACTTATAACAATTTTTAAGATTTACGATTTGTAATTAATTAAATAAAATAATCTGACAACTATGAATCATGTATTACAAGCACAGGTACTAACTTATTATTTCTGACGCGTATATAAAAAAGTAAATAATTAGGATAACTATATTATAAGTGATTGATAAATATTTAGTCTATCATCAGAAATTTGATACAAATAATAATAATTTTTTATTTATTGTTAATTATTCGATGATCTCGGTACGGGTGATGTGACACGCCCAGCGCCCAACCAAAAATGTATTTCAATATTCTCACTCTCATTTAATAATTGAAATGGACTATTCTACATTGAGTAACAATTAATACTATTTAAGAACTGACAACTGATTTGCCTCGAGATCATGAAGTTTCGTTTAAAAAATACGGTAAATAGAGAAATGGACTAACTTTTGGGACATGAAACGTACGCTGACTTTTTAAGCCCGGAGAAGTACAGTAGATAAAAATCAGAGACTTATAAATAACTCAAATTAGTATTAGTAATTGGTAAATAATTAGTAAATATTAGTATTGCAAAAAATAAGATGGAACGATAAAGAACTACGGTAATTCTTTTACGGCGAACAACGTCAATTTGGAACGGTCTTTGCAGTTTGCATCAATATAATAAATTAAATACCATTGTGCCATCAATAAAGGAATTCAAAAGCATCAACCCACGAATATCAGTAGTAATAATGAAAGCACAATATTTTGATATCATATTTGTGAATAGAAATATATTATATACCCATCGAAGAAAAACAAATGATGAACTATGATAACTTAGGGCACACACTAAAATTTATCCTATATAGTGGAATAAGGATAGTATTACTTTAATGGCAAAATTATAAAGGAAAATATTTTTATAATAACGATTGGTAATCCTAGTACCTATATACGCGACTAGGTGAGAATGGACTCGGGATCATAATTTATATACATCGCTAATAATGGAGAACCAATGAGAAGAGCACAATCTTACCACACACAATTGTTTTTTAAAAACAGAATACGAGAAATTAATAAATAAATCGAAACAATATTTTGGATTTTCTCCTAATTGTAAAAATGTAGTTATTAAATATGTCATGAATTTTTTAATAGGAAGATAATATACAAACTTTTGTGGTTTTAAAAAATTGTTATAGAAAAAAAATTACTTGTCATTATTTTTGAAATTTAAAATATAATTTTAAACATGAATAATAATATTCAATGTTTAGTTGGCATAAAGCCATATAATAATATTATATAAACATATTATGTACCTATTTTCTACTGATCCATCGGTATAGGATTACCTAGTGTTAGAAATATCTGCAACTAATGCTTTTTTTTTCCTATACATGAATTTAATTTACTCATTATTTGTTCGAAATTTTCATATAGAAAGTTGTTTGAAGTAGTTTTATATTAATGGATTTTTTTTCTACAAAACAAAGAAATTCTTTAAAACACTTTATGGAACAGTACTTTAAAAGTTTTATATAAATCTTTTCTGTCAATTTGAAATTGGATGCAGTTGTTAGTTTGTTACTAAACAACGATGTTAAAACTTGCCAAAATGTCCTGTACATTTCTATAAACTTGTGATAATAAACTATATTTCTGATAAACTGGCTCTACCTACGAACAATAGTGACAACTGAATTGATTAACTTACGTCTATAATATACCTATCACAAAGTATCAATGTTTTGCATATTTATTGTAGTTCATAACAATATGTTTAAGAAATATATTAGTACTTTTCTATATTAATACAGATTTTCATTAATAATATATTTAAAAAAGAAAAAACAAGTCATGCGAAATAAATGAACTACACAATATAAAGACTGAGTAAGTACCTAAACGTATTTCTAGTTTGAAGTTCTTAATATCCAACTATAGTTTCTAAAGTTTTTTTTATCTTGGTACCTACCAAGGTAATAATATATTTTATATTGTTATTTTTTTTTTTTACTTTCAATAATTATTGTTATAGTTCAATTAGAAATATCAGGTACTCACCATAGTAGGTAGGTTACTACATATATGTTTTATTCTCTGTACTTATATCTTATTCAATTCAACACTGTCATTTTGATATGTAGTTTTTCTGTAGTTGACAGACATCCAATACGACGCAAACGACCTCTTGTATACCTCTTATATTATACATCATTAACACATCGTAATTACATTGACAACTTTATACTCACTGTCATTCTTCAGTGGCAATACGCGTAGGTAGCTCGTGTTATTATTTAGGAAAGGTCATTTACCAATTTATTTTAGATTTTATAATGGTAAGCGAACGGGTACACGAGGTGGTAGTCTATATAATATATAATATGAATTCATATTGATGTTGTTTTGATTGGTTAGCATTGTTAACTTAGCAATAATGCAGTGTACACATAATATAATAATATTACGCGTTAACGTACCCATTTTAAGTTTTCTATTGATATGGAATGCGATATGGTAAAATTAGTTTCACTAAAGAATTAAAACAATTTTATGTAGTTATTACTCGTTAAGTTTTAACTTTTCGAGGTAATATATGTATATATGTATAGTATTGTAATATGTTTGCATTATCGTTCTGCACATTCGACTGGACAAAAATAATCATTCAAATTAATTTAAAAAAACTCCATTAATAATATTTTTAACTCTATTGAATTGTTTATAAGTCATTATAGACTTTTGAACTTATGAATGATGATTGTATTTAAATATACAAAGTGAATGTGATAGGTACCATATTAAAGTTGAAATCAACCATATAGATCCCTACTTCAGTAGGCACTTGTATAAATGTGAAATATGATCATGAGCACAGATTTACAATTCTAGGGACTTACTGATGCTTTTATGATTTTTCTTATTTCAAGCAGTGATCGTATTATATAAAAGTTATCATACTCAACAAAATATTACCGTATAATATATATATATATATATATATATATATATATATATATTAAAATTGCAGTGAACAAAAATTTCAACATTCCATATTCATGTTTTGAAAAATGTAGGAATTATGTAACACTGCAGACGTCTAGAATATACTAAAAAATAATAATATTAAATAATCTGTATTAGTTACTAAAATAAATTATATTTTAGTATACACACATTTTACAAACGCATCTAATATGTTGTGATTATATAGATACTTTCTTTATACTTAATAGAAAATACATATCTTAATGTGTCACTTCAAATATATTTAACTATACCTACTACTTAACTTGTATTTAAGAATATGTCGTTGCTGTTTGGCGTATATTTTAATATGTATTCAAATAAAGCGTAAAAATGACTATTAACATACTTACCAAGTTATTAATCTGTAAACTTAGATCATTGATCAATGACGCATTTAAGTTTTGGTTTCTTTATTCCACGATGACTTAATATTTCATTACATGTACTGAAACATTATCCTCGAAATAGCCAATATAGCTTTGACCTTGAAAATAAAGTCGACAGAGTTTCTGATACTTTCCTCTAAAGTTCTATTAAAAGTTAAAACAATTTGAAAATCGACAAACAAATAATTTAATTTTATAACTATTAGGTGTATATATACGAGTATATATATATGTATATTAGGTATATGAACTATATAACAAGAAAATAATTTCAAGAACGTAACTCTTGGGTATTCAAAGTTTTTAGACTAAAATTGAAATTTTGTTACATATTATGTTACAGATCTGTTATAAAACTATTACATAATATTATGTATATATGTTACATACAATGTCCGGAATTGTACATTTCGCAATTTGTACAGTGATTTTTGTACACATCGCGAATTGTACAATGTTGCTGTACAAAGTAACTAGATTGTACAAGTTTAATTATACAATTCGGGATGTGTGCAATAATCACTGGTCAAATTGCGAAATGTATCTTCATTGTTCAAATCACAAGATTACTGCTAGTTTTAAAGTCTTAATTATTATTAATAAATAAATAAATAGAAATACAGGATATTTTAATATAAAGTTATATAAATTACAATATAATAAGTGGTATGTTTAAAAAAAATTTTCTTAACAAATATTACATATTATAGTATATCATATATAATTAGATGCAACTGGTCTTTACGTATTAGTATACTACAATCATCGAACAAATCACAAAATTTAAAAACATATTATAAAAATATTACAAATTGAATAAAACTACATATTACTGTACAGTGTACATAGTACACATTGTGATATGAAATAAAATACGTGAATCTATAATAAGATGAATAATTTCATCTCGTATAGTCATATGAGTTGTTTTCCAACGTTATGTGGAATCTAACATATTATTAAAGGTATAATGCAATAAAAATGATAAAGTTTATCTAAACGACTTTACGATAAGTATACTGTCGTTGAGTCGTTCAGAAATATAATTTAAACAGATTTTAATACGGACTAGTGCATTGTAATCGGAACTGCTGCAATATTTCAACATATATTAGTGTGATTATAGTATTATACAGTCGGGCAAAATGAGTGAAGTTGACAATAATATTAATTAAAACAATTTTTTTATATGATATAGCCATATAGGTACTAATATGTAATATTTGTTAAGAAAATACTTTTAAAACATGCCACTTATTATATTGTAATTTATATAACTTTATATTAAAATATCCAGTATTTCTATTTATTTGTTAAAAATAATTAAGACTTTAAAACTAGCAGTAATCTTGTGATTTGAACATGAAGATACATTTCGAAATTTGTACAGTGATTATTGTACACATCGCGAATTGTATAATTAAACTTGTACAATCTAGTTACTTTGTACAGCAACATTGTACAATTCGCGATGTGTACAAAAATCACTATACAAACTGCCAAATGTACAATTCCGGACATTGTATGTAACATAATATATACGATATACCTAATATTTATATGGTAGTATGAATCAAAAAAGTTACGCCATGGCTATATTATCTTGTACTCGATTAATAATTTGAAAAATTTTAAATTGTTAAAAAATCTCTGGCAAATAGGGATATATAGTACCTATAACATTTTAATATAATATATTGCCATAAATAATATGTTTAACTAATTGGTGATATTATGTGATTTTTTTTTATAATTTTAGTAGAGTGTAATATTTAAACTGCCGTTATATTGTTAGTTGATTAAAGTAATAAATGTCAAAAGCAATAATATAGAATATAATATACCTACATATATATGTTATACTATATATTTTATGTATTTCATTATTCGTATAGTTTTCTTTTTATTTTTATTATTAATGATACCCTCGGCAACATGAGTTTACAGTGAGAAATATATATAAAAAGAAAAAAAATACATAAATTGTATCTATCTAAATTATATTAAATTTTGGTTAGAAGATTGGCGGCTGTGATGAATTGTATGATGTTGATAATGGATTGAGGATTGTTGTTTAATATTTCTGAAAGTGATGATTCGGGCAGGTTGAAGCTTGTTCGGGTATTGAGATATGTTCGGCAATCGGTGAGGATGTGTTTAATGGTTACTTGAACACCGCAGGTTGTGCATATATTGGAGGTTCTTCCCTGGACATTAGAAAACTGTGGGGGATTTTTGTGTGTCCTATTCTCAGTCTGGTTATTATTACTTCGAATTTTCTATGGATTTTAGAAGGGAAGTGTCAAATTGTCAATATTATGTTTTATGTGGTTTAATTTTTTGTAATAAGATGTCCACTTTTGATGCCATCTTTGATGACATTCCTTTATTATAAGTATTCGTATATGTCACTGGAAGAAAAGATTTTTATGGACGATGATAGAGGTGATGTGATAGCATTTTTGGCTGCGAGATCTCGTATAGTTTTATCATTTATATAACATATTAAATTACAAAAAATTAAATTACAATTGCATATTAAATTCGATATTACAAATTAACTGATTTGTGTGAAGTCGCACTGATTGATAAATTTGGAAATCATAATAATTTAATATATTACACGAGAAAACTGATCATTTTAAAAAGTCTCACGATAAACATATTTAAGAACCTGAGCTTTATCTGGAATCGTTGTTTTTCATATGCGTATGATATATTTTTATCGTTGCATATAAATGTGTATGTGGTATACTATAATAATTATTTACCATTATTTTGTGTGTTTTAGAAGAAGGGAGTTGCTTACTATATAACTCTTCCTTTTTTTTTTAAGACAACATTACCGACGTGTACATTTAATTAGGTATAATCACGATAACAATACATAAGAAGGAACTGATGTGAAGAGCGTTTAAGCCATGTGCCGAATATTGGATATTAATAAGCAAATATTATGCAAAGACCACATGCCTAGAAATTAGAATTCGTTTGCGGGCCCTGGAGGCGTATAGGACAAAAAAAAAATTAGATAATTGTGAACCCGAAACGTCGAAACGAAGACCAAGGGAAAAAGAAAAAGATATTATTTATCAGTCGAAAACATGCGCACGGTGCAGTAAATTAGCTTTTCACTAGACATAGTGTAAAGCTACTTAAGCGTTATCTTAAAATATCACGACACTCCAGTTTTGTCATGGACAATAAATTATATAATATTGTTCACAAAAAATGATTAGGTACCAAAACAAACATTTAGTTATTATTAAAATTAAACAGAACACTGCAACACCACACCTGATTTACATCGTTTTCATTTCATGTTTATTTAGAAATATAATATTCATGTGATCACTGTCTACAAATTGTATGTACAATTAATATTATAATAATACACATATATTGCCCTTGTTTTAAGTCATAAACCGTAATATTATTGTAAACTTGGTCTAAAAACTTTTTTCATAAAATATCTTCAGATAATATTATTTAATAATATTATTGGTTTTGTGTTCGCAATTATAATATTTTTTTTTAAATATTTTGTAATGTTACAGATTCAATATATTCGTTGTTTTTATTTTAGTAATATCCAAAAGAATAATGGCCCGTGACTATCGGAGTACCCAGTCGGTAATTTAATTAAATATTTTTATTTAATATACGTTTATTTGAAGAAAAAAATAAACCTTAGTACATTAAACAGGTCTATGTATACATTATATAGTATTGTGCATCTCCACAGATCGACAAATGAAACCACACTTTGAGAATATTAAGAATATATTATAATAGTATTATCCTAAAATCGTAAAGATTATAATTTCCGATAATATGTGACTCGACGGTGCTACACTATTATTGTATTAAGTATTAACATAATATTGTGCAGGTACATCGTAAAATATAACGCTTATTGACTTTCGGTTATCGGGGCATATGTGTGAACAGTTTTATTTTGTTCTCGACATCAGATAATACACACCGTAATAACCTGAAAGAATTTTAATCAATGAGGTTATATCTACATATTATTCACGACTACGGAGATTTTGTTGTGACAATACAAATGACGACGAACAAGAAAAGATAATAATATATAACAACAATAATGATAATATAATAAATTAACATAATATTACAAATGTGAATGTCCGGGTCTCCGGGAGACTTAAAAATATAATATTGTATTTCCACGTGCAGCGGTGTAGATGTAAGAATTCCACTGTAAAGTGTAAAAGATAGAAAATTTTAATTAATAATTGATGAGGGTAAATCAAAAACTGTATAATATTAAATATCAAAATTGAAGTATATAATCAATATATAAGAGAATAATAAGAAAGTTCATAAAGACTTCAAAGGCATTTATTTTTCCTTATTACTTCATATTAATATATTAAGCATGAATATACGATATGTAGGTATTATTTTGTATGGTTGTAAAAACTAAGTAGTTTATATAATTAATGTTGCCTTTAAATAAAAACAGAATTAATTATTTATAAATAAAAGATTTTATATAACTTAAAATTAGTTTATTTTAAACTTAAATACCTCATTGTATAGGTATACCTAGATAACTAGGATATTTTTTTCATTATTATGTGGAAAATTGTTGTCCCCATAAAAAAATGTGTGTTCTACACTTCTATACTCACAGTAATTTATCTCTTTTGAAAGTTCAATGGTTAAATGTCATCATTTATAATTGGTTTTTTTTTAAACTTAAACAAAACTATTTTAAAACCATTAATGATTAACTACTATGAAGTTTGTATTACGATTGCACTTTTTTAGTTTTGTGTTGTTCTAGTGTTGAGTGTTTAATAAAACATGACAACTGTACATTTAATTTTTAATATTAATATTGGTATAATATCATCGTTTTTGAATTTAAACAATTGATATGATGATATTTTCGTTTAAACTTTAAGTCAAAACTAAATTTATTTGATGTGCATATTATTGTGGTTTCATTTTTAAAGCAATTAAAAATACACTAATCCAAAAATTCTTTGTACGTTTTAGTATAGTTATATAGATAATTTAATGGTAGGTATAGCTAGGTTAGTCATAAATTGTTCACATTTTTTCTACCATATATTAATGCGTATTTGTTGATCATTAATTATTGTTTTATGCCATAATTGTATTATTAAATAAAATGGTCTACCTACGTGTATATAATATATTTCTGGTGGTTTAAAATTCAATTAGTTTGACATTTACATTAATTTAACATTGTTATAGGTAGGTGGGTACCTACCTAATGCAATTTTTATTCTATTTAATTAAAAATTTCTTTACCTCGGTGATAACCTACATTCAAATGCATTTAAAATAATTTAATTTGCTTGTATTCGTATGATTTTTAGTTGAACGACTAAAAAAATTTCATACGTTTTCCGTTATTTTAATATTTATATTTGTTATTACTTTTTACTACGTAGTTATGATTATAACTTAAAACTTATAATAATCCATCATTCGAAAATACTCAATCATGAATCATTTTTGACACGTTTTAATGAGCAGAGCAATGAATGTATTAGTTTTAAAATAATGTGTTAGAATCTTATGATTAATATTGGTATGATGATGTGTTAGATTGTTTATCGAAAAAAAACCCTCCGATCTCCAACTTTGGAGGATATTTCTGATAGTAAATCTGCAGAGATGGTTTATACGTTGAGTCGAAACCTTGGATGGTCAAAAGTAGAAAGTACTTTTCAAAATAATCGGAATAAGTAAAAATAATATATATATATATATACATAATTTATAATTTATAATAATATAATATTATTTTAATAAAATTATTTGCAAAACCAGGTTTTTTTTCAGATCAAAAATCAATAATATAGTAGACTAAAATATTCAACAAATACTTATAATTGAATTTTCTATAAATTATAACATTTTTAAGGTATTTCGTTGTTTTATTTGGTTCCGGATAATATAATAATTTATGTTTAGTAGTAAAATAATTTTAAAATTTAATACATTGTTAGGTATTAGTTTGCTCTAAATACGTCAAAAACACGAACATTTGAAAATTAATTTATAATTAAAAATGCATTTCATTTATATTTTAAAATCTAAAAATTAAATCATTTGCCATTAACTATATTATCAATTGCTATACCTACACAATTAAACTTTTATAAAATGTTCAGAATTTCAGATTAATTTTAAGATATTTTACTAAGAACTTAATATATTCTTAACTTTCTACACTTAATGTTGGTATTGTAGACTTATTATAAGTTAATAATAGTAAAATAAATAGTATCAATCATTAGATACAATACATGTTATTATTATATTTTATTATATATTATATAATAAAATATATATTTATTATATATTGCCGGTTATTCAATAAACATGCTCACCCCCTATTTTTTATTTAATAATGCAATTATATAAAATCTGATTTTTGGAATTTTTAAATACATTTAAATAAATATAGACCATATTTTCAAATTTTTGACATTTTTTTATTCTACTTTAGGAGTGTCCGCGGAGAAACAAATCAAAAAGTTCAACATACTTTATTACCTATTATAATATATAAATTAAGTATTCATATTTCATAGTACTAAATAAATAATAATATAATATCCTTAGATGATTTCACTCAAAGTCGTTTTTAATATTCAACGATTTATCATTCAATTAATGACGAGGCATTCTTTTTTTCTTTTTAAATGTTATATATTATTTCAACAAACCAAATGTTTTTACAAAGTATACACTTAACAACACTACTAAGCAATACCTACCTACAGTAGAATGACTTCTCCGGTTTTATATTTATAATCTATATATTATATTATACATTTAGTGTTATTGAAGTGTCCAAATAACACCAAAATTGTATATTAACATATAATAACACAACATCAAAAATTTGAGTATGACATTTGACCTAATATTTAGGCAGTGACATTTGTAAATTCGTTACTATCTTAGATTCAATAATTTTATTACTTTTAAATGTATTCCATCTAATGTATATTGATGTTTCATCGTAAATTAATATAAACTCATTACTAATTTATTATTACATACCATTATTTCATTGTCTTCTAAATTAGCTATGACATTTATGATTATTATATATGGTCTGGGTATTCAAATTAAATTCTCAATACACATATATAATATATAATTGTACATAAAGGGAAGTTTATGAGTTCTGATATGAAAAAAATAATTTAAAAGTTTAAAAATTGAGATAAATATTTAATATCGCAGTATGAAGATGTTAAATTATTGATATTTAACCATAAATATTATTATTTTTTTTTTTATGTGAAGTAAAAAAACACTCAGTATAAGCTCGACTACGATTCAACCTTAGAATTAAAAGATAAAAGATATTGATAAACACATCTTTTTATATCTTCATTTTGAACACGACCACCTCGTTAAGTTATTATGTTTAAAAACAAAACGGTCTACTGAGAATAAACAAGCAAATAGCAAATAATGGTTAATTTTTTTCTTCACACAAAGCATAACATAAAACATACAAAAGCAGTCGTAACTATCATTGGCACAATTCACTCAGTTGAATTATACGAATAATCTCAATAGTATTATTTGTACTTAGGTATCTACATCATTAAGCAAATAATAAATAAATAAATAAATAATAAATTGTTTATATTTGTTTCATTGAAAACTGTGAACAAACATGGAATTATGGGATACGCTAAATATTATACATCTATACATCGTGCTACATACGATAAAAATATAATTAAAATATCTAACGTGCACTGTAACCAATGGACAATGGTAATAAAATGTTAGTAAAATATTTATTATATTATAATATTACAAACATAATATAAAAAGTATTAGATAGGTTGCAATTTGTAGTGTTGCAGGTTAGTAACGTTTAACGCAAATTACGACTTATTGTAACGAAATTAATTTTGCAGTAATGCAGTCGTAGTAATTTTATTAGATTTTATTTAAATTAACGCAATTGTAAAGAGATAACTTTTTAAAAGTAATTTCAATAGAGCAATGTGATATTTAAATATTTTCGACGTTATAAAAAATAAATTATGAATGTGAATGCATGAAAAAACATGAGATATTCAATATTTTAAGATATTTGAGAAAAATTAAAAATCAATAAAATTTATTCATGATTTTAAAATTTTTGATTGATAAATAATAATCAACAATGTTATTAAGAATCTCAGGGATAAATACTTTTACATTTTGTTCATATTATATAACATCAATAATGATGCACCTACCTTATAATTATCAACCATTTATAGCCTGATCTTGTAATTAATTTTTAAAAAAGGTAACGTACTTATTTCATTATTTGTAACAACCTATTTGTTGAATGAAAATGTCAAATACCTGTACCGCGATAAAAATAATGCTAAGTAACGTGATGAAATTTAAATAAAACAATTTTGCGTAACGATTAACGTAATTTTATTTCTTTTCTAAAGTAATTTACCCAACACTGGCAATTTGTAGTAAATAATATTGTTGCTAATTGTTAAGTATAGATACGTATAGGTATTATTAAGACAATAATCTTCTGTCTTCTGTATTTTCAAATGATTACTGTACTCACATTTGTGTCGTTATTTTTTACTCGTGAATTATATGATACTCAAACTTATAATAATAAGTATACAAGTAGGTACCGTATAAGCGTACAGTATATTGGTATTATCAAATATAAATCAGGTACTTACACATCAATACAGACATAACAAGGAATAATAAGAAGGGCGATGCCCCTAACGAATCGATTCCGTGTATTTATGATTGGAATTTCAACCCCCTCTATTTTGAATCAATATTTTTCGCTTATATAATACTTGTGCTAAATCCAACGCTAACCATCGGACTTAGTGAAACTCGAACGGTCATTGAGAGCGTTCAACCAACTTCATTACTATTAATTCAAACCTCGATCAAGAAAAGTATCTATAGCAACTATATGCTTTCCATCTAGATCAGTTCACAATCGCTCTCTTAATGAAAATATTGTGTATTTATCAATTTATCATAAATTCATAAATAATGAACAAAACATTGTTATTCGTCTGTGTTATTGGAATAAACGAACTACGCAAATCGTAGTTTTCACGACTTTTTATTAAAATTATACAATACAATATTATATAAATATATGTAGGTATATATATATATTATATATATATCGACAGATACATTTTGACGAAAAAGCGAATATTTAAAATTTGTATACAAAAAAAAAAAAAAAATTTATTTGTGTAAATTTCAAGATCAATAAAAAAAAAACCGATTACAGGGCTTGACGGCATGATTGAAGGAAGCGTCTAGTAGCACTACTTCAGAATCTGTGGAGACTTAAAATCACATCAACAACCTAGCGAACCGAACTTTTGCGGGGATAGTTGCGACATTATCCATATAATAATTCGCCTTTATTAAAAGTTCAATCCCCCCTCACCGAAATTTTATTCTATGTACGTGCCTGATACATATATAATATTATGTTTATTTTTTAATATACAATCCGATAATATGTTATTAATATGATGTTGAAACTCATGGTTATTCGCATCGTCTCTCTGAAAGGATCAATCAAGAATGACAAATAACAATCATGAACACAAGATTGATTGTGGATTTTAATTAAATACCTAATAAATACAAATACTCAATAATTAAATTATTTATTTATTTTTAGTATATTTTGAATAGTAAATTATTATTTATTTTACTTTTTAATTTATTTCAACTTAAAAAATGTACATTATAAACCAACGTAATGTTATATACCTACACAATCTGCAAATTTCCACAACTAAAATATTAAGTTGAAAATAGTCTGCACAAAAATTAATTTAATGTTGAGAATTCGGTTTATTTTTTCCATTTGTTTGTATAAATAATAAATATGATAAAAAGTCATTTTTCGCAAGCAAACAGACTAAATTGGTCACGGAAAATTAATTTAATGTATTTTTTTGAAAATTGCGTTTTTTAGATTTATTTAGTATAATGTGTTAAAATTTTCACCAAAGGCTGCTAATAAATGTGATATTGTTTTGAATAATTGTTTTTTAAAACTCAGTTTATGTTGCAATTTAACTTGAAATGTATATTAAATGATTTTTATATTTTATACCAATACAGAGAAACAAAAAAATATCAGTAAAAATAAAAAAAATTCGTATTTATAATTCCCATTTACTTTACATAATATTTTATAACGAAAATTATTAAATTGCTTTGAAACAAGTTTTTAATAATTAAATTCTCTTAATATCGTATTTCAACTTAATTCAACATAATATTACAGATTTTAATATATTAAAAATAAAATAAATAGTTTTTTTTTTCAAATTACCACGTAAAACATACATAGTCGTGGTAAGATAAATAATAAATGAAAATGTCAAGAGCTATTTTCAAATTACTATTAAATATACGATTCCTTTTTCATAATGTTTTAATCGTAAATGACGTAAACTGAAAGTGTATGCCCAATATTATCTACTCACGTCCAATGATATATTCTTATACTGAGTTCAATTTAGAAAAACAGAGATATTAATAAAAACAACTATATAGAGTTAAAAAATATATCATATTAATATGCACATTTAAATACTTTCATTGATGAAAGCAAATGATTTTAGCGACAATATTCTAAATTCTAAATGATATTTTGTCAAAAATTATAAATTATAGTAAGAATAAAATGCATGAATTAGTCAACATCGTCCAATTAATTACATCCACTAATCTTCAAACCAAAATTTAGCTAACACTTAGATTTAGTATAATATACAGTATATGCAATTTATTATTTTCTCTCTTTAAGCTATTGGCCCATCATGTTGCCGGGGGTATAAATATAAAAATGTATGAATAAAAAAATGTACGAATCGCGTTATTATAATTTAGGTAATAGTATATATAATTCAAACGATTGATATATTATTTTAACTTTTCTATTGACGTCGTCCGACTACGTAGGTTGACTTATACAATTATAAATATAGCCATATAGCCAAATAGGTAGTCAAAAAACTTTAGTGACGACAGTGTCCTATATCTAGCCCAATCAGGGCGGAACAGCTGGTAGTAAAACGAGTGATATCCGATGAAAAAATACTTAATTCTGTTTTATTTTATTTTTCAAACTCGACAAAATAGTGATTTACCGGTGTAGATGTACTATTTGAATTATTGGTGATCAGCGATTCACTGATTTGTTATAAAAAAAATCAAAATGCAACTTAAAGTGCTTGTTGATGCATCGTGGAATGATATCCTATTTGTATTAACTATAATCGTTGTATTTCAATTTGCAGAAATGGTTTAATAATTAAAACAAAAAAAGCAGGTAAATAGCTTGGTAACCATATTAAGTAAGCAATAATAAGTCATTGTAAAAATATTAAAAATGTATGGTGTAAAACACTGAAAAAGATTAGTTTAAAATTTTAAAAATTAGATTGGTAATTGGTAAAAAAGTTAATAAAAGCCGAGTGCGGTATAAATAAAAAAAAGTGTTTTGTGTAAGATTCTTCCCCCCCCCCCTTATCACAGACCTGAACATGACCAAAGGTTTTGATAGAATTTTTCTATTTTTTTTATCAGTGCGCAGTGTTATTTTTGGTTCATTTAATCACTGTTGTTGCTAATTAGTCATATTACTTCATAGGGTGGTCATGCTATATAAAATGTCCAAAACCGTAGTTGGTAACTTGTTAGGTATTGTTTGAAGTTTGAATATTACTCGATTTTGTTAGACTTTATTTTCACCGGGTAGAGGTTTCTTAATGTTTGCTCTATAACTTTACTTAAACTGCACAATTTTATGTCATTGAATTCTTTACGAAACAAATGAATTCGAGCTCGTTTTGTCATATAGATTACAGATATTGTAAGAGCACCCACAAATATTCTATTGGACACATTATTTTTTAAGCTTGTTAGCTTTATAATGAGTGTCCACCATACGTCATATTGTTATAATAATAATTGCCAACGCTTTGGCGTTGTCTGCACAAAAACTTACATTAATATCGTACATTAAAGTGTATTTTATAGATAATGCCCAAAACGTTGATATTCACCACCCTACCACCATGCAAGCATTTATTTTTTACGAGATGTAAAGATGTATGAAAATCGATAAAATGAATCATACTGCTTCGCGCTCGAAAAACTTTTGTAGCCGACTTACTGGATTATTCGGCGTAGGTACATATTTACAATTATTTCTGACATTGCGGGAAACGCAATGAAATTGTGTGTATTATCAAAAGTTACGGTAGGTAAATTCGATTGATGGATGAACCGTGTAAATCGAATCGACAACGTAAACAACCAAAGAGCGGGGCTTGCGTTTTCTTGTTTATTTTGTATTGATAATAATATCCGACGAACTTTCTTCTGCCACACCACACTGCAGCGAGGTCCATCGTTAAAATAACAAAAATTATATATTCTATCTATCTGTCTAATGTTTTTCGATTACCTCATTAATTTTACCGTGGAACGCTGCGCACCACCACCGCCGATTCGATCGTTCGTATCAATATTTAATTTTATATTATACAACATCATATATTATACGCATATACCCTACGAGCAGAGACAGTCTGTCGCCATTGTTGCCGCAACATAATGAATTCTCGCGAAACCGATTTGATTATATGCAATTATGCGGATGCATTATTATAGTAATTCACGTATTTATTACACTACTCGGGTGTATACACGCCATTGATTATAATATTATAATTACTGCTTAACATAATCGTGGGGATAAATGAACTAACAGAAATACCGGACCCAAATAATGTATATTTTATACTGCACAATATACAATAATTGTAAATTGAACATCGTAAGAAAATAACTGGATAGAAAAATCAGTGCGCATGACTATGGCGAGAACGAATATAAATTTGTGCCGTATATGAGTAAATAGCTATAGGTACCGAGCTCGTTGCTCCAGTACACATAATAGGTATATAGGTAGTTCAATATTAATAATATTATTAGCATCCGATGATAATTTATACGATGTAACTCTAACCCATAATCACTTAAAATTAAAATATATATATAAATAGGTACCTATACAACGTATAAACGGAACATTACCTACTTGGGGAATAATATTGTATGTTTTAAATGTTAAATGTGCTGCAGTTCAACGAGTTGATTCGTTTGATAAAAAAAATCTTCAGTTATGGTTATAATATAGGTACTTGAATCATATTATTCATATTACTTAGTGTTGTACACATTTACTGTATATATTATTATTACTACCTATTTTCATATGTTCGAACTCTGAAAGTCTGGATCAATCGTGGTAAATATGTGATCATGGATTTTATATGGTACTATATTGATCATTGGGTTGGTTGTCCATCTAAAAAAAAACCTTACTGATAGAATCTGGTGCTCTATTAACTGACGAATGGTAAATATTTTTATAAATTCTTGTACGTACTTATGTCATTTTTTACGATTTTCGTTGTTTTGGAAGAAAAATCCTCTGAAACATTACATACTTATAGTATCTACTATAAACTATAGTTTAGTTTCTATAATATATACTACGGTTTTCTTTTAAAAAAAAATGTCTATTACAATTTAAAAATTATCAGAATCATTTTTGAAATTGTATTATTGCCACTGCAGTTACGAGTAGAAGAGTGTTATATTAAAATTATTATTGGACATTTTAATATAAAAATATTATTTTCATATTTTACTTATTCAGTGTAATATGCAAATGTGGATATTTGGTCATTTTATTTTTGAGAAGGAGAGACATTATATCATTTAAAGTTAAGTTAAGTTTTGTGCTCCCTGATTATTAACTAGACGATTTACGATTGTACATAATATACATATTCGGAGAGAAGATTTCAATTTCTGGGAGAGAGAGCTAAACATCAAGACAGCAAGTCTCATCCTGATTTTCTTTAATTGATAAATTAATGTAAATTTAAGTTCAAATACAAAAAAATGATTAGAAACTATCGTTCATAATATGTATCTCTATTAATATTATACATTATTTTTTAGTTTAACAAACATTCCGAAGTAACTGTTGAGCTGCGGTTCTCGTCTTCTGCAAACTTCGTAATTTAATTCTATAGTTCTTCGAAAGTTTTAATTAAATATTACTTATAAGTTTGCAACATTATGCTTCAAAGAAAAAATATTTAAAATCTTAACCTTCTGTTACTATAACATTTATGACCCTATAATATAAAACAAAAATGGTAGTGAAAAAAATAATTGTGCTATTATTTATACATTTGTTATAATAATAATGCTTTGTTCCTAATTGCATTAAGTTGAACATTCAGTGTTTTTTTAGTAGATTTTTCTTTTGCATACTATTTTGTGGTTACTTTAGTTACGCACCGTAAAAAAGGTGTACAACGAATTGCCTCCCAAAAAAT
Organism: Diuraphis noxia; assembly: GCF_037042655.1. Lineage (NCBI taxonomy): Eukaryota > Metazoa > Arthropoda > Insecta > Hemiptera > Aphididae > Diuraphis > Diuraphis noxia. The sequence continues at coordinate 39,492,257 of NW_028301711.1, read as the reverse complement.
ACAGGACGGAATTAGTATATTTTAATCAGGAGTTCTTAAACAACTAACAAAAATAAATAAAAATTATAAATATGATCACAAGTCAATCAAAAAATTGTTTATGAAATGTAATAAAAAAGTAAATACATGTTAAATCATTTAGATCTAATCAAAATCAAGATCAATAGGTATAGCCCATAATATAATAAATAAATAATAACAATAATGTTGTTAATCAAAATCTCAGTCAAAAATTAGGTATATATTTACTCATTATACTATAATTTATATCATTATCGAAACATCATATCAAAGCCCATCAGGCTCTCTTATAATTAATATACCTCGGACAACCCCTGAAAACGAAATAAAAATTCTACTATCAAACCAATATAGTGGGACGCAATTCATGTATACTTTTTTAACGGGACGCAGCAACTAAGATGACCCGACTATTTTATTGTTTTTTTTTTTTAAATTCAACATTCTTCATTGTTTTAACTCGTCGGCAGCAGACAGTTACTCATTACCTAATTATGGGTATTGGGTACTGATATTATATTATAATTAATTACAACATAATATAACAATACGGCATGAAACTTCTATATTATATTTCGTAACCTACAATAATGGACATATCAACATCTTTTATGTTTTTGGCATTTACTATTACATACGTAGGTATTAATTTTATTCTAATGAAGTTTAAAATGAAGAGCCATAGTCGTATTTGGTATAGTGGTGTGGTTGGACACCAATGTCCGACCATCACGGTTTTATGTGTTCTTGATTGATTTCCATCCCTCTTCCACTTAAATAATAAAACCGTCGAGCGCCACATTTACAAACACTGTTGTGTGCAATCTCTATTTATAGCTGTAATGCTGTATAATGTCGACATTATGACCTAGCTTGATATATTAATGGAGTTCTAGGATAATTTGCTCACGGCGGATACCAACGTTCACAGAGGAACAAGGAAAGCTGGCCGCTGACAGGTATTATATATACCCTTATTATTATTTAAGTAGTATTATTACTTCGACCACGGTGTATAATAAATGTGGACGAAAATCTCGTTAATCCCACGCATTTGGCATGACGTACAGTTCGCCTGACTTGTCTTGTATATCGTCTTATCCCTCAGCAGTTACCTGCATGTTTCGGGATTTCGTTTTTAATATTTTTACGATTCGTGCAATCACTATTAGGTTTAGGTATGTACTATAGCTGTCTCTTATTGCGATCTCTCTTGTCGAATATATTATCGTTTTCGTCTATTATCATCGGTAGCTAATAGCTATATACAACTCAGTAATCAGTATTATAGGGTTCATCATTTAATGACAGCTTCTATATTATTATATTCCAGTGTTTAACCATGTATTTATTGTCCACGTTACTTGGTATCCGGTTCAATTAGGTAAGTATACCTAAACGATACCTATATACGAAACTATTAAAAAACATTAGACATTTTATCATTACAGCTTTAAATCAAATTGACTTTATTTTCTTTTAACGAGTATCGATGTATATAGGTCTTGTACCTATACGAACGAAAATAGTTTTTTCTGTGCATTTCACCTCAGAATAAAAAAGGTAATATTTATATAGTAATATATGTATTTGATATTTTACGAAATACGTACATTTTATAAATTATTGATCTAAAAGTGTTACAGTTTTCAATATACAAACATAGGTTTGCATTTGGTTCCCAAGCACAATTAATTGGACTCGTTAAATGGTGACACACGTAGTCTTCACTGTTTGGAATTTATAATGTATGCACGTATCTAATTTAGATGTATATCTCATGGTAATTTTAATAACTCGTGGGGTTACACTGGCATATTATCATACATGGTAAGTAGTATATAATTTCCCGATTGTAATTTCGGATATTACACATTTACAGTGCCTACCTATCTAAAGCAAATTATATTGAAATTATTAAAAAAGTATAAAAAAAATTAAAATAAATGTATAAAAGTTTTAAATATTCTACGTTATGTGTAAAGTTAACTTGATTGATGTTAAATTCATAATTTGATCAGTAATTAATTTCAATGCAATCATTTTTTAAGTATAGACAAATGATAGATTATAATATTACGATTACAGCTTAGTTTACGATATAATAGCTTTTCTAGAATATAACAATAATCACTAATTCGATTTTATTAATAATAAATAGTTGTATATAAAAAGAAATCATTACTATTATAAAGCAGTATTAATCACAGACGGCCGATAGGTACCTACTCTAAAAATAATTGAGGTATGACTATACAGTCACTATACAGTTGGGCAACACAATATTTGAGGGGAAGTAATGCTAACCCGGTTCCCTCTTATGCCACGGTTCAAGAGTGAAGGAAAAAGGCAACCAAATACTTGAACCAAATGCTTTGAGCCAAATTCAATAGGTAGTTTACTATTTTGAATGATGCTGTTAAATTATTGGTATAAATACTTGAACTTTTATTATATAAATGAGTAAATATACACAAGAAACAAAACAAATATAGTAAAGTATGAAATAATATTTTAAATTAAATATTAAATATTCAAAGTATACGTGTACGAATTTATCAATACCCACTAAGTAAATTATAAGTCAATAGGACTAGGATTTGTATGCATTTTCGTATTTTTATTATAGCCATTCAATATTCATAATTAGAGCCCGGATTTCTATGCAATTGCATATTTTTTTCCTTTTAATATTTTTAGATTGTTGTCAGTTATCTCCACGAATCATCATAATTTGAAGCTAATGGAGAAATTTTTTTTTGCATATTTCTGCATATTTAAAGGTTATTGCATATTTTTGCATATTTTGGCAAAATTCATAATTTATTGCATATTGAAGCGAAAATTAAAAACAAAATTAAATGATATTTTTTCCAAAAACAAAGGCATAACAGTATTACGTAACATTAATAAAGTATTAATAGCGGAAGCGGAAGTGGTTCTACTAGATCAAAACTATAAAGATCCAATGATTTTAAGCTCTTTTAAATTTGCTCCAATAACTTCGGTAGATGTTGAACGATCATTTTCAATATACAAGCATTTATTAACAGATAGATGGCACAGTTTTACCGAAGAAAAACTTGAATATCATTTAATAATTAATTTTAACAATAAAGAATAAAAACACACATTTTGAGTTGTATATTTTGTTTTTTTTTAAATATAAATAATTATGTATTTATTTGTATGTGTTTAAATTTAAATATTTGTATTTTTTTCGTGCTTAACATAATTTTTAATTTTTTAATATAACTTTTTTTATTACATATTTTTTGCATATTTTAATGATTTTCACTGCATATTATATGGCATATTTTGATACTTTTTAGTGCATAATTATCCGGGCTCTATTCATAATATATTCGTACCTAATGCGTATTTCATATAATCACAAGATATAATTTTTTAAGCATAATATTATTTGTGCATATTTCAAAATTTCAAAATGTTTAAAAGTATATTTTATAATTTTCAAGGTCACATTTGTCTTTTAATTAAAATATTTTGTAATAATTAAAATAAAAACTTAACGTTCAACTTCGAGAAAATAAAGATTTTAATAATAATTACCTCTATTTAGTAGAAGCAAAAAATAGAAATTCAAAGTTTGTATATTTAATTATTATTTTATATTACATTATTTTTTCTACGTTTTACTATAATTTTTATGTTATTTTTTTTAAATTTTACTACCTTGTATAAATAATAATAATTAACAATAATAAACGAGTAAATAAAAATTGCTGTAATTGTTTTAATAATCTAAACCAACATTTTACTTATGATTTTAAAATAATATGTTTTTTTGCGCATATTTTACCGTATATAATTTATCACATATTTGGATAATAAACACTTATTTTAAACAACCCAATTGTGATTTTTTAGTTCACGTAAATACTATTTTCAATTTTATAACTTATGAACTAAAAACTGGCTACGTGAACTCAAAATTATTATTTTAATCAAAGGAAAATGGACGGGTATTAACATCATTCTGTTTTGTTCTCTTATTTATACTTAATAGTATTTATTATATGTTATTAATATATAACGTACATTATATTGTAACATTAGTGTGTATCTTACTCTAAAATATTTTACAGGTTTTTAATTTGTTATTATTAACGCATTCAATTTCAATTAAATTCCAACTAAACTATTTAGGCATCTCTATAAATGTTTTATTTTTAGCATATAGATTATATATATCAGTAATATGTTGGGAAGTATCAAATTTACGCTCGGTACCTATTGATATTAGACTTAATTTTATTTTAATATAATTGATCAAGGTATTTATGATTAGGGAATTATTAAAATGTCATTACAATTCGTAGGTTATATATTGAAATATGTGTTTTTAACTGCTAATATGATTTTCAATGTGTCGTATTATATTACAATTTCGATTAAAGACATTTTTTGAATACTTTTATTAGGTATGTATTTTTTATTCACATATAAATTTAAAATAAAAATACTTTCTCGATATAAAGACAATGTAGGCACTTACGCACTTATTTCTTATTGTAAATAATGCTTTGCTTAATGTGGTTTTCAAAATGGTTAATAATTGATTAAAACAAACTAAAGGTAACTACAGCTCAACTCGATATTACAAAGTCTCCATTAATAATATATAACTCAAAAAGTGTATCATTTTGTTCAATTAGTAATTTTGCTAAATCCTTATCCTTCCTATATATATCATATTATACGTTTACCGTATAGTAGCATAATATATTAAACTCGCATAATTAATATGATAAGCTTCTGTTTCAAAAACGTGATGAAACGTTGTTTTGATGTAGGTATATATTGATGATCTGCTAACTAACACCACCAAATAAACCTTTACTAAATCAAAACAAACAGGTATAACGATAAGGTCAATCGTAATATTCATGTATATTCAGAAATTTGACAACAATGAAGTTATTTGATTATTCGTCATCCTAAACAAAGAAATTATTATCGTTTCTCTGACATCCTATACAAAGAAATGTTGACCTTTAAAATATTCAGTATTTCATAGAAATCTGTTTTGAACAAGTGTTGTCAGAATATATTTAAACAATATTATCATTATGAAAACTTATCGTTCTCTCAAAATATACTTATTATATATAATATAATATATTGAAATACTGTCAGATGCCAGAATGAACTAAACCATAAACAATTTTCAAATAGGTACTTATTGTTGTAATTTGTAAAATTAATAATATGAACAAAGTTCATAAAAAAAAAAAAAAAAAAACACCGAAAAAATATAATATGTTTACCTATTTACTACCTTATATGATGAAATATTATACGTTTTAATATTGGTTTGATACTTACAATACAAATTTAATTTAAATTGTTTAATAAGTTTTAGTAGTATAACATGAAATATTTTGGTCTTGGATGGTTAGATTAGAGATGTCTGAAAAGCACTCAAACAAAGTATTTTAAGTGCTTTCAAATTACATATCTACATTTAAAATCAAATACTTATATTTTATATATTCAATTCAATCACGTAAAAATGGTACAAAGGTGATCTATATTCTATTATACAATTAATGTTCAAAAAAATAAGTTAGTTGATTTATATGTGTAAATTAAAACAAACTTTATGTAAGAAATTTGCAAGTAGGTACCTATTTATAAATACTTTTAAAAAGTGTCATTTAAAATTCTAAATCTGACGAACCCGACCTAAATACGACACTAAGTTAAAATATTTATATTTTACTGTGTATATTTCAAACAAATGTTTTACTTAAGTGACATTTTTGTAACAATTTTATTTTTATAAGATTATAATATTATTATGATAGGTACTCACATGATTTAAAATGAGCTCATATATTATTCTTAACATAACCAACAGGCAACAGACATGATTCTGCACCTGCATAACTAGTATTTAGTCATTAAAATAATAATTTTTTTTTATATTTAATCAGTTTTTATTATAATATTTAATTATTTAAGTAAAATTGTTGTTTTAAATTGAAAATATTTAAAATGATTTAATTCACATGTATACGTGGCCACATACGAGATAATTGTTAAAATAATAATTATTATTTTAACAAAACTTTTATTGGTATTTGAAAAAAAAGTTTATTAAAATGATGATAAATACTTGTTATATAAAATAAAAATAGGGCAAAAACATTTACACTTTTTACAAAAAAGTGAACAAATATCAATTATAAAGTGAAAAAATTAACTCATTTTAAACTTTTAAAATCAGTTTCGATTTTTTTTTTTTGTCCATTATTTTACTGTAAAGAATATTTATTATTTTATTATTAAAATATTATGTTATTCGCTATTTAGTATTTCTATATTTTTTACTAACTAAAACATAATAAATTGCTATTTTTTACTACACCTATATCATAGCAATTAAGTTTTTATCTGCAATCTTAAGTGTGGAAATGAAAAATATTGTCCGACTTTTCTTGTCTAATAAAGTGATTGCATTTTTATGCGTTATGAACAGGATTCTCTTAGTATTTTGATATTTCCTATTATGTATTCAGATTTAATATTAATATTTCCTTTAAAGTTATTGAATTTCATTGTATGTAGTGTTTCCTCCCTCACGTGATTTCGTGTTATAAATTCCCACTTATCACATATTCCTATTGAGTCCAAGGGCACAGATTGTAATGATTGTATATATATAAAAGAATTATATTGCATTTAATAATTTCGTTATTTATTGCAGGAAAGTAATCGGTTTTTAACACGGAAATTTGGTAATTGAAAATATGTTTGTATTGCTTTTTGTTCTAAATGTAATCTACTGATATTATATGAGTTGATTGAGTTGAGTATAATATAATAAATATATATATATATATATATATATATATATATATATATATTATATATATATTAAATGTTATGTGTTTAGGCGTGTTATTAAAATATAGCCAATATATGCCTACGGATTATAATGGTAGTGGTTGTTAAAGTTGACACGAAACACGGTCCCATAAATGTACCTTACAATAATGAAGCCATTCGTCATTATTTTAATTGAATCTATATGAAAAGCTTACCCCATATCAATATGATTAAAAATATCAAATAATGTTATTTGACCTGCAATAATACACTTGGCAAATATGTCAAATACATTTGATAAAATGTGCAAACAATTTATTTTGAAATGCTATTCCATTAAAAGACGTGTGAGTAAATTTCATTCATAATTCTCAAATACAGAATTGCTTTTCCACTTTTCGTTTCAAGAGGGTTCAATATCAAGATAGATTCCTTCATAAAAAAAAAACGAATTCGTTCTTTAATAACACAGTAACTATGACAACGAAAGTCATGACGGCGGCGGACACACAACGGTCATATTAAAAGGTATTCTTTTTGTTCGAGGTAAAGTACCTAAAATAAGAAGTTTATTCAATAGCTAAAATATATATTAATAATATAACTGTTTTTCAATTTTACCGGGGAAATTCCAAGGTAAATATTTCATACGTACCAAGTCTCAGATATTAAAATGAAATTAAAATTGTTCACTTAAGTTTTATCGTAACTCGTTACTAAAAATACAAGTTTAGAACTTTGTCGTTATTCATAATTACGTAGCATATCTGTGTACCTATAATAATACAATTACAATATCAATATTTCTGTTGCATTCATGAGCGCTGCGTAGCAGATATCGTTATTGCTGCACTCATCACTATTCACTACTCAGGTCTGAAATGTTTATAAAATTAGTGACGGTTTTATTATGTGAATGTGATTTTTAGAATTACCTTGAAACCTATACAGAAACCTCAAATTCAATTTGTTGTGTCTATATTATAGATCAACCTCAATCAAATTAATCAAATTAAATAATCTTAATATTATGTAGGTACTTACAGTATTCATAAATCTTAATAGAATTAGCATCACGCCATCACAATCCATAGAATACAACTTGATCGGCAATTGTATCTCAATACAATTTTCAACAAGTGGTTCACAAAATATGAAGTTGGAAAAATATACAAAATTAATATTTTTTGTATAGGTAATTGAATATTTAAATTTAAATTATTTTGATGTATTATCAAATTATTACTTATCATACCATAACTTAATATTTATGAAATAAAATATGTTTATGGAGCTAATTCAATTGCTCCTAACTTAACTATGGGTTAGCTGCAGCCACTTCCTTTGATCACATTTTACTTAACTGCATTGAAAGAGGAATCTGAAATGTTTCGTTGCCGTAAAAAAGTCGTGTTTATACAGATGTATTCCCTGAGAATTATTGGCCATATAAGACGTCTGATCCACGTATTTTTATTAGAGACTGTTTTCGCACAGTTTTTTTACATCATTGTTTTTATTAATTTTGAAAGTCAACTCAATATAAGTTCACAATTTCATTAATAGAAAAATTAAATTATGTTACAACAACAAATAATTCTTTAGAAAATAAAATGCAATTATACTGTACAGAATTTAATTTATAATAATAATGATGAATATATTATTTTTATTGTTTAAAAACATGATTGAATTGACGTAAAAGTTAATTGTAAATTTGCATGCTATGAGTTATTCATATTTAAATTATTTTTAATTGTATTTATATTATGTATAGCCATTTATCTATATTAAATTTATTTATATTTTAGTTTTATTGATTGATTTTAAAACGTTTTATTATCATTTTTTAAAAGTTAATAGAAATAATGGCTTAAAATGCGTAAATCACACGTATTATCAAATGTTATAGTGTAATTATAATACCATCCGAGAACCAAATATTTAGATATCCTATTATTAATATTTGACGAGAAAGTTTCGTTCGTTTGCTGCAAAAGTGGCAGTCACCAGCTATTACAGTCATGTTGATAATATTTGCTTGCTACCGAAAACGTTTATAATAAATAACATTTTAACGTTACACTTCCGTTTTATTCACCGGCAGTTTCAATATTATATTATATTATTTATATTTTATTATATTTTGTAAACAAAATTGCAAAAAAGGTACGCAGCTAGCGTATATAGACAAAGGTTTACTCCTTGCAGCGATTGTCGAATACCTAATTGTTTTTCTCTTCGTATAAACTTTTTATTTTACCAGGACCACCCTGGATATAACCGATTATATTAAATAAGGCCAGTAATAGAAACACTCAAAAATAATTTTATTCAATTCCGCTTGAAGAAAGTTTGTCCATTGATGAGCAGCTGTGCTCCACAAAAGCTCGACATTACCTAAAACAGTATAATATGTCAATGAAGTCCCAAAAATGTGGCTATAAATTGTTTGTTCTTAGTGGAGTATCAGAGTTTTCAAATAATTTTGAAAACTTTTCTGACCAAGAAAATAATGAAGAATTTAGACCTTCGTGTGAATCAGACCTTGAAGTGGCAGCAAATGTTGTAGTTAGATTTAGTCATGTAGTAGTACCGAAAAACCAAAATTATAAAATTTATTTTAATAACAATTACACAATACTTTTATGGGTTGATCTAAAAAGAAGAGGATCATCATTGGGTATAGCTTGAAGAAATAGACATTGTAATGTTTTACTATCTAAAGAAAAAGAAATGCTAAAAAACCCAAGAAAACGGGAATTTTTACACAAAATCAATTTTCGAGAAAATCGATTTTAGATATTGGTGTAACTCTAAAACAAATTATCGTTGATACATTAAATTTTAAATTAATTATACTGGCATTTTCTATACAAGATACAATTTTGAAAAATATTCGATTTTTTTAAAGTCATTTATAGACATTTGAAACTTTCAATCTTTTTAATTTTTTTTTTTTTTTAAACTGACAATAAAATCTTATTCGTTGGGTGAAAAAGATTAAAATTGAATACAAGGCTCCTAATATATTGTCACAATGGTAAAAAATATGAAAAATACATAGTTACAATTTTTTTAACAAGTATTGAAAATTCAAATTTTGACAAAATACGTCAAAATCACGAAAATTTGCAATTTATTTTGAATTAGAAATTTATAAAAATTAATCTTTTTATTTCTAAGCTTTGAAAATTCAATACAAGATTCTTCATGAGTTTTTCTACTTGTTTAAAATGTCTACCGGAAAGATAAATTAAATTTTTATGAGCATTTGAATTACAACATTGGATGTTCACTCAATTTCTCGTATTGTACCAATATATTCTTATTTAAATGCTTTTCAAAAACGAATAACTGTAAGAACTTTAAATTTACTACATAATATGTTTATTTTATCAATACCTATACTTGATAAAATTTTCAAAATATTTCGACAATTTTTTAATTATTTATAGATATTTGAAATTTTCCGTTTTTTTTAGTTTTTTATTCTATGAATGTCAATAAAATTTTACCCATTAGGTCAAAAAACTTGAACATTTAATACAAAGTTCCCCATTAGTTAATATAATAGCAGTTAGAAAATATTAAAAATACATAAGCACAAAATGTATTTAATTGAAAATTTTCAAATTCTTCAGTTGTTAAAAATGTATAAAACGTTTAAATTGTATAGCTATAAGTATTGAAAATGTAAAACAAAGTTCCACGCTGCAAAAAAAATCTAAAAACTATTCAAACACTGACTTTTTGATAGTTACTACTTACTTTAAGTTGAAGTTTTGATGAAATTACATATTAGATAGGTAATCAAGAATAAAATTTTTAGTTATATTAATAGCTAATATCGTTAATGACTTATATTAATATTTTATAATAAATTGTATATACTTACTATAAATGACTGAGTGAGTTGGATTGTTGGGTACATATTGAATCTAATTTCATTAATTTGGAATTTATTTTATAGGTATCTACATATTTTTTTGAAATAATAACAATATAATTAATATAGCACTTTTAACATATTCTAGACAGATAAATTGTTTCCAATCGAAATCGTTTTTCGTATACAATGATATTATATCATTGAATTCCAATTTAATAGTATTAAATTAATACCATCCATTACAGTAACCCACTTGTAAACTAATGTACAGCAGAGCAACATCCACTTACTTACCAGCTTTATTTTTTAATCGCCTAAAGTTTTGCTAAATTAAAGTTAAATTTATATTATTTGTATTATTTTGAACCAAATTATTTTATTGACTTTTAATACATTTGTTTATATAAATGACACATTAAAAATAACCATATTTTTATAAAACAATGAAATGAAAACAGTTATGTGTAATTGCATGATGTTGTTCCTGAACAACAATCGACTTTATGAGCTTATAATATTCATCAATTAAAGTTTATAATTTTTTTTTATCGTTTTGCTCATATTATTTTAACCCTAAAAAACTTAATAAAAATCAATTCCATGGAAAAAAAAAATCATGCATGTTTTGTAAACATAAAGTTTGTATTGTTTGTAATATATAAGCTGTGATTATGTGTTCTACGTTGATACGGACGATGAGCAAGTTACTAAGATGTATAACGCCCATATGACTACGCATTGTACATGTATCTTATCGATTACTATGTTATAGGGTTATTTCGAATTGGTCTTGCAATATCAAACTATTTAACGACTTATAATGTGTACAATACTGACGCCGTTTCACCTGTTGCAACCACAGTGGTCACAGGTGTCTGAACCGACTTGAAAAAATCAAACATACGTCTTAGTGACTTAGTATAATATTGTATCATTCATTCGTACTTTTATGAGCGGGTATCGTAGGAATAGTCGGGTACCTATAGATATCACACGCAAAGCTTGAAATTCATATCGGCAGCAACAGAGTTAACATATTATTTTACTAATCAAACAATAACAAAATATTATTTCATGACTTGTCCCCATGTCTCGTCGTCTATGCCATAATAATAATAATAATAATAATAACAATAAAAATGATATATTATTAAATTGTACACGGTCTAGGACACTCTATAGGTAACGGCTATATAATAATCAGACGTGTGCAGCACACAGTGGCGCAACTAGGGCTAAAATGTTGGGGGGGGGCTGTAGCCCCACCTAACATTATATGAAAAGTAACCCGTGGGGGCGATGCCCCCACACCCCCTAAAAATTCATTAAAAAATATAACACAAGTACACAACAAAATCTATTTATTTATTCAAAGTTTCATTTTTCTTTTATTTTTATCAATAAATATTTGTAATATTTGTTCAATTGGAATCTCGATGTCTTTTTCTATATGCAGGATTGATAGATTACTGAACCGATCTTGGTTCATTGTGGACCGTAAATATGTGTTTATCCTCCTCATAGCTGAAAAAGAGCGTTCTGATGTGGCGGATGAAATCGGCAAAGTAATGGCTACTTGTATCATTAAATATAAATTTATAATAATAATAAATAAAAATAATAAATAATACGAAATTCAAAAGCACGTGGATAGCAAAATTCAAAAACACGTTAGTAAATATGGTCATATGGAAATATAAATAGGGAATGAAATATTGAAATGGTAATGGTAAACAAGGCGACCCGCGATCGTATCCCGTCTACGTTCCGGTAAACGTTTACGTTATCTTGGGTCTAACATCATGTTGGTGCGTGGAAACGTTTTCATGTTTTTCGGTGGCTCAGCATAGATAATATATTATCTATGAGGCTCAGTCGCTCAGACTATGCATGTATTACAATTTTTGTAAAATTACGTATGTACAATAATCATACCAATGGGCAATGTGGCAATGTTGAATGTACCGATATAAATCGTTTTTTAAAAAACAAATACTTTATAAAGGCATATAATAGCTAATGATATTTACGATTTACCAAATTAATCATAGGCATATAAAATAATATTATGAACTTAAAATAAAAATAAAATAATTACATTTTTTCCAGTTTTTCCAAAAAAAAAAGAATTTTAGTAAAATATTAAAAAGCTCGTTAATATTTTAGGAAATAACTAAATATTTTTTGGGGGGGCTATTACAAGTTTGGGGGGGGGGGGGCTAAGCCCCCCCCCCCTAGTTGCGCTTATGGCAGCACATCATCACTATACAGTCCATAAAATAAATGCATACGATATACGGATAGTAACGCGTACCTCAAGTCCAACTGTAATAAATGTATTGTAAATGTATACAATATTATGGTAGTAAAATTATCGTCAATCAGTCTACCGTGCCTAAAAATGAGCCGTCTACGTCAACGTAGCTTATCGAACTGGTATAATAATTATTTGTAATGTATACAAAATGAACAACACAGACTTGTAAGTACTTGAGTAAAAGTATTCAAATACTTTTTAAGTACTCAAATACGTATTCTAAATACATTTGAAAAAAGTACTTGGGTATAGTATTTGAATACTTTTTTGAAGGTATCTGTATTTAAAATCAAATACTATTTTTAAATACTTTTTAATTATTCTAACTTAATTATTCTTATTCTAATTAATTTAAGTAAAATTAGAGTTCTAAAATAAAAAAAATAATTTAGTTGATTAATAAATAATAATTCAATTTATCTATAAGGTCATTATGCCAAGGAAAAAAGATGAAACATATTTAAAAAAAAAAAGTATTTGAAAGTATCTGTAAATACTTTTTAAAAGTATTTGTATTTGTACTTAAATACTTTTTTTTTCAAGTATTCAAATACGTATTTTAAATACTTTTGAAAAAAAGTATCTGTATCTGTACTTGAATACTTTTTAAAAGTATCTTTTACAAGACTGGAACAACAATATTATTATTTAAATCCACGCTGGTTATCTATAATATCAATCAAACTATATTATAATGGATGGTATAGACAAGACGTATCATGAGCAGTGCAGTCGTGCCGGCCAGCGACGAGGCAGACGTGTCCAACAATATTGATATGTGTTACAACTTATACATTCATACCATTTGGCATTTATCCATAACAATATGTATAATATAGATCTAAAGTATTATTATTTAAAATAAAAAATTAGACACTATTTAATGCTATTTTAAGGCATTTACTTTAAAACAAACTCGCATTCTGCTATAAATAATATTATATACACTACCTAATAAGTAAAAAATCAACTATACATGCGTGGTAACTGGTAAGCAAATGTTATCAATAAGCGATGATTATTATAGTTCTTGAGAAAATTCTTAGAATATACGTTTGAATCGATATGGAAATATTGACCTCCTTAGTACTTACTCCTTAGTATATTTTACATTAGTATTTTATTTATATTCAACTTAAGCGGTTAAAATATTCTAGACATCATCATAGGCTACATTGCTATATAGTGTAAGAGTTATAAATATATTGTATAGACATAATAAAGATTTCCATTTTCCTGTAGGTAATGTGCGAGTGTTAGTTTTGCTTCAATAAATGTACGTGTATCTTTGTAATAAAGTACACCCTGTGAATAATTATACAACGCCATCACATATAACTACCTAACCTCTAATTTTAACTAAAACTAACTTAAAAAATAATGTTTTTTACATATAATATCGAATAGCTAGTATTATCGTACAAAAACAAACAAAATCAAACAAAATCAACAAAAATTATAACTACAATATAATAAAAACGATTAATAAAATGTATCAACAATTTATAAATAACTCAATAAACTAAAATATTAGTGATTACGATTATAAGTTAATGTATAAAAATAATGTTATTCGAGTAAGTATATGACATTTTTAAGATAATTTTTTTAAATATTTTAATAGAAAGATTCCAAGATTTAGGTGTATAATATTATTAATATTATTATATTACGTACCTGAATATATATTTAACGTTGTAGGTTAGTTGTAAGGCATATTACCTGTTATGCATATTTTGATTTTTAAAGGTTATATTATTATACTCATATATTGAGAATTTTTTATGAATTCGAATCCACCTTTTAGTAATAATAAACATTATACCTACACGTATTATTATAGACGTATAGCATACACAATATTATAATGTAATCACTAACCATGCGTAATACTTAATACTATAACTCAGAGTATATTTAAGTAATTGATTAAAACGTTTTTGATACTTTATTTTTCATTTTTACTGGAAGGTAATGATTAAATTAAATTTTTTTTTTTTAGAAATAATTAATGGATAGTGATTTAATATTTTAATTTTACTTAAAGTAATTATCGTGAGAATATATTTTTTATATAATGTCAAAATGTAATTCCACAGAGTTACAACTTATACTTATAACTGATCAGTTATTAGTAATAATAACATGCTACTATGCTAGATATTCATAATTTAAGCTTTAAAATCTAGCAGAGTGCTTTGGTAACTTATCTTAATATCTCATTAGTTTTTAGTACGATTTCATAAATTAAATTTGAAAGTCCTTTTATCTCAATCAGAGACACTGACAAAAACCTTCAATGAATGTTAACGATAAAATGTCACCTTTGTATTCTACTACTTAATAACTATATTGCAGTAATAATACACAAGTCGTCTTTGCTTATTTTTCGTATCGGTTTCAACAGTCATGGCTGAACATTTGGCAATAAAAATATTTCAAAAAATTCCAATATTCTGTAATGCAGGGAAAATAAGCTATAATAGTCTGTAAACTGTCTTCTTACACTGGCATCGTATTCTGTTCAACCGTGTTTAGAATTTTTTTCTTGTTTTTCACCAAATTAAATAATGATGCTTAAGTAAAACGATTTCACTATAATATTATAATAACTCATTATATTGTATATATAATGTATATGAATGATAGACGAACATTTTTAATAAATGTCGAGCTATGATATAGTTACCAACTTATAACTAATTAAATAATTACAAAAAAAAGTTTATTAATATAGTATGATAAATATATAATATAATATTTTATTACATACATTTAAATGTTTTAATTCATGGTTTTTTTTTTTTAAATTTTAAACAGTGAAAAAAATATTATACTCTAGTTAGTAGTATATTCAGAGGACTCTACAGTCGCATAATATGTTGTCTCCGTCGTACAAGTGCGTAGCATAGAAAATTTTATGCTCAGCAGATCACGTTTATCTCCATTAGTTTAAAATTTAGAGTGAATTGACCTATTATAAAAATTAAAGGCAAGATTATTATATCATGGGTATCTCATGGGCTTTTTATTATATTTTAATTTTAAAAGGAGTTATGAATATTGTTAGATATACAAACAATTTACAATTTTAAAATATTCATAGCTAGCTTTAAAATTAAAATACAATAAAAAGTCCATGAAATACCTCAGATAATAATCTTGCATTTAATTTTTATAATAAGGTCAATTCACTCTAAATTTTAAACTAATGGAGATAAACGTGATCTGCTAAACGTAAAATTTGCTATGCTAAACACTTGTACGATGGAGACATGCGGGTCTGGCGTCCTCTTAATATGGGTAAATTTACAATACATTTTCAAGGATAGGTACACGTTGGTTTATTCGTGTTGTTATAATGCACCTGACTTTGAATATTGGATAAATCATGGAAACTCAAATTTTATTTATTATTTATTAAAATACAGTGTATTGTGTGTATTTGTATATGCCAGCAAAAATTTGGTAAATTGTGACGTTTTCCTGTTATCGTTGATACCAGACATGTAATTATTTACGTACTTAACGTATATAAAGATATCCGTCGTACTGGTGTGAAAAGTACGCTCACTTTACAAACAGTATGCATCAATGCATCACACGTATATTATATTATTTAAGGGATAGGTACTACGAGATTTTTTAGAACCGTTGAAATATTAATTTGCTTTGATCAAATATGCATTCACGATCATTGAACACTTTACAACCATTGTTTTGGACATTGTATAGAACATTCAATTTAAATGTGTCGTTTCCGATCAAACAAGTAAAATATATGAAAGAAATATCAATGGGTAAATAATAGAAATATTGTGTATTGTTCTCGAATTGACAGTAACTGAAGCATTATAGAAAAATGCTCGTTAACCTGAAATCTAATTTTTTGTTTTCTACCTGTTTAGACTTTGTACATACGTATATTTATTTTATAATTTATACAGTATATCTATAAGTTCACCTTATTATATAAAGTAGTAAACACTAAATCGCAAACGAATAAATATACTATACAACATATACACTTATCGTTTTTAAAAATTACTATCAATGTTTTTTTTTAAATATATTTATCACGTAGGTAGGTACCTATAAATACAATATAATGTAAACGTAAGTAAAATGTATAACTTATATTTACATATTACTATGTTGTTTTCAAGTATTTCGTTTTTCATAATCAAATGTGCATATCTTTTTTTCTAATAAAGATAAAGTAATAATTATAAAAATTATGTACCTACCTATTTGTATTCATTTAAAGTGTTGTACAAAAACAACCCTTAAAAATCCAATTTATATTCAAAGGAAAAAAATAACACATTTATTAATTTAATTTAATTTTAGTAACTAACTAGGTACTTATCTATACACGGGTAAATACAAACAATTTTGTTTCATAATATTAATATAGATATGTATTTCCAAACTTAACCCATATTTTCACAAGATAGTTGAAAAAAAAATAATTAAACCAATTTATGTCCTATACATAAATGTATATAAGTTCGTTGTGTAACAAATTATTTTCAGTGAATGTATATAATATATACGTAGGTATGAAAATTAATCATCGGAATTGCGTTTTTTTAAATTTATGTTATGATGACATTCATACTATTTCCCTACAATTTAAATACTTGTTTATTTCCACTTGAATAATTGCGTATGCGCGAAATGCCTACAACCTACCTACACTAATGTAATTTTTTTTCTTTCACTCATTATTTGTACGATATTTTTATGTTAAAACTGTTAAAAGATTGTTTTTGGAAAATTATGACATTGTGCTCTTTTATATGGATTAGATTGAATTCACGTAATATATAATATATCACGATGACGAATAAAGATCGATCATTATTTAAATGCTGCTTAAATTATGTGTATGTTTCTGATTTTTAGTTTTTTTTTTTTTAAGAAATTTGTTCATAAATAGACTATACGTTATAGTTAATTAATTATTCATTAGAAAACCGAGTTACTTGATATAATAAAATAAGCTATTTGAACACGTTTGATGACAGTTTTCTTCGTATAAACTGATTTGTGTCCAGCATTTTAATCCTTGGCCATCATTTAATCAATTTTGTTCGACAACTACAGATTATCTATAACAAGGGATTTCATGATATTTTAAATTTCTTTCTCGACATTGTTAGTGATTCACAACACACAAGACTCTGTGTTGGATATTATGCGATTATTCGTCTCTCGAAAACTATCGCTAAAAACTACCATAAAGTGGTAATGAGTTCTGTATAATTTTTATTTGTCGTTACAGAGTTATGAAGACTACAGAATTTGAATACATAAAAGATAAAATATTTATTCTTGCGATTGTTTTGTTTTTATTTAATAACACACGATAAATTTTAATTTATGTTCCACGTCCGATATATAACAAAATTGTATTTGTGGTTATTATCTGCTGAAAACTGAAAATACATACATTATTAATTATAATAATCTAAATAATCTTAGAATTAATGTTTTGATCAATCGGTTTAAAGCTCAAAGTTATGCCGTTATTTATATTTGACCAGTAAGTATATCGTTTGGACCGCAAAACGACTTTCTACTCACATTTATTAATTAATAAATATTACGAATTGATACTTGTATTATTATATTATACCTTGTTTATTTTATCTATACAATATTATTGTCCACGAATAAAGAAAAATTTATTATTTTATTCTTTGAAATAAAATTGTATTCAGTTATGTAGGTACCATAAAAAGTTAAAGTTTCAAACACACACACACATACAGGATAATAATTGTATATTGTAGGTATTTTTCGTATAATTTTTAATTGAAAGTAAGGAATAAAATAAACACTCGCCAAGTTAAAAATTTACCAGCAATAAACGTTTTTATGAACAGTTATATACACCAGTCACCAATGTTACAACTGTAGGTATATACTTAACCTTATATTTATAAATTATTTGTAATGTCAAGCTTCTGTCTTATTGCAGTTGTATTTTATCGCTAAATATAGAGGTCTAAGGATAGATTAGATTGTAGTAATTGTATTTATTTATACATTTGAATATTCAATTTTTTAAGTTTTTTCTTTTTTATGTTGATAATAATTATTATGCTGGATCACAAAGCTTGATTAAATACAAGGTTCCTCATAAGTTTTTTTTAATAGGTAGTCGTAAAAATTGTGAATTATTTTGTAATGAACAATTTATAATTTTTTTTAATTTTAATACTTGATACTTAAAATTTAATATAAGATTTTTCATAAGTTGCCCTAATAAAGATTTTTATTATTTTGTTGTAATTAATAAAATTATATTATAGGAAATTTTCGATGATTTGTTTATTTTTATTAGGGCTGGGATTTATATGTAATAAAAAACCAAAAATATGTACATATTATTATATATGTAATTAAAATTGCCAAAATGTGTAGTATAAAATAAAAAATAATATGTACCTACTGAGAAAATTTTTTAAAATATGTTAAAATTATAAATTAAAATACAATTCTAAATAATTTTTGAATAATACAATTTATTGTTTTTTATGTCTAATTAATTTAATTTAAAAAATATAATAATTTGTGGTAAAAACACGCGAACTGATAGTCTAATAGGTTGTAAATTGTTGTAAATTCGTAAATATATTTTGTCAAATAATTGTTGAACATAAAGTTTAATCATTAAGGTATGGTTATCGAACAGAAACAGAAAGATAAACTAAAATCAAGTTATTAATATTTATTTTAACCTGTTGTTACTTTAACCTTTTAATATTTTCTATATACATTATTATAGGCACACTTAAAATTTGCTGAGTACCATTATCGAAATATAAATGTAAAATATTATTAAACCGCCAAAATTGTCGAAATTTACCAAATGTGTAAATAAAAACCGAGAATTTTACAAAGTATGTAAAAATCTGTAAAATAAAATATGTCTTATTTTATTACAAATTACGTGAAACGAATTTATCATTTGCAATAATTAATTTATTATATTTTACTAAAAATATATATTTACATACAAATCCCAGCCCTAATTATTATATTACTTACATTTTCAAAATATTTTGATTGATTTTAAGTTATTCACACCTTTCAACAGCACTTTGATATTGACATAAACTAATATCATATATTATTGATTATGATTATTTTATTTTTATTATTATTATTTATAAAATCTGCCAATTTTTTATGTAAAAAATCCGTTGAACCTAAACCTACCGCTTATTTTTTATAAAAAATAAATTGCTTATATATTATCAATATACATATTATACTTATAAAAAATGATTTAACATTAATTTAAACTTTATAAGTTCATTACAGTAAAATAGGTAGAACACTCTATAATTATGAGGCACACTCAACATTTACAACTATACAGAAGATCAATTACCAATTTGCTTGATTGAATTTGACTCAGAGTATCGTTTTTTAGGTACAATAATTTTGAATTAACTCGTCCTTCGTCCTGTAAAAATAATCGCCCTACTTTTAAAGCAAAATATTATCTATGCTCTAAATCAAAATAACTATAAACATTTATTATAATCTAAATTTGTAAATATGATTACCGGTTCCACATCATTTGGTCGCGGTAAAATGAGAGCGCATCATGAGAGCGAAGTCATTTGGTCGTGAGTAATTTAATCGCGTAAGAAAAAAAAGCTCATGTAATAAAAGCGTAAAGTTAATATAAAAAAATATAGTTAATCAATTTTAGTAAAATCTAGTCGAAAAACCATAATTTAATAAATTAACGAAAATGAGCGTAAACATATAATCACAGATCAATAAAACAAAATTAATATAAAAATACCAATAAACTATAATACAATCTAGTAAAAATCAAAGTTAACATTAAAATACAATTTTAATAAAACCTAATAAAAAAACCCATTATTGTTAAATCAACAAAAATTATTGTAAACATATAACAGGGGTGTCCACAACGAGGCTCGCGAGCCGCATGCGGCTCTTGAACCAAACTTGTACTAAAATTAAAAGTAAATAAATAAATGTTCTTTCATTTGTTTTAAAATGAAAAATATATCTCTAATTTATAAGCATTGCTTTACAATGTGTGGCTCACCTCGAATTAACTTTATAAATTTGCGGCTCCCAAAGTTAAGGTTAGTGGCCACCCCTGACATATTATAATCACTAGAGTATATGTTCACAATCACAAGCGACCGGATTTTGATTATTTTCTAACAGTTCTATATAATATAGTATATAAATACTTTTTTTAATCCAAATAGGTATAATTTTGGTTTCATTGATCAAAATTATTTAGTTGTTTTTAGTATTTGTTTCCTGGTATAGCGCCGTACTAAAAGACTTTTTTTAAAGATTAATAGTTTCCTAATTCCTAGATTCACCCAGTCTATACTATTTATATGTACGTTTACAGAATAATTATTATGTATTTTATGCGATATTATGTTTATTTTTTAAATAGCATACGTTATATAAATAGGTCGATAGGTAGGTACCAATGAAATGTACAAACATTTTCTTAATTTTTAATTTTTTTTTTTTTTTTTGACAATAAAGAGACTTTTTAATGACACAATGTTGTTATTAAGTCAGAACAAACAAATATCGTTGTACCCAGTGATATTTTTTCCCCTATAAATCCTGTCTTTAAATCTTAATTTGAGCTTAAAACATTTTAATATACAATAGAACATCAATAGAACTTAAAATATATGACCTTTTTATTGATTATAAAATGCAGGGTAATATGGTCAGTGAATACTTAATGTAGATGGAACTTTATGATGGTATTTTTTTTAAATTCGTTTTCTTTCCGTATGATTTATAGTATACCTTTAGAATATATTATGTATAACGTATACTATATAATCACTATTGGAATATTTTTTCATTCTTTGAATTCTTTAATAAATTATAAATTAAAAAAGGTGGATCCCGCGAATACTTATCGTGAATACATACACAATTAAACACACATAATTATAAAATCAATACATTCATCGCTTCATTCATAATTTAAAAACCATAATAATAATATAGATAAACATAGGCATTGCATATTTTAAATATTTATTGTCACTTTGTCAGCACAATAATAATGGCATTTATACATTATCTTCGATCCTTAAAAATATCAGAAGTCCTGATCTAAAAGGTAATAAAGGGTATTATTAGCAATATACATCATTTAGTTGCCGAGGTATTGAACAATATTATAGTTAAGTTAATTAGTCTATAATCTTTTCGTTAGAGTTGGCTAGTTCAAAAAATACTTAACATAGGTATAAATACAACGCACGACTACCTATATTATAATTTAATAACTATAATGACTAATAATTAATATATTTTATATTTTTAGATTATATATTACAGAAATAGTGGGGCACTACTTACTAATGTTTATTTTGACTATAAAACGATGATATTGCTGAACCGTAATAAAAAAATATCAATATAACATCAAAAAAGTTATAATACTTTTAAATCATTAAAATAAATCTCCATGTTTATAGGCATATTCTTTGTTATTAGTCTTTATCAAAATATCTATAGTACATTTCTAAATTGTAAAGTTTTTTGTTGTAATCTATATACTTATTTTCTTTACTACCCAACCCTCGCAATGTTCTTAAATTCATTTATTTTATATAGTTATCGTAATTTGTTTAATAGAATTCATGATGAGACACTAGTAGGTAATCAAAACACAACACACTGTGCTCATTATATATGATTTTTACATAGATTTTTAGATTTGTTTCAGATGCTTTTCAAACATTTTTATTTTTTATTGTATAAGATTGTAATTTGATGATCGAAGTTTTTGCTGAATAACATTCTATAATTTTGAACAAATATATAATAGTATATTACTATTTTTATGGGGGAAAGATAAGTAAAATATATTATAAAGAAATAACATAAACAATTTCTTTCACTTACATAATTTATGAATATTTTTAAAATAAAATATCCAGACAAGATACTGCGAATTATAGTGTAATACTAGGTTTCTTTTCGGTTTGCTTATCGTGACGTAATATTTGTAGTGAATTGTTACTAAAATTAAAAATTTCAATATATAAATTATGAATCCAACGATTAATCATGGTGATCAAAATAACTGATCTGAGCAAAATTTGGTTTACTATAGACTATAGTCTATAATCTAGTATACTTTTCTAGGGCCCCCACAAGGCGGGCGGCTGTTGAATCTGAAATACGGGGGCTATATTAGGGACCATTGAAATAATCTATGTATACTATTATGAATGGTTATAAATTTTATTTGAGTCTGTCGTATTTGCGAAATATTATAAAATGAATTAGATATAAAACGTAATGGTCCGTTTATTATTGAACTAGTATATATAATTGTTGTAGACGGAGAATTCATCGAATTATAATATATTTCTATAATATAGATACCTATACCTATACCATGTGTCTACATATTTATGTATATAATACACTGTTTTCTAACAGTAATTGGGACCTTTGTGAATAATATCCTCGCTCAGACGGTATAATTCTCTCCAAGAGTCTCTTCACCGCAATACAATAATTTATAATTTTTCCCCCTTGCAGGTTCAGACGAGTACCTATCCTACTCAAATTTCAAATACCACTACATTGCGATACGCCCACCGGTCGTGTTCTGCGATCATAATATATACATATAATATTATGAAATAAATATCATGTAATGCTATCGACAGAATAGGGATAAAAACTTATTGAAGTAGTTATAAGTCAGACGGGACGTGTTACCGCCTTACCGCGGGGTTAATGACAAATTTGTCGAATATTATGTTCGTCATTATATATTATTATATGGGCGTCATTCATTTGGACGAATAACCCAAAATTTACCTGAGTAAAGCATACATAATTTGGACGAGAAATTAACCGATAGTTTAGGTGAATTTATAAATTATTGAATAATAGGGAAGTAACATACCTACGTCTACAATGATTTTTATAATTATTATTATAATATCGTTTCGGCTGATTGGTGTTTATACGCCAATTTACAAATATGGGTAATGAACAATAATTTGTTAGATTTAATATATTACGTAAAAATACTAAAGAAAAACAAGACTATACATTAAAATCATGGAAAGAATATAAAACTGGAAAATTAACAATAATTAATTATGTTAAATAAACGGGCATACGATACCTTACTAATATAAAGAAATAGTTATTATGATAATTTATGTGAGAATATAAGGGTACATTTCTACGGCCCCCCCGATTTGGAATTTTTGAATTCTGTTTTGACAGATCGTTTGTGCATCGTTTGTGCACGAATGTGCACGAAGTCCCGTCGTTTGTGCACAAATACAGGGGGGATTATCCCTAAATCAAATTCGGGGGGCCGTAGAAACGGCAGCCCCCCCGATTTGGAATTTTTGAATTCTGTTTGGGCAGATCGTTTGTGCATCGTTTGTGCACGAATGTGCATCAAGTCCCGTCGTTTGTGCACAAATACAGGGGGGATTATCCCTAAATCAAATTCGGGGGGCCGTAGAAACGGCAGCCCCCCTGATTTGGAATTTTTGAATTCTGTTTGGGCAGATCGTTTGTGCATCGTTTGTGCACGAATGTGCACCAAGTCCGGTCGTTTGTGCACAATTATTCCCGGAGATATCACAAAAACAAAATCGGGGGGCCGTAGAAACGGCAGTCCCCCGATTTGGAATTTTTGAATTCTGTTTGGGCAGATCGTTTGTGCATCGTTTGTGCACGAATGTGCACGAAGTCCGGTCGTTTGTGCACAATTATTCCCGGAGATATCGCAAAAACAAAATCCGGGGGGGGCATAGAAACGGCAGCCCCCCGATTTAAAATTTTGAAATTCTGTTTGGACAGATCGTTTGTGCATCGTTTGTGCATGAATGTGCACGAAGTCCCGTCGCTTGTGCACAAATACAGGGGGGATTATCCCTAAATCAAATTCGGGGGGGCATAGAAACGGTAGCCCCCTGATTTGGGATTTCGAAATTCTGTTTGGGCAAAGTTTTAATGAAAATGTCAATTATGTTTGGCTCGACAAAAATATATACAAACAACAAAATCTAATCGAACAAAATATTAATAATTTTATGAGCATATTGTCTACAGCTTGTTCGACTGATAAGAATGTTATATTATTTGCCATCGGCTCTCCTGGATAAAACTGTTTTAAAATGTTGGCTCGTTTTTTATATGTTTGTATAGTTACACCATCTCGAAGTAACGCATAAATTAGATGCCATAGTGTACTTTCATCTTTATAATAAAATACATTAGTATTACTATTAATACTTTAATACAATTACACGATTAAAAATTAAGACACAATACATTTAGGTATTATATAAAAGAAACTCAATAGAATTACGAAAACCATTTAATTTTTTTTTTTATACTAATATCATTCGTCCAAATATACATTAAAAAAAACTCAATAAAGTTACAAATTACAATTTTAAGTTTACCATTTCGACTGTATTTTAAATAGTGTAGACCTATATTTCATGGAGCGCAATCGTGTTACAGCCAAAGAAATGACTGCCACTGTGCCGATATCTTTTGGTTATAAATAATAGTTCATAAGTATTAAATACGTTTAAAACTATACCTACTCACCTATTTATAATTTATTTATACGGCTTAATATTTATAACCAAAAGGTATCGGCACAGTGACAGTCATTTTTTTTTTTGGTGGCACTTGCGGTCACTCATTTTTTTATTCCTATGAACTAGTTTCACATAATACATTACGGCTACGTTACTAATATTCTGACATACGCTTTTACAACAACAACTTTAAATTTGATAAAAAAAAACTACACGGTAATAGGTACATTAGATAAAAATCCAAAAGAAGAATTAAACCTACGCGATCACATTTCACCAATTGCCAATGTTTATTATTTGACGATGATGACGAAGAAAGAATTATTGCATTTTCAAGTAGTGTTCAAAGAAAAGCTACATCTACTTATAAACATTTATTTCTTGATGAAACTTTTAAAAGTTATAACCAACAATTCATAGAAATTTATAGCTACCCGCATACATTTTTAATTATTTTTTTAATAATTAAAACATATAAATTATATATATATATATATATTGTTAGGAATAGGTATTGTAGGAAAAAGTATGAAATGTATGAAAGAATGAATGACATAAGTAAATGTTTTTCTTGGATTTACAATTATAATTTTAAATTTCAATTCATAGTTTATTTTATACAAAATACAAATTATTCATATTATTATACTAGTATATTAAATTTATATATTTATTAAATTATAAGATAAATATTGATATTTTTTTACTCAAAAATAATTAGAATGAACAATTTAATTTTAGTGCGGGCCGCACTAAAGCTACTAAAGTGCCGCATACGGCCCGCAGGCCGCGTAGTGAGGACCGCTGGTTGATACCATATTACCATACATATTATATAGTTGGGTGAAATTAATTTAATACCGGTAATTTTTGTATTACTTCTAAAGTTCTAAACAAAACTCAATTAAATATTCCGAATTTTGACCCTACAATTTAATTACAGTATTATTATTATCAATTTGTCAGTGTATAAAAAATAATAAGTAACCGCAACTGCCACCAAAAAAATTCTGTCCCGGAATCATGCTAAAAATAAGTCTGGATTACAATAAGGTACTTTAAACTGTAAATCACCTAACAATATCCTTAGGTATATTATATATTTAAATTTGTTAAAAAGAAGCGTATGCTAAATAAAATGATTTTTTTTTTTTGGTTTAATCCATAATATGCCTATGATTAATCATTTTTTTAAATGCTTTACAAATATTTTTAAACACCAAGAATAACTATTAAATTCATTCAAAATTTATATCTAGTATAAAGTTTTTACCACTGAAGTAAAAAAAAATCATTTCTTTTATTAACATTTCTGTAGTTATTCTAAGTGAACAGAGAATGATCCTACTATACAGTCCATATAAAACTGTTATTTTATTCAGTAGTGTCGTCATACAAATAAGATATCACAATAATTAAATAATATATAATAATATATATACACTTAGATATTCATTTGAATGAATTATTAATTCAAAAGATACTTACTTGATACTTCTTCAAATTCACTAATAGAAAACCATAGAAAATCCATCCATAAATCTTCAATGTACTTATACATACTTATTGTAGCACACAAACTAAACAACACTATGACACTAGGTGTTAACTGTGACCTCACAAAATCACAAATGACCAATTATACAAAATCGTTATTTTACAATGTATAGATTTTTACAAAACTGATTATTTGAAAACCTTTGGACGTTGGATACCGGTTTACCATATAGACTCATTATGATAAAACCTACCTGGGTCTCTATACCGCTCGTGTACGGTACGATTACACGATAT
Source organism: Diuraphis noxia (assembly GCF_037042655.1). Taxonomy (NCBI): domain Eukaryota; kingdom Metazoa; phylum Arthropoda; class Insecta; order Hemiptera; family Aphididae; genus Diuraphis; species Diuraphis noxia. Next base: position 39,464,737 of record NW_028301711.1, on the reverse strand, counting down.
ACCTACTGTTTTCTAGGAATTTTGCCTTTTTACCGGAGCACCGACGACGACGGCGACGCCGATAAGATGAGAACTGTATTATAAAACTAATTTTAATGAGAATGTCCATACAAAAGATTGTGCAGATGAAAATTTAATACTGAAATAATAAGTACAATATAATTTTTAAACATAATTTATATGCAAGAAAAGTCACTATACTACATTAGACAAATAAGAAGAGTTTTCTATGATTTATTGAATTTGTAAAGAATCATAAATCATAATAAGGAGATTCTACAATAGTGATGCACTGATAACCTCTATTTCATGTGGCCCGTCACAAATTTTTTAAATATAACAAAATATTTTTTAAAAAAATTAATATTATTACATTTATTTTTATTAATTTGTGAATTCTTTTAAATATTCCAAAAGTACAATAATAATAAAAATACTTTACAATAAATTATTTATAATATGAAATTTGAGCTTGTGTTTCGTTTACTAATAATGAAAAATCTGATTGAAATTCAGTAGTTCCATTTTTCAAAAACTGCATAAAGGTGTTCCATAAGTTGCAATCTATTTATGAACAAATTTTGTATGTTTCATCCATGGTAATATTTTGTTCGATTAGATTTTGTTGTTTGTATATATTTTTGTCGAGCCAAACATAATTGACATTTTCATTAAAACTTTGCCCAAACAGAATTTCGAAATCCCAAATCAGGGGGCTACCGTTTCTATGCCCCCCGAATTTGATTTAGGGATAATCCCCCCTGTATTTGTGCACAAGCGACGGGACTTCGTGCACATTCATGCACAAACGATGCACAAACGATCTGTCCAAACAGAATTTCAAAATTTTAAATCGGGGGGCTGCCGTTTCTATGCCCCCCCCGGATTTTGTTTTTGCGATATCTCCGGGAATAATTGTGCACAAACGACCGGACTTCGTGCACATTCGTGCACAAACGATGCACAAACGATCTGCCCAAACAGAATTCAAAAATTCCAAATCGGGGGACTGCCGTTTCTACGGCCCCCCGATTTTGTTTTTGTGATATCTCCGGGAATAATTGTGCACAAACGACCGTACTTGGTGCACATTCGTGCACAAACGATGCACAAACGATCTGCCCAAACAGAATTCAAAAATTCCAAATCAGGGGGGCTGCCGTTTCTACGGCCCCCCGAATTTGATTTAGGGATAATCCCCCCTGTATTTGTGCACAAACGACGGGACTTGGTGCACATTCGTGCACAAACGATGCACAAACGATCTGCCCAAACAGAATTCAAAAATTCCAAATCGGGGGGGCTGCCGTTTCTACGGCCCCCCGAATTTGATTTAGGGATAATCCCCCCTGTATTTGTGCACAAACGACGGGACTTCGTGCACATTCGTGCACAAACGATGCACAAACGATCTGTCAAAACAGAATTCAAAAATTCCAAATCGGGGGGGCCGTAGAAATGTACCCAGAATATAATACATTTTATTGAATAAATGGGCATGAGGTAGGTAATAATAAGTATAAGATACTGATAATAAAAAAAAATTTAGTTAAGATAATAAATATTATATAATAAATGACAATATAATAGATTTTTAACCATACCAGTTAGAGTTAACTGAGAGTCCTAAGTCTCTAAAAATGGAAAGGAAAATCTATTAGTCTATATAAATGTTTATAAATATATTATATTTATAGCTCCACTAAACGACGTATCAGATAAATCAGGGGTCCCCTGTAAATTTCGCCCAAATGATATGTAGAAATTCGTCCAAATGAAAGCCCCCCCCCCCGTACACGTATATCCCACCGTATCCTTCCCGACCGTTGTCGTCCTAAACAAAATGATTATATTATAAACTCGCAAACGAAACTATAATATTATACATCTACATACTACTTAATATTAATACTCCAATATAAATATATATTATGTAGGTATACATAATATTATATTTATGTTTATAATATAATCGTATTATGATCGTAGACATATCCGCGCGTTAAAGGTAGACGGGCCGGGGAGTACGACGAAGAAATGTGACTTGCTACCTCGGGGACATAGAAATCCTTGTGCACGAAAAGTGAGTCACTGCACCCAAGTGCAGCATGGAAAGCGGTCGTATGTTATATAAACATCATTTACAATTCATATCCACAGACAGCGTTCAAGCATTCAGGCGTGTATAATTTTTTTTTCTTTTATTTCCAAATAGACCGGTGTTAATTTCGTTTAAAGAATTTTTTTTATTTATTTGTTTTTTGTTTTTACTATATTTGGCCAGGGTCATAGGTACCGAAAAATACGTAATGTGATACAGTGTTCAATAAATGTACAATGGTACATACTACATAGTACATACTACGATATTTTCTTATAAATCACCTATTATACTTGCACCCGTTAGCAATTTATTTTCACTGTCTTGCAAGTTGCAACTATAATATTATAGTCTATAGTTAAATATTAAGAATTATAATACATAGGTGATAATATTTATCGATCGATGGACTAGTTTTAGTTTAATTGGGCATATTTTGGTTATCTTAATAAATAATAATAATAAAATAAACGATCAATACAATTGTACATAATATAGTTTAAGATAATGAAATATAATGTGGTTGTATATATATTTATTATTGTGGGCGAGAAATGAAAATAATACCTATGAGTCCTGTTTAATATATTAGGTAGTATATTTGTGTGTTAAATTGATTAATTTGAATCGATAATATACTACCAAAATAACATCACGGCATTCTATAAAGTTTATACCGTTATTTATTTATTAATTTTTAAGAACATTTGATTGTGTTATTATTATTATGTTATAATAAATTATATAATATTACAATAAATTATTTTATTTCTATGTAATTGAATTAGGTATGCAAATGGATATTGATATCGTTCTTATAATATCGTTAACGATGTATTCAAAATTAAAAAGTCCTGTTTAATTCAAAATAAAAATAATCTTACATTGAATGGAATTATTAGTAGGACTTTTATTCAGAATTTTATATTTTTACATAAAAAAGATTCTATGGCTAGTTCGTTATATTTATTATTATTCGTCCTGAGATACAATATGTAGAATTACGATATAACCTTTTTTGCTATTTCATGATAAAGTTTGGAAATCGTTATGTTATTACTATAAAAAGATCTTAAAATAACAACATATTTGGAAAACGAGCTGAGTAATGAGTATAATAAAATATCCTATTACAAATAGGAACATGTAAACCGACAAATTCATCAAAGCATATTATTATCTTCGACATTAATTACTTATACATTTTAATTTAAAACTAGAAATTCAATATCCGATGACCGATACCAACAAAATTAAATGTTACAAAATACATAACAAATATAAAATTCCAAAAGAATAATGTATTTATAATTGTAATTTAGTATTAATTTAATGAAAAATATTATAAACTAATTAATTCAAAAAATACATTTCCGGTCATTTATATTTTATTGTTCAAGTTCTACACAGTGATTATAATATAGCGTTAACAGTAACAAATATTTAGGCACCTATTGGTATATCGATGTGTTAGAACAAAGAATGTAAGGTATAGAAAATTTTTATGTTTGTTAAAAAAACATAATATTATCATGTTGTAACTTGTAGAGACTATGTAAAATGTACCTATATAATATTATAAAAGGTATATAATATATGTGGGTACATTACACACAATATAAACTGCGTTGAGACTCGCAGCTATTCGAAACTTGTGAACACATAATAATAATAACTATTAAGAGACGCAAAAGTGTTAATAGAAACAAAAAATTTGAAACAAAACACCAATAAAGTGTGGGGGGATCTAGTCTATTCTGCAAGTCCGTTGGCGACTTTCTAATTTCTAAACGTTTGTCGGCCCCGATAAGATTTTTACATTAACCTAGGCTACCGGTAACTATCAGACACACACACACAAACTCGCACGAGCCTAATTCGTTTGTGTATTGCACCGTGAAGGCGTTCATTAACAGCGACGGTTATTAAGGTACATAAAATCTAATAATGCGTCCATAATGTCCACGGACAACTCTTTAGGTCTTATGTTATTGCCTGCATATAAGTATATTATTAGGACACAGTGCGCATAACGCTCGTGTTGTATATACTTATACATATAATATGTGGGTACGCTCTTTTATATTTATTTTACTACTACCGGCGACGGCGATTGTATTCCTTGTGTATATCGTATTCGTATTCGTATATAATATATACTTATAATATATAAGCAACGAGGACAATGAGGCAGTTTTCCTCAGCCACCCCTCCAACCGCCTCCCATCTCCAACCACCACCACCCACGCGGCCCGTCAACCGATTGTATACACATGCGATGACGAGTGTGTTTTACGCGTTCAGAGGAAAGTGATCTCTGCCCCGCAGGCAATACGTATCATTATATATTGGTAGGGGTAAGTGTATAACAACGTACAAAGTATATTGTGAGTTGTTACTTGTTTTTATTCGACTAAAAACCATATGTAAAAACTCTCCGGATGCAGTACAATCGTTGTAGATAATAATAATAATATACGTGCATTGTGTTGTATACACACTGTGCTTGCTCGCGCTATAGACTATCATTGAAAAAAAACTGATCAATCGATCCACACGGTACATACAGGGTGATTTATTTTAATAGGACACGACGGACGCCAATACAAGCTTTAATGACTTTTATACAATTATATTATATATAGGTACAAGTACCTATAGTTTCTGAGTTATTTAAATATAAATACATACTGAATAAAATTGATATAAAATCGTATCCAGTTTGACAGTTGATGTTACACTCAAACAATGAAAAAAAAAATTCTAATTCAAAATTCGATTTAGGATACATCGAACTTTAAAAGAAAACTCATCTGATTAACAATTTACACGAAAAAAGGGTGTTTCCAATAAAAAAAAAAGGTGGAATCACAACAGGAAGACGACACAGGACAATACCCTTAAATAAAATAAAAAAATAAAAATAGTTTGAAATATGGTCTTTAAGTATACTTAAAAAATTGCATGAGTCAGAATTTGAAAAATGGAAATGAACGTGCATGTAAATCACAATATTATACAATACTGTACGTATTTATTGTAATAGATGTTTATAAATGGTCAGGCACCATTATATATATTATAAATTATAATATATATTATTATATACCTAATATACACGTACTTAAGTTCAAAATTTTAATGATAATCGAAAAAAAAACACTACCAAACATTTTGTTGAAAACATTTATCAATGTTAGTTACTGTTAGTTACTTGTCAGGAACTATTAAAAAAAATTATTTTCCATCATAACATGTGATTTCTTGAGATTTTTAACAATATTATTAACGTTGAAATCTAAATGTCATATAAATATAATATTAATGATAACATTAAAACCATTCTTTATAATAGAGTTTATACAGTTCATAGTTTACAATATGTTATGTCATGTTTCCGGGGCGGTAGCAGATAACTGCGTTATTCGTACTATAGCCTGTGGCAGTTCGAGTTGCAATAATATTATATTATATTCTTTAAATCCTCAAATGTTTGTACAAATGGGTCAAACAATGTACACACTGCACACGCACTATACATATACAATTTTTTATGAATGTAGTTTTATTTCAATACCAATTCTACTTATATCATTTATTATTTTTTTTGTTTTTTTTTTCACAAATTAAATTGCCAGGGTGATGTATTGACCAAATTACACGGATTCATGATTATAATATTGTGTTTATTGTACAAAATATAATGCCGGCATATTATAAAATTAATGATAACTAGTTATTATATTTTTATTTGCATTTGTATTGTGTGTGTGTGTGTGTGTTTGCGTGCGTGTTTGTTTTTTAATAATCATACTGCTACTAATTATTGTGTTGTCCGACAATTTGTCACTATGTACCTATGGGTACTCGTCATTTATTTTCTCGTTTGCGAATCATAATAATAAGTAATCTTGTAGTGATTATAATATAACACTGTCATAATAATTGGTGTGTGTGTGTATACACGCGCGAGTGCGCGTGTGTCTACGTAGACGACTGAACTCAAAAAAGAAAGAGAATTTTATTAAGGTCGCACTTGACCCGAATATATTTGCATCCGCTGCACCATCATCGGTCCGAAATTAAACGTATCCTTATTACAAAAAATATTCAATTCAGACATTATACCATCTGATAAATTCACCATCAACGTGTCTGTTAATCGACCACTTTTTTGAATTAGACCCGTGTTTATGAAAAAAATTATTTACACGAAGAGTGCCTGCACACAAATAAATAATACCCGTGTATGATTTACTACCTTATAGTATGCTTTCTATTAATTTCCTACAGCGATTTTACAATAAATTTTTTTTTTGATTATTGTATGCTACCTACCTATATTATTAAAGTTATATATACCTAATATATTTTTAATAAATCGGATATATATTTAAAAATGTACAATTATTATTATGTTATATTGAAATGTTTAATGGTTTAATCATCAAACATCATAAACATAATAATATTACGATTATATTTTATACAAAATTTGTAAATGATGATGAAGAGTTAGAATATATACAGGGTGTAACAGTAATATTTGACAAATTTAGTAATATTCGTAATAGAAAGTTGTTAAATAGTCGTGTTGGCTGTAACACCTTATATAGTATGAATTCTTATCAAATATATTATACCGTCTATTATAACATGATAAAATAAAAAAATAATACGCGAGCAACAGTGTACGGCTAATATGAGTATATGTATAGGTAGGTATACTTCTTCAACTAAATATTATTATAATAATATGTGTATATTAGATTGATGACGTATACGAATTCATTTCATTCTATTTGCATTCGTCTTATTCATAATGAATAATGATGACTTTGATATTTTGTATGTTTATTTGATAGTCGCAAACATTGATAATTTTTAGATATTTATTGGATTTAATTTATATGATTATAATACGTCGTTCGCGTGAATCTAAAATATAGTCGTTTTTATTAGTACCATAACATTATTAAGTGTAATAGTACAGTGGTTCTTAACATTTTCATATTCGCATACAACCTATAGATACACAGTATGAAAGATATCATCTATCTACGATTTGATCAAATAAACTATTTTTTGCTATACAAAATGTACACATGATTTTACAAGTGCCTATATTGAATTAGGTACATTTTATTAGAAACTACAAAATTATGATTTATGCCATTATAAGAATTTAATGCGCAAAAAAATGAAATATGCAAGTATAGTAGCAAACATAGTATAGTTCATATTTATAATATAATTAATATAAAATAAATCAATCAATAATATTATTTTATTTTTATCTTTTATAAAGGAGTTATCAATATTATATAATAAACAAAGTGTTTCATCAAGCATGCTCACCATAATGTTTTTGAGTTTATTAAAATTCTGATTTTTGGAATTTTTTTAATATAATGTATTCAAAGACTATTTTTCAATTTCTTGAAAATTTTGTGTGACTTAAGGAGTTTTATTAAGCATAATAATTATGATATTAACTTTTGTTTTTTAAATGAGATCTCTCACCTTTTTTTGATCTAAATTATTTTGTAGATAATATTTGTAATAAAAATAATAATAATATTATTTCCTTAAAAATGCCTTTACAAAAATATAAAATAGATGTAATATTGAATCTTTTATGTATTTTACTTGGAATATTTTTACAAATTATTAATGTCGAATGAATGTTGATAGATGAATATTAAACTATAACATTTTCAAAACACCACAGCCAAAAATCAGTTAAAATTGTCTAATGGTCCATGGATCTATCTAATTTGTTAGTACAACAAGTCAATTAACTTTAAAACTATAAGTATGAATTTTTATTCTGATAGGTAAAATTTTCAAGAAATTATCCGTTAAAAAATGTACAGTAGAAAATAGGGGTCCTAATTTGAAAATAAAAGTTTGTACATCCACAAGAGAATTTTTAAATAGTATAAAAAATACCAAAAATTTAAACTCAAGAAAATATGGCTTTTAGTACATATTCAAAAATTTCAAAAATCAGACTTTGAATCACCAATCACCAAATATTATTGACGAAAAAAGGGGCTGAGCGTGCTTGATGAATAATCCTGTATCGTTATTGATTTATTAATTTGTATACATCAATTATAATAATATTTCCAGATAATAAATCTACGAGTATTTCAGATAATATTTTAATTTTTAGGAGTATTTTTAATCGTATCACAACCAAACTAAATCTGTAAATAACTATTAAAATAGTACTTAAGTTACTTTATTAATCGACCATAATGATGTATATTATTAATATGCGCAAAACAAATATTTTTGTTTAAATGAAAAAAAATATTATATGCAAATAAATAATTCAAGGAATAAATAAATAATATAGACCAAACACAATTTATATTTTGTATACATCAGTATCTATACATAATATACTGCACTTATTTGTTTATAAGCTTTTTTTCATTCACCAACATATAAAAAAGTAGGTCAGCAATTCGGTGGTGGATGTTTGTCCATCGTTCCTTCGATCCTCGGACAGGATAGTGTAATTTTACTGTATACGATTTGAATGCAATGATTGCATTCAATAAAAAACGATTCTGAGCGGACGAGAAAATATTATTATTTTTATTTTATTTTATTCGTTTCTACGGTAATAAACAAAGCGTCATAAGAACAGTTTAAGAACGATTTATATAAATAGGTAATTTATATAATTAAAATTATAATTTATAATTAGAAAACATCGTAAAAATGAAGAAAAAAGAAAAAGCTTATTAAAGTAAAAGTCACTTAAATGTTTTGAAAATTTTGCCATATCTAGGTAAGGCTAATATAACTTATAAGTAACAGAACTGCGTCAACTGATTTGAATATTCTAACTTAGATTAAATGTAAATCTGTAAATATGGGTAATAAGTAGAAATTAAGCATGTATATGTAAGAAATTAATGTAAATTAAATATGTAACGCCGGATAATAACCATGCAGTTGATGCCTCAAACAATTAATAAAAAAAACTTATAAGTGAACAACTCAAATTTCAAGTTTTTACGAATGTTTTTAACCGAATTACAACAAAAAACTACCAAAATTAAAATGTATACAAATAGCTCAAAAATGGCTAAAATACTTTAAACCGTAAGGAACAAAACCCAATATACAACAAAAATGAAGAAAATATCTCTTGTCATTTTTCATTTGAAGCAATATTTCTGGTAGAAAACGTCGTCCGTAATTATTGAATATTATAAAATCGTGAAATCGTACCTTTTTTCTTATTTAACCGCTTTTATTTCGAGTACCATTGGAAAATCGAAAAATTACCTCTTTAAAGTACCATCTCAAGAACATTACCTTTCAGAAAAGATGCTACACTTGATACTTTTGAGCAAGTTTAGAGGGAGAAAAAGTGTTTACAGAATAAAAAAGAAAAAGAAAAAGAAATAAACATCATTTTAAAACCTTAAACCAATACATTCCTTGCTAACTAAAAGTAAAAGATGTGTTTTATATAAATTAATATTTCAAAAAGAATTTATAATAATAATAATTCTATAACGACGATAAAACGATGTTGGTTTAATCAGAGTATTTCTGGGAACTTATACAATCCGTCAATACTCTCAACCCAACCTAAAAAAAAAAAAGATAAAAATATCAGTTAAAGAAACAAACATAATAATCAAGACACTAAATTTATTTATACACGAGTTTTAAATAATACTTATGTTTGATTATAATTTAGTTTATTATATTCATACATATAGTACCTATATCGAAAACCGTGTATTTTAATTTTTAAAGCATTCGATGCCATGAAAAATATATTTCATGAAAAGCAAATAGAAATTATAATATTATAAATTATAACTAAAAATGTTAAATTTTATTTTATACACTTTCGCAATTTTTATAATTTTGTCCAACCACTTTCTGTTCGACTGACTATTTGCGCATTGATTTTTTTACGCCAGTAATAATTCATCGTAATTCTCAATAACAAGTAGTAAAATTATTTACATTAAGAGATTATATCTTGTTTTGTGTTATACATAATATTATATCCTTTCATTCTATGTACAATATAAATTGTAATAAAGTATGTTTCGTACGTTTCACAAACATTTAATAATTCAGTGTAGTGTATAATATAATGTATATCGCTTACTTTACTTAGTTCTGAGTTGTTTTAATTTATTCAAGAATTATTAAATTAATGAAATATTCTATAATAATGCATGATAGTATAATGTTACTACAACCACATTAAGTAACTTTAGTATCTCGTGTTAGACCGTTTAAACAAAATGATTTTCAAAAAATTAAAATTAAAGTAACAAAAACAATTAGGTATTAAAATTTTAAGCTTTTAAAGTACAGAATTATAATATACATTATCTAAGTTTCAGTAGAATAAAAATAGAATTAATAAACTACATCGAATATCATAAAAATGATTTAAAATAATAAAATAGTTCCATCGAATAAGATTCGTGTACAAATGTTAATCATACTGATAAAACTAATAAATAAATATGCAGGTCAACTATAGCTTTAATGGTTTTCGTCACTATAAGTAAATAGTAAATAGGGATATGTGCACTTCGCACATACATTGTTAAAAAAAAAGATAGTTATTTTATTTTATGCTATTTACAATATTACTAAATGTATGTAAAATTGAATAAACACAGGATATAGATATGTGATATACAATACTATAAAGTGTCAATTGAACGAACTTTTGTAATTTTCCATTTCATGTGTTACTGCATAGGTATAGTGATTATAGCATTGAAAAAATATTTATAATATTATCGTCTTCGAGGATTTAAAATCCATTATTATTATCTCGCTATTGACTAATCAGTTATTATTATTGAATCAGCATTTAAGTGTCATTAAATGTTCACAATTTATTACATATATATATTCGTCATAATTAGTGATTTTAAAATGTGTTAATTTAACACAACACGCACAGTATTCTTTTTTTTCAGCGGAGACACCAACAACACTTACGTCTTACATACAGTGGCAAGGAATTATCGATAGGTATTAAAATTTATGATTATATAGCTTTAGGAAATAACCATAATATACGAGGGTGTACTTAGATAATATGTAATACTAACGAATAAGTACTTAACGTCTGTACACAACTAATGTGTCAGGTAGGTACTCAATTTAATTGTATGCATACGTACTTGGTGTCAGTACTCAGTAAACCGCTAGTATCTACACATTATTAATTATTATAGGAACTATTGGTCCAAAATATTAACGAATATTTTAATTCATAATTAATTTTTTTTTTAATTTCTCCACTTTAAGGATGATGTAATATTATAGTTAACCAAACAAAAATTTTTGTAATTTTAAACGGTTTATATTATGATGTTATTTTTCATCAAATAAACATTTTGTGTGTTTCGAAAATAAATATATTTTATTTCTTAATATTTCGTATAGTATTCATCAGTCATCGCATTTTTTATATTTTTATTTCAATATACTGTAGTGTGATCACGATTTAAGGTAACACTAAATATCTCAGGTGGATGACCTTGTATTGTATTGGGGTTTTCGGGAGGTGATAATAGGGAGTACCTAAATACATATTTTCAGATAAATTTCAAATTTTAACACTTGTGATGTGTGGATGCGTAATACTACTTACATTTTTTGTAACAGAAGTTTTTTTCTATTTAAAAAACTGGCTAAGTTAAAGTAAGCGAAAATTTGAATTTATGCATAATTCGTGTTTAATGAAATTTTCATTTATATCCACTGGAAATAATAAAATAAGGGTGAGATACTTAAACATTAATTTTAGAGCATGGTATTTCATAAATTGTATTAATTAAATATATAACAAAATATTTATACTGATAATAGTAATAGTAATAGTAACGTCAATAATATTATAATAAAATATAAATTTACTAACTAAATTAAACTATATTAAGACGTCTTAATATTTCTGGATATTTGAAAACTGTGGTTTATACAGATCCATCTGTCAATCTTCAGGATTTAAGACCAAAATACCGGTAGCATATGTGATATTTAAAGTGAAGACTAAAGCAAAGCGGAAACTTTGACTGAATTTTTGATGCGACTTGAATCATGTTTAGAACATAAAGTCGAAAACTTTGAACAATTTATAAGATAAATTTAGTTAATACATTTTATTATAATATTAAAAATTACTCCGCCTGAGATATTTAGTGTTACCTTAAATCGTGATCACACTATATATTACTTATGATGTGCCTAATTTACATAGGTACTTAAACCCACATACTTTGGTTATTTATTTTAATTTATGTTTATAATACATTTAATTTTATAACGCCACCGTGCAAGTATTTTTGTTTAAAAATCAAGTTAATTAATTATAATTTAAACGTCAGAGTAGGTATTAATATATTTCATATGAGATTCCTTTTAAAGTAGAATTCATGTTACACTGGATTTTATGTTTTTTAAATTCGTATGAAGTATTGATGTGCACGTTTTATTGGTGGATATTATGATTAGGCAATAAAAACCTATCGGTATGCATTTAATTAATATATATATATATATAATTATATTGGTATATAATTCAATAGTGTATTGTTCAAACATAATATTATATCTTTAGACTATAGATGAGTCTGAATTTATAAAGTTATAACAACATTTGTACAATAAATTATTCAGAATTCTTTAGTTAATTAATGACGTAGAATGATGTTTAATTAGAATAATACAGAATATCTCAATTTATGATACGAATTAGAAAAGTTTCGTGGATAATACTTTTTCCATATAACTTTATTTGATTTGATATAAATTAAGATTATGAGCAAATTGATGATGAATTTAATAATCGTCAAATGATTTTTTAAATTTTATTTCGTTTTATGTTTCGAATACAACTTTTAAGCAAAAAACTCTTAAAAGTTGTTTAAATATCGACCATTATACAGTAGTTAAAGTTTTTAGTTTGCGTATCAAAATTTTAATTTACATAATCAAAGCTGCGCTGTTTATAATTTTTTAAATGGCTATAAATTTATATCAAGAATAATAAATTAAACGTTAAATTAGTAGGTACCAGCATGATGGTTACATAATAGCTGTTTACAATAAATATTATATTATATTTTTATATGATAAACTATGTTGATATTCTATAACGGTGGCAATATCTACAGCAATAAAACACTTTAAGTAGCTAGTACCTATCTAACTAAGTGTATTGCATTTTTTCATAATCATTATAGGTAATTTCGAGGAGTTCAATATTAATATGATGTCACTTTTATATTATATGTTATCTCTAGGCTGTGATTTTCTATGCGTTTTGCTTTGTTTTACAAAGATAGATACATGGTGTTCGTTTTATAATTAATTTATTCGTATCATGTGTCGTTTTGAATCAGAGTAATAAGTTTTTATTTGTATTTTTTGATAATTTTAAATTTTAAGATAACTTTTTAATTTTTTTTTAAGCATTTTAAGACTTAAATCTGGGTTTTTTAATAATTTTATTTTAAGACTGTAGCTTGAAAAAGTAGTTTTGTCTAAAAATCAAGCATTATTCATAGGTAGTATTTTTTCCTTATGGATTCGTCCGACTAATAAATCAAGATTACGAGTGACAACAAAGAATAAAATTGTATTGCATTCTTAGCCCTAGTTATCTCTGATGAATTTCAGTATCGTAACACACTACTATAACTGTGATAAAAAAACAAAATATGGAAGATCTGTACTTATACTGATTGTACTAAATGATTTAAAAATTAATTTAGTATTAAAACACATGCTATATAAAAAACAACGAAAATTATTTTTAATGGTACTTACCTATCTACCTACCTAAATTAACCTAATCTGACTACCTTACTGTCTTGAAGCTTTTTCTTTAAAAGTAGTTATATCTTATATGGTAGTTATTCAGTCATCATTCATCAGTAGTCACTACCATTATGGTTTAGCTAGGTATATTTAAGCTTCTAAAAATGAGAAAAATATATCGGAAAACAAAGTATCTATACCTTAAATTAATTGGTCAGTAACGGAATTTACCAAATGTATTCAAATAACGATGAACTCGCATTTAGCATTATAATATTTTTATGATATAGGACCGGTGTATGCCTTAGCAATAAAATTATTTTATAGCCATAACATAATGTATTATATAAGACTTACGACAACTTAATTTTTCGATGGTGTAAGATGTGTATAAGTGTAACAAACTTTGGTGGCGTCCTCTAAATACAAAGGTATTGACGTAATGTTTTGTTCATTTTAGTTAATACAAATACAAAATTTATAAGGCAAAGATCAATAGTATTGTTAGTATTTCTACAACATATGTATATAGAACATCAGTTGAAGGGATATCATAAAAACATTTTTTTATAACTGTTCGGTAAAAGTAACTTTATTATTTTATTCTTATTTTCGTAAATCGGAGACTTATTGAATAATGAATTAAATAAGGTACCTTTAACCACCAATAATTATATATAATAATTTTCATTAAACCGCTCAAGGAATGGAATTGAATATGGCTTTATTTAGTATGTTTTATAGCCAATAATAGAAATGCAATCATAATGAAAACTGAAATATATAGGTGTACTAAATACTCGTTAGCTGTTTGACAGTCTATCACTCTAGCTGCTGGCTCTGATCTCTAAAATGTCGACTTATTATTATTTGGTATTATGTATTATGTTATAAACAATAGTAACATAAAAACAAATATTTCAGATTATTATATAAAAACACACTTTGATTTTTACGATACCTAAATATTAATTTATAGATTGATTGTAGGTGGGAGAATTGGTATAATATTAAAATGATCATTATATTAAAAATTAAATTTTTTGTTATAAATATATTTAATATGATGTAAGCTCTAAGATTATGTATATTTTGTGTAAGGTTATTACATCCGGTATAGGTTTCGTTTGACTCGTTATGTTATCGAGTTAACTCGTCGAGCAGAGAAGTGATAAAAATAATTTTAATTTTTAATTAATTGATATAATTTTTATATAATTTACATACTATAATTGTATGAAAAATCATAACAACACTTTGAACTTGACACAAGTATAAATGTATAAAAAATGATTCAGTGATTAAAAAGTATCTATGTAATAACTTTTATTAATAAGTTAATATTAATAACTATTGATAACTGTTAATAAGTAATAACTAGATTTAATCTCAAACCATCAAACATCATTATTTGGTAAAGTATTTTTAAGCAGATAAATACTACTAAATAATTAGTAAGTATACTTTCTTTCACCAATTTTCCACAGTTATTCTAAATATAATATGAATTGACGTTATTTTTTTTTATATTTCTACTTTCTTTGTAATTACATTTTTTTAATTAAAAATTAACTACAAGACATTGCTCCCATAAAAGGCAAAAACCGAAATAAAATGTTTGGGAAATAATAATGCGTTTAAACTTACATGTTAACTAAAACTTAAAAAAAAAATCTGGTATTCAAATTTACTTTCTTACATGTATGCTTATAAGTATAATTTAATGCATTTAGTAGAAATAGTAGAATCTTAATAAATTGTTTTACAAGCATTCTAAACAAATATGAAAACTAATGTTATACTATGGAGTGTAGATATTCATTTAAATAAAGTTATAATGAATGCACATTAAATTCCTAAAAAAATAAATATATTTCACCCTTTTTCCATACTGAACATAAGAATATAAAAACATCAACTAAATTTCGATGAAGTAAAATACTGTATTGCATATTATCTTAAATATATATTACTTTGTTTTTTTTAAGAATTTTTTTAATGGAAATTCATAACGAAAATGTACGTTTCCAGAAGAATAATCGTTCATAGAGTTTACTCGGAAAAGCAATGAATAATTGAGGTCGTCCGAAAACTATTGTAATCATAGAATGACATATTTTTAGTTATTTTATAATATTTCTCTGAAAATATATTATTATATTTCGTTATTATGTCAAATTATTGAAAAGTCTATTTGCAGTCTATTTGTTACGTTCACAAAATGGAATATGTAAAACATTGTTGTATAATATACACTATGTGGAAATATTTAAATTGCATTTTAAAAATACATCCGTAAATATCAGACCTTGAATATTGTGTTTTAATATAATTTTTAACTTCTTCACAGGACTGAAGAGATTTCGTTGTTAAAATAAAATATTCCGTCATTGAAAGTGTATAAGAATAATTTTTTGTCCCATATTCAATAACGATTTTAATAACATAATTATAGTAGTTATCAATAATATAGTTAGTAGTCTGCACCTACACCTACAATATATATATATCATTCATCAATGAAAAACCTCGAACTTAATTGAACTATTTAGTGTTTTCCATTAATTTTTAAAAACCATGTAGTGTCGAAATATAAATAATAAATATTATGCATTATCAATAAAAAAAAATCGATGTTAACAATGTAAATAATGTATAATACTTTTTAATATGTATTGGGTAATTACGTGTAGGTATACCAAAAATGTACATAAAAAGTCTAGAATATGATATAGAATTGTATAAATTAGACATTACGTATTATCGTCACTAGACTATCAAGTCTATTATAGAAAAAAAAAACTTGGACTGGCATTTACTAGTGTTGAATTATAGATTAAGAAAGCTTGATACTCAGATTTAAACTCGATTTTAAGGAAAATTTTCTAATCGTCATCGAACATTAGAAATTTATTATTGTGGATAGAATATTGTTATTCCATTAAAGAATAATGAGAAATATAATTTAAAAAAAATTGATTTATGTAATATGTTATAGCTAAATAGTTAAATCATTGTGTATTATTTCGTATGATGAAAATATAATTACCTACATTTCTACCATATGTTAGCGATTTAAATAAATCGGACGTATTTTATTATGAACAAAACTAAATTGGATTTATTTTAGTTTAAATATTTCGAAAAATCTTAAATTGTAATTATCTTTGGGCAAGTGGTAGTGAAACAAAAATTGAGTTGCCCCCTCACTAGAATAATAATGACTAAATACTAATTACGTCACGCGCAGACAGCCAAGATGAATGCACACGTTTTTATGCCTCCGCGTTATATGTTTAAAGTAGTGTCGTTTAAACTTGTTGGAATTTTTCGTACTTTATATCAATCAACGCAGTTTTTAGAGTGGTTGTTGACCCCAGTGTCTACCAGCTGCAAAAATCAACCTTCATTTGTGGAAATACATTCAAGTTTACTAAGTATACTCGTACGTATCGTAGTGCATGGTTATATTATAATAATATACCTAATCTCATTACAATCGTCACGGCGATGACCTTTGTCCACGCGATTACGATAGTATTATAATTTTATTATTAATATTATAATCTACGTTACTTGGCTTTAATTAATCGATTTCGTAGTCTGTAAAAACTTATCAATCAACAGTTATACATTTAAATATGGGTACCGTAATCAAAATAATACAAATAATAAAAACAAGAAAACAAATACAAATGTAATTAAATCCAAGTTACCGCAGATACCTGCTAATAATGATAATAAGCGTAATCACTCAAGCTTGTCCAATTCAGAATCACCGTCACCAAAATTACTTCAACATGTAAGCAAAAAATTTTTTGTGATTCGAAATCGGTTTGATTTATTAAAACCAACTGAATCAGCAGAAGAAAGTATTGAAATTATTATAAAGGAAAAACAGTCGATTGCTGATCCAGTTCTCACTTACTCTAAACCACCACCTCCAATTTTCATTCAAGGCGTAATAGACTTCCCTAGTGTTAATTGGTACAGAATTAATCGAATTAATCAGTGTCGATATTTGCAATTCAGCGGTCGATCATTTAAAAATCCAAACCTCCAATCTCGGAGCGTATAGAACACTAGTTCATTACTTAAGAAATAAAAAAGATGAATTCCATACATTCCAGTTAAAAGAAGATAAACCAATGCGTTTAATTATTCGTAACTTAATCCAACTACTTCAACGGAAATGATCAAAAGCGAACTTGAATTTCGACTATACGAAGTTACACAAGTTACGCAGATTATTCGCAGAATTAGTAAAATACCTCTGCCATATTTTTTGTCGCCTTCGAGCCAACAGATCATTCAAATGAAATTTTTAAATTTGAACCCTTACTGCACACTAACCTAACCTAACCTAACCCTCACTACTTACATAAGTCCCTCCTAGTTTCACAATTTAATGCTAATGGTCTTAAAAATCATGTAAATATATTACAAAATGTACTATATGATAAACGTATTGACATTGCCCTTATTACAAAAACAATTAGTTATATTTAAATAATTAGTTATTTGTAACACAAATAATTTCAATGTACTTGCACCACCGGGTCCTATCTATTAGCCTTCTTCCCCAGCAAAAATAACCTGATATTTTAGATATATTTGTCACTAAAATTCCTAGTAATTTACACTGCCTAACTAATAACAATTTAGATCTTAACTCTGATCATTCATCTGTTATACTCAATGTGTCCGCCACTATTTTTACACGAGTTGAACCACCTAGACTTTTTTCTCCTTTAACTGACTGTCTTGAATTTCAAAATATCCTTAATCAACGAATTGATTTAAAAATTAAACTTAAGTCAAATCATGAAATCGATGAAGTGGTAAATAACTTGACTGTGTTAATACAATCAGCTACTTGCGAAGCCACCAAGCCTAATAAAACACATAATTATAAAAATATTCACCCAATAGTATCTGATCAAATTCACTGCCTAATAGTAGAAAAACGAAGAGCTAGAGCTAAATACTAAGTCACTAGGCTTTCATCTCATAAAAAAGCTTATACCTAACTCTCTAACACGCTAAAAAAAGGCTTTGGAAAAATATAAATCATATGAATTTGAACAAAAATTACACTCTATCTGTCATCAATGGGAGTTTATGGAGGGAAACTAAGTGATAACATAAATACAAAACTGCTTCACCCCCACTGTTAAATGCTGACAATTCGTTCGCCGTTTCAGATGCTGAAAAACCAGAAGTATTCTAAGCCCACCTTTCTAAAACCTTTTATCTGCATGAGGACATCCATATTCCGCAACATGTTATTAATGATGAAAATTATTTACATTCTACCTTACCAAGTGCTCGCCCAGAAAAATATTTTACACCTAATGAAGTTAAAAGAATCTCCAATTGCTCTCACAAAAAATCTCCAGGGTTTGATCTAATAACGGCTAATGTTACTAATTGCTTACCGAACAAAGCCTTTATACTGCTTACTTATATCTACAAAGCTATTTTGAGACTTTCATGCTTCCCCATTCTTTGGAAATTTTCGCAAATAATTATGTTTGCTAAGCCGAATAAACATTCTGACCTCCCAACATCCTATAAGGTCCTAAGTCTATTTCCATACTTCTCAAAAATATGTGAAAGACTCATTCTCAAACGTATTTATCCGCACGTAATATCAAAAAATGTACTCCCGTCCTCACATTTTGGCTTTAGAGCCAAACACAGCACCGTACACCAGGTCCATAGAGTAATTGATGCAATCTCTACCTCTCTTGAAAACGAATGCTACTGTACTTGTGCATTTTTAGACATCTCTCAGGCATTTGACAAAGTCTGGCATGAAGGTCTTCTGTTTAAACTTCGTAAATTTACCTCCTACAGTCCTAAACTATTTCTACTAATTAAGTCATATCATACAAACCAACATTTTCAAATACGTCAAGGTTCTGCCACCTCAAATATAGCCACAATTGGTGCAGGAGTACCCCATACTTTCTCCTATTTTATTTAATATTTATGCTGCCGATCAACCTTCAACACAAAATACTATTGTTGCTGATTATGTTAACGATAAAGTCATATTGTCAGTACATAATGATCCACTAATTGCTTCAATAAATTTACAATCCCACCAAAATCTACTTTCAGAATGATATGTCAAATGAAAAATTAAATTAAACAATAACAAATCCTTTCACACAACTTTCCCCCTAAAACACGGATATTGCCCTAACTTAACTGTAAATAACTTACCTATCCCTGCTCTTGACAATATTAAATACTAGAACTAAATATCGATAAAAGACTAACATGGCAAAATCATATAAAAAAAAAGATTAATACTTAATGCTCGCTCCCGTTTTCTAAAAGTATTACTTTATTGAAATAAATTCACATCTTTAAAAACAAAACTTCAAATATATACAAATCACTTCTGAAACCCATATGGACGTATGGTACCCAACTATGGGGATTGGCTAAAAAATAAAATTTAAATAAAATTCAAGCCTTCTAAAATATTACCCTTCGTAAAATCACAAATGCCCCATCCTTTGTCTCTAAAATGACCCTCCACAAAAACCTATATGTAAAAACAGTAGAAGAAGAAGCTGCCATTTTCTATAAATGATTTTATAATAAATTAGAAAATCATGAAAATCCTCTGATAAAAAGGCTTACATATCTCGTCACTTCCTGTAAATCCCCGTCGCTGGTTGAAAAGGAAATGGTGTAAGGATCATCTAACTTTATCCTAATAAGTTATAAAAATCACATAATAAACAAGCTAAGTACATCTGATGGGTGGCTTCTTATTCATGTAACCTCATAATGTTTAAAAAAAAAACTAAATACTAAAGACAACAAAGTAGTTATTGACGTTTAATGCATACATTATTATCATATTATCTTATCTACCCATATATTGTTCAGAATTTAGACACATTTATGACGGCGTTAACAGCTAGCACAATATTATCAGCTATCGCCAATCACATACCCAAAACGTTGACTCATTTGTTACTTATTGACAATTCTGTTTTTTAATTTTGTTATTTGTAAATAAATTGTAATTTATTACTACTTCACCTTTTTGCTGTGTAATTAGTTGACACTTTCCAAATGTTAACGGTTTCGTATTATAAGAAAAACATAAATGACATTATGTACAAGAAAATCTACAAAAGGGAGATATTTATTATACTAAATTGTACTACAGTTACCATCGTCAACTGGCAAACAAAATAATAATATGTAAATAAATCCACATGGATCACATATTACTTTCACTACCTACAATTAAAGGATAAATGTGTCCATCCACTGGTAACATGAAAATCAATATATAACTGTACAAATTCTTGTAAGATATCATTCTATACAGAAAACTTCCTTCAATTATCAAATCAAATTATGCAAATCTCGTTAAATTTCGTTTATGTCTATTCCACAAAAATAAACTAATGCATATAATTCAATATATTTGATATAAAATTAGTATATGTGGATATATACGTTATATAAAAAAGTAAAGCTGAAGACTGTACAGTCCAATACTGTAATACCCATACGATGTAAGACTTTATACATATATATGTCCTTAATTTTCCTCATTCCTCGTCATCTCAATGTATCACAAACTATACCTGACTGAGAAGTCGATAAATGTAAACTGTAAGCTGAGAATTGAAAACAACAGGTTTCATAATAAAATAAGAATTTATTAACTCTTATCATTATAAGACATTAACAGTATGTTATGATGCAATAATAATTATTAAAATATTTAAGCATTTCTACGTATTATATACTATACTATTATAATTTACGAGTACTATACGGAAATAAGTATAATACAACATTTATTTTATTTTAATAAACATTAATTAAAACAATGGAATATCATACATTAAATTATTTTTAGGATCTAAGCGCTCCGCTCCGTTGATTGTATTGATTTTATGTTATTTTTATTTGTCATTAACTTTTGGACAATAAAATTACTTCAATTTTCTACTTGAGTATTTTTCTGGTAAGAAAGTAAATCTAGTTCATACCGGATGGGATGGGAGGGGTATAAATTCAAAAATGACTTCTATTGTTCAAGAGCATAAGGAAAGTTAAGTAAAATCATGATTTTTTACGTGAAACCAGTTTTTGACAAAATTGGTGTAACCTAATAACAAATATACTTGGCATTTTAACTTAATGCTAAGCACACTTAATCTTATTATTTTTCATAAAAAAAATTTTCATAGTTTGAATATTGGCACACAATACACATGAACACATTAATACTTGTTAGAGTTAGAGTTTTTCTTCCTC